>NC_136058.1:68947195-69534695 GCF_964261635.1 Lissotriton helveticus
CTTTAGAACTAATTTTTTAAAACTTTTTTAACTTACAAGCCTGTTGCAATAATGATGATAATGTTAAAGACAGAATTTTAAATCTTATGAAACTAAATTCCCAGATTGTCAGTATTCTAGCTTAAAATAGAATGTATCACTATGATGAAATAACGCTTTCACCATAATACACTAACAACAAGTTAAATAATTCAAGTAGACTCATTTTATATTGCTATAATAAGAACTATTGGAAATTACCTTTTTTATGAGTTGACATCATTTGTTGGAATGCATAAGTATTAGGTATAGAATAAGCAAGTGAGTAATGTGATGCATGCAGCCCGCTTTAACATTGTTTGAGGGGACCGTTAGTTGGCTTCCAGTTTTTTCAACTTCACATACCACAAGGTCTATCAGTGCAGTGAGGAATTTGAAAAAACGTATAACCCCACAGCATGGTGTTGGAATCATTTCTGTTTCTTTTAAAAAAACAAAATCCTAATTTAGTGGTTTCTTCTACAAAAAAGGAACCCTGAAAATGTTGACGAACTGCATAATGTTTGACAAAGTCACCTAGCAAAATGTTCCTACATTGATAACAACTGCAACGACAGGTGTTTATGACAATGTACAGTTGTTGCTGCTGGGGATGCAGACCTGACAGGGTTTCCAGGTTTAATATGTCAAAACCTAATTTTGGCTGCATTTACATTGAATTCTGTGATTTGAATTTAATGTTAAAGTACTCACTCAGAAGGATTTTTAATTCTGTTGTTAATCCTGTTAATAAATCACGGCTACAAATCTCAGACTGCCACAAACAATGGACTGCCTGATCTACAACACATCCCCTTACAGAAGTTCAGAGTTCTTCATCTGAATACAGAGACAATTCCATGGGTTAAGATTTTCATGCCATAAATGTTTCTGGTGTCTGTACCTTTATTTGAGGCTCAACACCCTTCCAATATTTAGGAGTAGCTCAAAGTGAAGAATATATATTCCTTATCGCTAATGGCTTCAATAACATGAAAGTAATTTGTGCAATATGTTTATACTGAGAGTTCAAAAAATTAACATTAATTAACTAGTTGATGTTCACTGTGTTATAGCTTGAAGAAAGATGATGCTGTTGGGTCAGCTATAGCCCAGCGGTTCCTTCTCAAGTTTACATGATTTAACTTGTTCAACCTTTCAATGGTTCTAGTCCCGCGGGTGCTCTCTGGCCTTTTTTTCCCATCATTTGTCAATTAATGAACTACGCATCTTTACTTGCTTCATTCACTCTATTTGGTAAATATTGCCTATTTCCTCTTTCTATTTCTACAAATGATCATTAAAGCATTGCCTACTAGCAGAGTGGGTTCTCAGCTACATAACACAGCCTTTCCAGTGCTGTGTGATTGTCCCGACGCATAATAACATATTGAAAAAAAGTAATTCAATGAGGTAAGGAAGGCATTTGTCCATCAAAACCAAACATCACCTTTTGATTGCTTTAGAACTCATTTTTTTAAACTTTTTTAACTTACAAGCCTGTTGCAATAATGATGATAATGTTGAAGATAGAATTTTAAATCTTATGAAACTAAATTCACAGATTGTCAGTATTCTAGCTTAAACTAGAATGTATCACTATGATGACATAACGCTTTCACCATAATACACTAACAGCAAGTTAAGTAATTCAAGTAGACTCATTTTATATTGCTGTAATAAGAACTATTGGAAATTACCTTTTTTATGAGTTGACATCATTTGTTGGAATGCATAAGTATTAGGTATAGAATAAGCAAGTGAGTAACGTGATGCATGCAGCCCCCTTTAACATAGTTTGAGGGGACCGTTAGTTGGCTTCCAGTTTTTTCAACTTCACATCACCACAAGGTATATCAGTGCAGTGATGAATTTGAAAAAATGTATAACCCCACAGCATGGTGTTGGAATCATTTGTGTTTCTTTTAAAAAAAAAAAATCCTAATTTAGTGGTTTCTTCTACAAAAAAGGAACCCTGAAAATGTTGACGAACTGCATAATGTTTGACAAAGTCACCTAGCAAAATGTTCCTACATTGATAACAACTGCAACGACAGGAGTTTATGACAATGTACAGTATTTGCTGCTGGGGATGCAGACCTGACAGGGTTTCCAGGTTTAATATGTCAAAACCTAATTTTGGCTGCATTTAAATTGAATTCTGTGATTTGAATTTAATGTTAAACTACTCACTCAGAAGGATTTTTAATTCTGTTGTTAATCCTGTTAATAAATCACGGCTACAAATCTCAGACTGCCACAAACAATGGACTACCTGATCTACAACACATCCCCTTACAGAAGTTCAGAGTTCTTCATCTGAATACAGAGACAATTCCATCGGTTAAGATTTTCATACCATAAATGTTTCTGGTGTCTGTACCTTCATTTGAGGCTGAACACCCTTCCAATATTTAGGAGTAGCTCAAAGTGAAGAATATATATTCCTTATTGCTAATGGCTTCAATAACATGAAAGTAATTTGTGCAATATGTTTATCCTGAGAATTCAAAAAATTACCATTAATTCCCTAGTTGATGTTCACTGTGTTATAGCTTGAAGAAAGATGTTGCTGTTGGGTCAGCTATAGCCCAGCGGTTCCTTCTAAAGTTTACATCATTTAACTTGTTCAACCTTTCAATGGTTCTAGTCTCGCGGGGGCTCTATGGCCTTTTTTTCCCATCATTTGTCAATTAATGAACTACGCATCTTTACTTGCTTCATTCACTCTATTTGGTAAATATCACCTATTTCCTCTTTCTATTTCTACAAATGATCATTAAAGCATTGCCTATTAGCAGAGTGGGTTCTCAGCTACATAACACAGCCTTTACAGTGCTGTGTGATTGTCCCGACCCATAATAACATATTGAAAAAAAGTAATTCAATGAGGTAAGGAAGGCATTTGTCCATCCAGGAAAATCTTAACCCATGGAATTGTCTCTGTATTCAGATGAAGATCTCTGAACTTCTGTAAGTGGATGTGTTGTAGATCATGCAGTCCACTTTTTTGTGGCAGTCTGAGATTTGTAGCCACGATTTATTAACAGGATTAACAACAGAATTAAAAATCCTTCTGAGAGAGTAGTTTAACATTAAATTAAAATCACAGAATTCAATGTAAATGCAGCCAAAATTAGGTTTTGACATATTAAACCTGGAAACCCTGTCAGGTCTGAATCCCCAGCAGCAACAACTGTACATTGGTATACACACCTGTCGTTGCAGTTGTTATCAATGTAGGAACATTTTGATAGGTGACTTCGTCAAACATTACGCAGTTCGTAAACATTTTCAGTGTTCCTTTTTTGTAGAAGAAACCACTAAATTAGGATTTTATTTTTTAAAAAGAAACACAAATGATTCCAACACCATGCTGTGGGGTTATACATTTTTTCAAATTCATCACTGCACTGATATACCTTGTGGTGATGTGAAGTTGAAAAAACTGGAAGCCAACTAACGGTCCCCTCAAACAATGTTAAAGGGGGCTGCATGCATCACGTTACTCACTTGCTTATTCTATACGTAATACTTATGCATTCCAACAAATGATGTCAACTCATTAAAAAGGTAATTTCCTATAGTTCTTTTTACAGCAATATATAATGAGTCTACTTGAATTTCAATGAGGTAAGGAAGGCATTTGTCCATCAAAACCAAACATCACCTCTTGATTGCTTTAGAACTAATTTTTAAAAACTTTTTTAACTTACAAGCCTGTTGCAATAATAATGATAATGTTGAAGACAGAATTTTAAATCTTATGAAACTAAATTCCCAGATTGTCAGTATTCTAGCTTAAACTAGAATGTATCACTATGATGACATAACGCTTTCACCATAATACACTAAAAGCAAGTTAAGTAATTCAAGTAGACTCATTTTATATTGCTGTAATAAGAACTATTGGAAATTACCTTTTTTATGAGTCGACATCATTTGTTGGAATGCATAAGTATTAGGTATAGAATAAGCAAGTGAGTAACGTGATGCATGCAGCCCCCTTTAACATTTTTTGTGGGGATCGTTAGTTGGCTTCCAGTTTTTTCAACTTCACATCACTACAAGGTATATCAGTGCAGTGATGAATTTGAAAAAATGTATAACCCCACAGCATGGTGTTGGAATCATTTGTGTTTCTTTTTAAAAAATAAAATCCAAATTTAGTGGTTTCGTCTATAAAAAAGGAACCCTGAAAATGTTGAAAAACTGCATAATGTTTGACAAAGTCACCTAGCAAAATGTTCCTACGTTGATAACAACTGCAACGACAGGTGTTTATGACAATGTACAGTTGTTGCTGCTGGGGATGCAGACCTGACAGGGTTTCCAGGTTTAATATGTCAAAACCTAATTTTGGCTGCATTTACATTGAATTCTGTGATTTGAATGTAATGTTAAACTACTCTCTCAGAAGGATTTTTAATTCTGTTGTTAATCCTGTTAATACATCACGGCTACAAATCTCAGACTGCTACAAACAATGGACTGCTTGATCTACAACACATCCCCTTACAGAAGTTTAGAGTTCTTCATCTGAATACAGAGACAATTCCATGGGTTGAGATTTTCATACCATAAATGTTTCTGATGTCTGTACCTTCATTTGAGGCTGAACCACCTTCCAATATTCAGGAGTAGCTCAAAGTGAAGAATATATATTCCTTATCGCTAATGGCTTCAATAACATGAAAGTAATTTGTGCAATATGTTTATCCTGAGAGTTCAAAAAAATTAACATTAATTCCCTAGTTGATGTTCACTGTGTTATAGCTTGAAGAAAGATATTTCTGTTGGGTCAGCTATAGCCCAGCGGTTCTTTCTCAAGTTTACATGATTTAATTTGTTCAACCTTTAAATGGTTCTAGTCCCGCGGGTGCTCTCTGGCCTTTTTTTCCCATCATTTGTCAATTAATGAACTACGCATCTTTTCTTGCTTCATTTACTCTATTTGGTAAATATTGCCTATTTCCTCTTTTTATTTCTACAAATGATCATTAAAGCATTGCCTACTAGCAGAGTGGGTTCTCAGCTACATAACCCAGCCTTTCCAGTGCTGTGTGATTGTCCGGACGCATAATAACATATTGAAAAAAAGTAATTCAATGAGGTAAGGAAGGCATTTGTCCATCAAAACCAAACATCACCTTTTGATTGCTTTAGAACTAATTTTTTTAAACTTTTTTAACTTACAAGCCTGTTGCAATAATGATGATAATGTTGAAGACAGAATTTTAGAATCTAACGTTTTTTATTAAGCAGCGACATATCATTGAACACATCTGGTCTGCCTAGATCCACCGGCCGGCAGAGCATAGTCAGACAACATTGAAACACAGCCATAGGGTCTACATCCCGGAGGGCGACCCGGCGAGTAGGAACTGACGGGCAGATGGCGCAACCAATTCTCATGCTGGTACTGCATTTTATAGAAAAGAAAAAACAAACACTAACAAGAAAACAGAAGCCTACCCACCTCCTCCAACACCCTCCCCCCCTAGACCCCCTCTCCTCCCCCTCCCCACTCCTCATCAGCCTTGCCCGTGCCTCTGCTTCTGCCCCCCACCGTGTCTCCGCCTTCACAAAGCCACTCCAATCCCCTTATGAGCCCAACCGCGCTAGTTCCAATGGGATAAGCTGCAGAATTTGCAGGAACTTGGGGCATGTTACCTCCCGAAGATCCCGCGATAGCAAATGAATAAATGGTTCCCAAAGCTCTGCATATGACTCTCCTTTGCCATCTACACAGAGGGAAAGCCTCTCCATACCCAACAGCAGCCACATCCTTCTAATCCAATCTCTCGGGTCGGGAGCCGTCTGGGAGCGCCACTGCACAAGGATGACTAGACGCGCGGCCAAGAGAGCCAGGGCTATCTGCGTACCCCGCAGGGAGCGCAAGGGGAATGCTTTAGGATGTGGTAGACCTAGCAGCACATACTCTGGGGCCCTGGGAAATGTAATACCAAATGCGTTATCTATGTCGTCCAAAACTACCTGCCACTAATGCACCAGCTTGGGGCAATGCCAGAGCAGATGTGTCAGGGTGCCCGTCGCACTGCAGCCTCATCAACAGAGACTCGGGCATTTGGGATCCCACGAGTGGATCCTAGCTGGTGTGTGATACCAGTAGGACACCATTTTGTAGGTGGATTTGGCCCGCGCCACATTAGAAGTGGTGTGGTGTGCGCGATAGTGTTCTTTGTCCCATTCTTTGCTCGTCAGCTGGCGGCCCAACTCTGTCTCCCATCGGACCTGCACCTTGGTGCGCTGTCTATGTGGACTTGTTATAATGAGGGCGTAGAGTTCAGAAATAAGCCGGCGGTCATCTTTCTTACAGACAACCCAGCGCTCAAGTTTCGTCATGGGGCGGGACATGACCGCCACGTTAGAAGGCAGTGTGACCCAGTGCGCGACCTGCGAGTAAGGGAAGGCATCGGACTCGGGTAGCACAAAATATTCTCGACGGAGAGAGGAGAACGGGATCAGCCCCTCCAGCTGGAAGAGGTGGCCCACTCTTTTACATCCCAGCTCCCTCCAGCGCTGAAACACCGACGAGGCGCAGCCCGGGGGGAACTCTGGATTGTCCACTATAGGCGTCAGAGGAGACGGAAAGGTGGTCCAACCCCGCCTGTGTGCCAGCCGGCCCCAAGCGTCCATCATCGGAGATGTGAGCGGTGATGAGTATAAGCCCCAAGCCCTGTGTTTACGCGGGAGCCACAGTTCGCGCCAGAGGTTGCGGCCCGCGACCGTCTGGTCCATGAAGAGCCAGTGTTTGCTGGACATAGGTCTGTTCCACTCGAGGATAAACCGCAGGCAAGAAGCCTGATAGTATGCCTCTAGGCAAGGGAAGCCCAGGCCACCCTCGTCTCGGGGGGCCATAGCCCGGGAGAACGCTACACGAGGACGTTTATGATCCCACAAAAATGCGGTGAGCAATCTCTGCAATTTCTTCAGTGCTCCCGGCGGGTGGCGCAAGGGTAACATTTGAAAGAGATAGAGGATGCGCGGGAGGATTGTCATCTTTATCGCTGCCAGGCGGACGAACCAGGTGAGCCGCAACTGGGACCAGTCCGACACAGATTTGGCCGTCTGTCCAAGCAGGAGCCCGTAGTTGAGGGAGACGGTCTGCGGAATCGTAGGTGCTAAACGCATTCCCAGGTAGGGGATGTCTGTGTGAACCCACTGGAAGTCAAAGTCCCTCTGAAGGTCCCGAACAACCTCCGCCGGCACTGAGAGGTTGAGGATTTGGGATTTGAGGAAGTTGACCTTGAAGCCAGCCACCGCCCCGAACTCCTGGAACTCACGGGAGAGGTGCCGCAAAGAGGAGTGAGGTTGAGTTGGCGACAGGATCACGTCATCAGCGTAAAGTCTCACTTTGTGATCATCAGCACCAAAGCGGATCCCGTGTATTGCCGCGTTGTCCCGGAGTCGTTGCGCAAAGGGCTCCATGTAGAGCGCGAAGAGCAAGGGCGACAGGGGGCAACCCTGCCACGTCCCGCACGTGATGGAAAAATGCTCCGAACGGCATCCATTGGTCCGCACCGTCGCTCTAGGGGAGTCATAGTGGCAACGCACCCAGTTGACATAGGTGTCTCCCACCCCAAAGGTTTTCAGGACTGCGAACAGGTATGACCAGTCGACTCGGTCAAACGCCTTCTCAGCGTCTATAGAGAGGAAGAAGGCCTGCGTACGGGAACGGTGCACCGAGTCCATCAGGTGTAGGAGCCGCTTGGTGTTCTCACCACCCTGTCGTGCAGGGACAAATCCCACCTGATCGGGTTCAATGATTCCGTCCATGAATGGGCTGAGGCGCGCGGCCAGGATACCAGAAAACAGTTTCATGTCGATGTTGAGGAGGGATATGGGGCGGTACGAGCCGCATTCTTTGGCATCCTTACCCGCCTTGGGGATGACCGTGATGACCGCCTCGGCCATGGAGGGTGTCACCTTTCCCGTCTCCCGGAAGGAGTTGAAGAGGCACGTTAAGAAGGGTGCCAGTACCCCACAAAACTTCTTGTAAAAGGTGGCCGAGAAGCCATCCGGCCCCGGCGACTTGGCCGTCTTCAAGCGCGAAATAGCAGAGATAACCTCTTCAACGCATATCTCTGCATCGAGAGATGCTGCCGAGCTCTGGGAGAGGGGCGTGATTCCACAAGTCGCCAGGTAGGCCTGGACCCGGCCGGGTTCGGGGGGCTCACACGTATACAGCGTGTGATAAAAACGCTGAAAGATCGCCGCTATGCGGTCGTCGGCAGTCTGTTCTACAGCATGCGCGTCCCTAATAGCCGGGATGGCCGCTTGCTGCTTGCGGGCCCTCAAGCGGTGCGCCAGCATCCTGCCTCCTTTATCTCCGCTAAGATAGAATTTGTGGCATAAGCGCAGGAGTGCGTATTCGGCCCGGTCAAGGTCCAGATGTTTAAGCATGCACCGTTTCGTCTCTAGCTCTCTCCAGACACTCTGCGCCCCCATACGCTTGTGGATCGCCTCCAACCCCTTCACGTGAAGACAGAATTTTAAATCTTATGAAACTAAATTCCCAGATTGTCAGTATTCTAGCTTAAACTAGAATGTATCACTATGATGACATAACGCTTTCACCATGATACACTAATTTAGTGGATTCTTCTACAAAAAAGGAACCCTGAAAATGTTGACGAACTGCATAATGTTTGACAAAGTCACCTAGCAAAATGTTCCTACATTGATAAAAACTGCAACAACAGGTGTTTATGACAATGTACAGCTTTTGCTGCTGGGGATGCAGACCTGACAGGGTTTCCAGGTTCAATATGTCAAAACCTAATTATGACTGCATTAACATTGAATTCTGTGATTTGAATTTAATGTTAAACTACTCTCTCAGAAGGATTTTTAATTCTGTTGTTAATCCTGTTAATAAATCATGGCTACAAATCTCAGACAGCCACAAAAAATGGACTGCCTGATCTACAACACATTCCCATACAGAAGTTCAGAGTGCTTCATCTGAATGCAGAGACAATTCCATGGGTTAAGATTTTCATACCATAAATGTTTCTGGTGTCTGTACCTTCATTTGAGGCTGAACACCCTTCCAATATTCAGGAGTAGCTCAAAGTGAAGAATATATATTCCTTATCGCTAATGGCTTCAATAACATGAAAGTAATTTGTGCAATATGTTTATCCTGAGAGTTCAAAAAAATTAACATTAATTCCCTAGTTGATGTTCACTGTGTTATAGCTTGAAGAAAGATGTTGCAGTCGGGTCAGCTGTAGCCCAGCGGTTCCTTCTCAAGTTTACATGGTTTAATTTGTTCAACCTTTCAATGGTTCTAGTCCTCTGGGTGCTCCCTGGCCTTTTTTTCCCATCATTTGTCAATTAATGAACTACGCATCTTTACTTGCTTCATTCACTCTATTTGGTAAATATTGCCTATTTCCTCTTTCTATTTCTACAAATGATCATTAAAGCATTTCCTACTAGCAGAGTGGGTTCTCAGCTACATAACACAGCCTTTCCAGTGCTGTGTGATTGTCCCGACGCATAATAACATGTTGGAAAAAAAGTAATTCAATGAGGTAAGGAAGGCATTTGTCCATCAAAACCAAACATCACCTTTTGATTGCTTTAGAACTAATTTTTTAAAACGTTTTTAACTTACAAGCCTGTTGCAATAATGATGATAATGTTGAAGACAGAATTTTAAATCTTATGAAACTAAATTCCCAGATTGTCAGTATTCTAGCTTAAACTAGAATGTATCACTATGATGACATAACGCTTTCACCATAATACACTAACAGCAAGTTAAGTAATTCAAGTAGACTCATTATATATTGCTGTAATAAGAACTATTGAAAATTACCTTTTTGATGAGTTGACATCATTTATTGGAATGCATAAGTATTAGGTATAGAATAAGCAAGTGAGTAACGTGATGCATGCAGCCCCCTTTAACATTGTTTGAGGGGACCGTTAGTTGGCTTCCAATTTTTTTAACTTCACATCACCACAAGGTATACCAGTGCAGTGATGAATTTGAAAAAATGTATAACAGCATGGTGTTGGAATCATTTGTGTTTCTTTTTAAAAAATAAAATCCTAATTTAGTGGTTTCTTCTACAAAAAAGGAACACTGAAAATGTTGACGAACTGCGTAATGTTTGACGAAGTCACCTATCAAAATGTTCCTACATTGATTTCAACTGCAACGACAGGTGTGTATGCCAATGTACAGCTGTTGCTGCTGGGGATGCAGACCTGACAGGGTTTCCAGGTTTAATATGTCAAAACCTAATTTTGGCTGCATTTACATTGAATTCTGTGATTTGAATTTAATGTTAAACTACTCTCTCAGAAGGATTTTTAATTCTGTTAATCCTGTTAATAAATCATGGCTACAAATCTCAGACTGCCACAAAAAATGGACTGCATGATCTACAACACATCCACTTACAGAAGTTCAGAGATCTTCATCTGAATACAGAGACAATTCCATGGGTTAAGATTTTCCTACCATAGATGTTTCTGGTGTCTGTACCTTTATTTGAGGCTGAACACCCTTCCAATATTCAGGAGTAGCTCAAAGTGAAGAATATATATTTTTTATCGCTAATGGCTTCAATAACATGAAAGTAATTTGTGCAATATGTTTATCCTGAGAGTTCACAAAAAAGAACATTAATTCCCTAGTTGATGTTCACTGTGTTATAGCTTGAAGAAAGAAGATGCTGTTGGGTCAGCTATAGCCCAGCGGTTCCTTCTCAAGTTTACATGATTTAAATTGTTCAATCTTTCAATAGTTCTTGTCCCGTGGGTGCTCTCTGGCCTTTTTTTCCCATCATTTGTCAATTAATGAACTACGCATCTTTACTTGCTTCATTCACTCTATTTGGTAAATATCGCCTATTTCCTCTTTCTGTTTCTATAAATGATCATTAAAGCATTGCCTAATAGCAGAGTGGGTTCCTAGCTACATAACCCAGCCTTTCCAGTGCTGTGTGATTGTCCCGATGCATAATAACATATTGAAAAAAAGTAATTCAATGAGTAAAGGAAGGCATTTGTCCATCAAAACCAAACATCACCTTTTGATTGCTTTAGAACTAATTTTTTAAAACTTTGTTAACTTGCAAGCCTGTTGCAATAATAATGATAATGTTGAAGACAGAATTTTAAATCTTATGAAACTAAATTTCCAGATTGTCAGTATTCTAGCTTAAACTAGAATGTATCATTATGATGACATAACACTTTCACCATAATACACTAACAGCAAGTTAAGTAATTCAAGTAGACTCATTATATATTGCTGTAATAAGAACTAGTAGAAATTACCTGTTTATGAGTTGACATCATATGTTGGAATGCATAAATATTAGGTATAGAATAAGCAAGTGCAGTAACGTGATGCATGCAGGCCCCTTTAATATTGTTTGAGAGGACCGTTAGTTGGCTTCCGTTTTTTCAACTTCACATCACCACAAGGTATATCAGTGCAGTGATGAATTTGAAAAAAATATATAACCCCACGGCATGGTTTTGGAATCATTTGTGTTTCTTTTTAAAAAATAAAATCCTAATTTAGTGGTTTCTTCTACAAAAAAGGAACACTGAAAATGTTGACGAACTGCGTAATGTTTGACGAAGTCACCTATCAAAATGTTCCTACATTGATTTCAACTGCAACGACAGGTGTGTATGCCAATGTACAGCTGTTGCTGCTGGGGATGCAGACCTGACAGGGTTTCCAGGTTTAATATGTCAAAACCTAATTTTGGCTGCCTTTACATTGAATTCTGTGATTTGAATTTAATGTTAAACTACTCTCTCAGAAGGATTTTTAATTCTGTTAATCCTGTTAATAAATCATGGCTACAAATCTCAGACTGCCACAAAAAATGGACTGCATGATCTACAACACATCCACTTACAGAAGTTCAGAGATCTTCATCTGAATACAGAGACAATTCCATGGGTTAAGATTTTCCTACCATAGATGTTTCTGGTGTCTGTACCTTTATTTGAGGCTGAACACCCTTCCAATATTCAGGAGTAGCTCAAAGTGAAGAATATATATTTTTTATCGCTAATGGCTTCAATAACATGAAAGTAATTTGTGCAATATGTTTATCCTGAGAGTTCACAAAAAAGAACATTAATTCCCTAGTTGATGTTCACTGTGTTATAGCTTGAAGAAAGATGATGCTGTTGGGTCAGCTATAGCCCAGCGGTTCCTTCTCAAGTTTACATGATTTAAATTGTTCAATCTTTCAATAGTTCTTGTCCCGTGGGTGCTCTCTGGCCTTTTTTTCCCATCATTTGTCAATTAATGAACTACGCATCTTTACTTGCTTCATTCACTCTATTTGGTAAATATCGCCTATTTCCTCTTTCTGTTTCTATAAATGATCATTAAAGCATTGCCTAATAGCAGAGTGGGTTCCTAGCTACATAACCCAGCCTTTCCAGTGCTGTGTGATTGTCCCGATGCATAATAACATATTGAAAAAAAGTAATTCAATGAGTAAAGGAAGGCATTTGTCCATCAAAACCAAACATCACCTTTTGATTGCTTTAGAACTAATTTTTTAAAACTTTGTTAACTTGCAAGCCTGTTGCAATAATAATGATAATGTTGAAGACAGAATTTTAAATCTTATGAAACTAAATTTCCAGATTGTCAGTATTCTAGCTTAAACTAGAATGTATCATTATGATAACATAACACTTTCACCATAATACACTAACAGCAAGTTAAGTAATTCAAGTAGACTCATTATATATTGCTGTAATAAGAACTAGTAGAAATTACCTGTTTATGAGTTGACATCATATGTTGGAATGCATAAATATTAGGTATAGAATAAGCAAGTGCAGTAACGTGATGCATGCAGGCCCCTTTAATATTGTTTGAGAGGACCGTTAGTTGGCTTCCGTTTTTTCAACTTCACATCACCACAAGGTATATCAGTGCAGTGATGAATTTGAAAAAAATATATAACCCCACGGCATGGTTTTGGAATCATTTGTGTTTCTTTTTAAAAAATAAAATCCTAATTTAGTGGTTTCTTCTACAAAAAAGGAACCCTGAAAATGTTGACGAACTGCATAATGTTTGACAAAAGTCACCTAGCAAAATGTTCCTACATTGATAACAACTGCAAAGACAGGTGTTTATGACAATGTACAGTTGTTACTGCTGGGGATGGAGACCTGACAGGGTTTCCAGGTTTAATATGTCAAAACCTAATTTTGGCTGCATTTACATTGAATTCTGTGATTTGAATTTAATGTTAAACTACTCTCTCAGAAGAATTTTTAATTCTGTTGTTAATCCTCTCAATAAATCACGGCTACAAATCTCAGACTGCCACAAAAAATGGACTGCCTGATCTACAACACATCCCCTTACAGAAGTTCAGAGTTCTTTATCTGAATACAGAGACAATTCCATGGGTTACGATTTTCATACCATAAATGTTTCTGGTGTCTGTACCTTCATTTGAGACTGAACACCCTTCCAATATTCAGGAGTAGCTCAAAGTGAAGAATATATATTCCTTATCGCTAATGGCTTCAATAACATGAAAGTAATTTGTGCAATATGTTTATCCTGAGAGTTCAAAAAAATTAACATTAATTCCCTAGTTGATGTTCACTGTGTTATAGCTTGAAGAAAGATGCTACTGTTGTGTCAGCTATAGCCCAGCGGTTCCTTCTCAAGTTTACTTGATTAAACGTGTTCAACCTTTCAATGGTTCTAGTCCCGTGGGTGTTCTCTGGCCTTTTTTTCCCATCATTTGTCAATTAATGAACTACGCATCTTTACTTGCTTCATTCACTCTATTTGGTAAATATCGCCTATTTCCTCTTTCTATTTCTACAAATGATCATTAAAGCATTGCCTACTAGCAGAGTAGGTTCTCAGCTACATAACCCAGCCTCTCCAGTGCTGTGAGTGAACTAGTATGTATCACTATGATGACATAACGCTTTCACCATAATACACTAAAAGCAAGTTAAGTAATTCAAGTAGACTCATTATATATTGCTGTAATAAGATCTATTGGAAATTACCTTTTTTATGAGTTGACATCATTTGTTGGAATGCATAAGTATTAGGTATAGAATAAGCAAGTGAGTAACGTGATGCATGCAGCCCCCTTTAACATGGTTTGAGGGGACCGTTAGTTGGCTTCCATTTTTTCAACTTCACATCACCACAAGGTATATCAGTGCAGTGATGAATTTGAAAAAATGTATAATCCCACAGCATGGTGTTGGAATCATTTGTGTTTCTTTTCAAAAAATAAAATCCTAATTTAGTGGTTTCTTCAAAAAAAAAGGAACACTGAAAATGTTGACGAACTGCGTAATGTTTGACGAAGTCACCTATCAAAATGTTCCTACATTAATAACAACTGCAACAACAGGTGTGTATGCCAATGTACAGTTGTTGCTGCTGGGGATGCAGACCTGACAGCGTTTCCAGGTTTAATATGTCAAAACCTAATTTTGGCTGCATTTACATTGAATTCTGTGATTTGAATTTAATGTTAAACTACTCTCTCAGAAGGATTTCTAATTATGTTGTTAATCCTGTTAATAAATCATGGCTACAAATCTCAGACTGCCACAAACAAATGGACTGCATGCTCTACAACACATCCACTTACAGAAGTTCAGAGTTCTTCATCTGAATACAGAGACAATTCCATGGGTTAAGATTTTTCTACCATAAATGTTTCTGGTGTATGTACCTTCATTTGAGGCTGAACACCTTCCAATATTCAGGAGTAGCTCAAAGTGAAGAATATATATGTTTTATCACTAATGGCTTCAATAACATGAAAGTAATTTGTGTTCACTGTGTTATAGCTTGAAGAAATATGTTGCTGATCGGTCAGCTATAGCCCAGCGGTTCCTTCTAAAGTTTACTTGATTTAACTTGTTCAACCTTTCAATGGTTCTAGTCCCGCGGGTGTTCTTATGCCTTTTTTTCCCATCATTTTTCAATTAATGAACTACGCATCTTTACTTGCTTCATTCACTCTATTTGGTAAATATCGCCCATTCCCTCTTTCTATTTCTACAAATGATCATTAAAGCATTGCCTACTAGCAGAGTGGGTTCTCAGCTACATAACCCAGCCTTTCCAGTGCTGTGTGATTGGCATAATAACATATTGAAAAAAAATAATTCAATGAGTTAAGGAAGGCATTTGTCCATCAAAACCAAACATCACCTTTTGAATGCTTTAGAACTAATTTTTTAAAACTTTTTTAACTTACAAGCCTATTGCAATAATGATGATAATGTTGAAGACAGAATTTTAAATCTTATGAAACTAAATTCCCAGATTGTCAGTATTCTAACTTAAACTAGAATGTATCACTATGATGACATAACACTTTCACCATAATACACTAACAGCAAGTTAAGTAATTCAAGTAGACTCATTATATATTGCTGTATTAGGAACTATTGGAAATTACCTTTTTTATGAGTTGACATCATTTGTTGAAATGCATAAGTATTAGGTATAGAATAAGCAAGTGAGTAACGTGATGCATGCAGCCCCCTTTAACATTGTTTGAGGGGACTGTTAGTTGGCTTCCATTTTTTCAACTTCACATCACCACAAGGTATATCAGTGAAGTGATGAATTTGAAAAAATGTATAACCCCACAGCATGGTTTTGGAATCATTTGTGTTTCTTTTTAAAAAATAAAATCCTAATTTAGTGGTTTCTTCTACAAAAAAGGAACCCTGAAAATGTTGACGAACTGCATAATGTTTGACAAAAGTCACCTAGCAAAAATGTTCCTACATTGATAACAACTGCAACGACAGGTGTTTATGACAATGCACAGTTGTTACTGCTGGGGATGGAGACCTGACAGGGTTTCCAGGTTTAATATGTCAAAACCTAATTTTGGCTGCATTTACATTGAATTCTGTGATTTGAATTTAATGTTAAACTACTCTCTCAGAAGGATTTTTTATTCTGTTGTTAATCCTCTCAATAAATCACGGCTACAAATCTCAGACTGCCACAAAAAATGGACTGCCTGATCTACAACACATCCCCTTACAGAAGTTCAGAGTTCTTCATCTGAATACAGAGACAATTCCATGGGTTAAGATTTTCATACCATAAATGTTTCTGGTGTCTGTACCTTCATTTGAGACTGAACACCCTTCCAATATTCAGGAGTAGCTCAAAGTGAAGAATATATATTCCTTATCGCTAATGGCTTCAATAACATGAAAGTAATTTGTGCAATATGTTTATCCTGAGAGTTCAAAAAAATTAACATTAATTCCCTAGTTGATGTTCACTGTGTTATAGCTTGAAGAAAGATGCTACTGTTGTGTCAGCTATAGCCCAGCGGTTCCTTCTCAAGTTTACTTGATTAAACGTGTTCAATGTTTCAATGGTTCTAGTCCCGTGGGTGTTCTCTGGCCTTTTTTCCCATCATTTGTCAATTAATGAACTACGCATCTTTACTTGCTTCATTCACTCTATTTGGTAAATATCGCCTATTTCCTCTTTCTATTTCTACAAATGATCATTAAAGCATTGCCTACTAGCAGAGTAGGTTCTCAGCTACATAACCCAGCCTCTCCAGTGCTGTGAGTGAACTAGTATATATCACTATGATGACATAACGCTTTCACCATAATACACTAAAAGCAAGTTAAGTAATTCAAGTAGACTCATTATATATTGCTGTAATAAGAACTATTGGAAATTACCTTTTTTATGAGTTGACATCATTTGTTGGAATGCATAAGTATTAGGTATAGAATAAGCAAGTGAGTAACGTGATGCATGCAGCCCCCTTTAACATGGTTTGAGGGGACCGTTAGTTGGCTTCCATTTTTTCAACTTCACATCACCACAAGGTATATCAGTGCAGTGATGAATTTGAAAAAATGTATAATCCCACAGCATGGTGTTGGAATCATTTGTGTTTCTTTTTAAAAAATAAAATCCTAATTTAGTGGTTTCTTCTACAAAAAAGGAACCCTGAAAATGTTGACGAACTGCGTAATGTTTGACAAAGTCACCTATCAAAATGTTCCTACATTGATTACAACTGCAACGACAGGTGTGTATGCCAATGTACAGTTGTTGCTGCTGGGGATGCAGACCTTACAGGGTTTCCAGGTTTAATATGTCAAAACCTAATTTTGGCTGCATTTACATTGAATTCTGTGATTTGAATTTAATGTTAAACTACTCTCTCAGAAGGATTTTTAATTCTGTTGTTAATCCTGTTAATAAATCACGGCTACAAATCTCAGACTGCCACAAAAAAATGGACTGCATGATCTACAACACATCCCCTTACAGAAGTTCAGAGTTCTTCATCTGAATACAGAGACAATTCCATGGGTTAAGATTTTCATACCATAAATGTTTCTGGTGTCTGTACCTTCATTTGTGGCTGAACACCCTTCCAATATTTAGGAGTAGCTCAAAGTGAAGAATATATATTCCTTATCGCTAATGGCTTCAATAACATGAAAGTAATTTGTGCAATATGTTTATCCTGAGAGTTAAAAAAATTAACATTAATTCCCTAGTTGATGTTCACTGTTTTATAGCTTGAAGAAAAATGTTGCTGTTGGGTCAGCTATAGCCCAGCGGTTCCTTCTCAAGTTTACATGATTTAACTTGTTCAATCTTTCAATGGTTCTAGTCCCGCGTGTGATCTCTGGTCTTTTTTTCCCATCATTTGTCAAATAATGAACTACGCATCATTACTTGCTTCATTCACTCTATTTGGTAAATATTGCCTATTTCCTCTTTCTATTTCTACAAATGATCATTAAAGCATTGCCTACTAGCAGAGTGGGTTCTCAGCTACATAACACAGCCTTTCCAGTGCTGTGTGATTGTCCCGACGCATAATAACATATTGAAAAAAAGTAATTCAATGAGGTAAGGAAGGCATTTGTCCACCAAAACCAAACACCACCTTTTTATTGCTTTAGAACTAATTTTTAAAAACTTTTTTAATTTAAAAGCCTGTTGCAATAATGATGATAATGTTGAAGACAGAAATTTAAATCTTATGAAACTAAATTCCCAGATTGTCAGTATTCTAGCTTAAACTAGAATGTATCACTATGATGACATAACGCTTTTACCATAATACACTAACAGCACGTTAAGTAATTCAAGTAGACTCAATATATATTGCTTTAATAAGAACTATTGGAAATTACCTTTTATGAGTTGACATCATTTGTTGGAATGCATAAATATTAGGTATAGAATAAGCAAGTACAGTAACATGATGCATGCAGCCCCCTTTATCATTGTTTGAGGGGACCGTTAGTTGGCTGTCGTTTTTTCAACTGCACATCACCACAACGTATATCAGTGCAGTGATTAATTTGAAAAAAATATATAACCCCACAGCATGGTGTTGGAATCATTTGTGTTTCTTTTTAAAAAATAAAATCCTAATTTAGTGGTTTCTTCTACAAAAAAGGAACCCCGAAAATGTTGACGAACTACATAATGTTTGACAAAGTCACCTAGCAAAATGTTCCTACATTGATAACAACTGCAACGACAGGTGTTTCTGACAATGTACAGTTGTTGCTGTTGGGGATGCAGACCTGACAGGGTTTCCAGGTTTAATATGTCAAAACCAAATTTTGGCTGCATTTACATTGAATTCTGTGATTTGAATTTTTTTTATTTTTTTTTGTTCAAAACTGTTTTATTGCGAGTTACTTTCAGTACACCGCTACATCGCCTACAACCCGGAGGCCGGCAGAAAATCAATAGTATTCAGAATGTGACATTGAACAGTATGACACAGCCTTGAGACCGACAACCTGGAGGTCCGGTGTCGTTCAGTACATTTCAGTGCGACAGGTCGTGTACCGTATGTACACTAAGTCTGACATTATGGCACAGTAGAACATTTTTTATTATCTCGTACAGAACTTAAGTTAATCTACCTACAACTATATAACTATCACTGCACCACAACATTATCACTCCTCCTGTACAATTCGCACTTTTCTATGGAGCTCCTAACATGGCTTTTCCTTGCATCCGCCAGCCTAACTAGCACTCCACATCTGTCTCTGCAGCTGGCTGTGTCCTCCCCTTTAAATAGTCTACCAGGTACATCCAGTAGTCCCTGGGCCTAGAGCCAGAAGGTAGTACCTCCTCATAGGTATTCAGTGTGTCTTTGCAATACGTTAGATCTATTAACCAGTCTTTCAGCCTGGGGCATCTTCTGCTGTCGCAATGGAGCGATACTCTGCGCTTCGCCATTAATAATGCTATCTCACAGTATTTACGCTTGATCGCGCGCACAGTTGGAACTAGACCCAGCAAGCACACCTTCGCAGAACATTCTATGGGCGTGCCCAACATAACACCCAGTGCCCCTGTCACCTCTTTCCAATAATCAGCCACCCCGGGGCAATCCCATGCTAGATGCAAAAAATCAGCGTCCTCCATTCTACATCTCTTACATCTGGAATCATCCCTCAGCCCACAACGATGTAATCTGCGTGGTGTATGGTACATTTGGTGTAAGTACTTATAATGGATTATCCTTAGGTTCCCATTTGGGGTTAACATGTCAGTAAGCATGCACGTCCTAGCCCAGTCCTCAATGGAAAGTGGGTCAACCATTACAGTATTCCATTTGAGCCGCATGCGGTCGGTGCTACTTGCAATATCTTCCTGCAACCTGGCGTATAATCGAGAGACTATATGGGCCGCCGTGGGCGTCGTCAGCAGATACTGTAGGGAGATCAGAGGACTAGGTTCGTCAGGGTACCCAGTGTACAGTTCCTTCATCGCCCTCTGTAGTCGATAATAGGTGAAGGTGAAGAGTGCCGTCTGATTGGTAATGTAGGTCAATGAGTCTAGTTTTTGTGAACTGCCCATCCTCGTAAAGATCCCCCAGTTTATCTATACCAGCCTGCTGTAAGAGTGTCATGCCTACTGCTTCTTGTGTAACTGAGAGTTCTGGGTGATGTGCTAGGGGCAAGTCTGGCGCATACAGTGGGAGTTTGCTCGCCTTTTTACCCATTAGGTGCCATGCCATGTTAGTAGTGTTGATTGTGTTTATGTCGTTTGCGTGTAGAGGAGGGCGTTTATGTAGCAGTATGGAGGTCAGCGGGATGGGGTACGCATCCCCTGCTTCTATAGCTACGTGCGACATGAATGGTATCTCGTAGTTCCAGAAGAACGCGAACTGTGCTTGCGCACATAGGTAATACAGATAGAGGTCGGCACCTTGAAACCACCCTGTGCATATGGTAGTGTAAGTGTTTGAAGCAGTATCCTAGCCTGCTTCCCTGCCCAAATAAGATTGAGAACCAGTTTATTCATATTACGGAAAACTGCTGCTGGCGGTTTGATGGGGATGTTGTTAAATAAGTAAAGGAATTTGGGTAGTAGCACCATTTTTACTATTGCAGTCCTGTCTGCCAGTGAGAGAGGCAGTTTGTTCCATCTTTTTATTTTCTCCTCTATTTCTGAAATCACCCTCACATAATGTGTACGAATGACCAGTCTGGGTCACGGTGATAGCATATTCCTAGA
Organism: Lissotriton helveticus; assembly: GCF_964261635.1. Lineage (NCBI taxonomy): Eukaryota > Metazoa > Chordata > Amphibia > Caudata > Salamandridae > Lissotriton > Lissotriton helveticus. Next base: position 68,967,792 of record NC_136058.1, read on the forward strand.
TATCTCGTGGGCTCATCATGCCATTCTAACGGGTAGTCCAACGTAAATGGGACAGTACTATCTGTTAATGCCAGCACTTGGGATTTGGCCCAATTAATTTGCAGGCCAGAGTGCTGACCGAATTTAATGTATTCTCTCAATAGGGGGTTAAGGTTTTGGGCGGGGTCCCTTACGTATAGTACCATATCATCGGCATAAAGCGATATGTGTAAGGGCCTTGTCGGAAACTGTAGGGCAGAGTAATGATGATGCTGCCTCATTTTGTAAGCCAATGGCTCCAGCACCAGCACAAATAGCAGAGGGGACAGGGGGCACCCCTGCCTGGTCCCTCTGCTTATTTCTATGGGGTCTGATATATAACCGTTTACCCTTATCCTAGCGGACAGACCTGTGTAGAGTAGTGATATCCATTGCGTAAACATCATAGGAAAACCCATGCGTCTCAGAACTGCGTGTAAATACTCCAATTCAATCGTGTCGAAAGCCTTCGCCGCGTCCAGTAGGATCGCCGCGGCTTTGGTTTCAGGTGTCAAATAATGCGAAAGTGCGAACAGTGTTCTCGTATTATGCGTTGTTGACCTTTCAGGTATGAATCCCGACTGGTCAGGCCTAATTAGTGCAGGCATCAGAGGTTTAAGCCGTGTGGCCAGCAGGCATGCAAGTATTTTAACGTCTACGTTAATAAGTGATAAGGGCCTGTATGAGTCACATATGTCAGGTTCCTTACCGGGCTTGAGTAGAGTTATAAGCAGCGACTCCCGCAGAGTCTCTGGGAGTATTTGTTTCTCATGCGCGTCCCCATACATTTCTACCTAATGAGGGGCTAACTGATCCGCAAAGGCCTTGTAAAATTCCCCAGTGAAGCCATCCGGCCCAGGTGCCTTGCCGTTTGGGAGAGTTTTAATGACCTCGGTCACGTCTTCAACTGTGATCGGTCTGGACAAGTATGCTCTATGTCCATCTGACAGCCATGCCATTTCGACATCCGCCATATATTCTAGGATGGCATCAGGTGACATGGAGAGGTGTGATTCATACAAATGGCCATATGTGTTACGGAATTCTTCCAATATCCCCTTCATGTCATACCTATTCGTCCATGCATCGTCACGGACCGTGTGAATGTGTTGCGGAGTGCGGTACATATTTTTTGAGCCAGTGCCCTTCCGGGCCTTCCTCCTTCACCATATGCTCTAGCTATACCCCGTTTCGATATGTATTTGAGTTCTGCGTTGGCGTATTCCTGCTGTTCAGTTAAGGTCTGTTTGATATCCCCTAGTATGGTGTCATCTTGAGTGCGTTCGTATCGTAGCTCTAGGTCACTCAATTTGGACTCCCTAAGTCGTATTTGTTGTCTGATGTCTTTCAGTATTCCCGCTGTAGTACTAATACAATTCCCCCTTATCGTTGCTTTAAACGCTTCCCATAATACCCCTTTGTCATCCGTCGTAGGAGAGTTGAGGACAAAATATTCTTCTATGGCGTTGTGTATTGTCTCCGTGAATACAGTGTCATGTAGTGCTGTCGCATTGAATCGCCATGCGAAGGGTGGCGGTGTGTTTTGGGGTAGTTGTAATGACAGTAATACTGGGTTGTGGTCCGAGAGCGTGCGCGGTAAGTGCCTGATATCTGCCGCCCACAAAGACACATCTCTCGATCCGAACCAGTAGTCAATTCTAGACCAATTATTATGCACTGCCGACACATGGGTAGCTATTGTGCTTCCTGGGTTACGAGTTCTCCAGATATCACTTAGATGTAGCTCTTCAATAGCGTCCAGCAATTCAGCGTGTGCCTGTTTGTGTGTTTCTACAGTGTTCGGTGACCTGTCCACCCCATCTTGCAAGGCTATATTAAAATCACCAGCCCACACCAAATGGGGAATATGTAGGTCGGAAATAGTGTGCCATAGTTTAGTGAAACAAGCATTGGAAATGCAATCGGGCTCCGATTTTTTTGTGTTTGAGCTAATGGCATTGTAAATGGCAATGTGTTTTCGCCATGTGTTATGGAGTGTGTGCATGTGGTGTGTAGTGGAATTATGTGAGTTAGATTGGAATTGTAGCAATAGTGGCATGCTGTGCTTTATATGAATATGTTTAAAAGTAAAGTGTACCATACTGAGATTGCTACAATAGTTAATTGTGGATGCGTTAACAATTGATGCATGCACTGATGGTTGGTGGTGTGTGTGACTGCCTGTAAAAATTGTGCACTCATGGCTGGTGGTGTGTGTGCTTGGTAAAAGACTGCACTGCCGCCTGGAGGTGTGTGTGCCTGGTGGAAGGGTGCACTGACGGCTGGTGGGTGTGTGGTTGGTAAAAGCGTGCACAGATGGCTGATGGTGTGTGTGTTTGGTGAAAGCATGCAATGACGGTTGCTGGTGAGTGCGCCTTGTAAAAGAATGCACTGACGGCTGGTGTTGTACGCCTGGTGGTGTTTGTGGTTCGTGAAAGCGTGCATTGATGGCTGGTGGTGTTTGGCCCTGGTGAAAGCATGCACTGACGGCTGGTGGTGTGTTGTTGTGTGTGTGGTTGTGTGTGTAGTGGTGAGTGTGCGGTGGTGAGTCTGTTGGGGTGAGTGTGTGGTAGTGAGTGTGTTACACCAATGTGGCGCACTGGTGCCACTGCACCTGCTCCACCAATGGTAGCTACGCCTACGCCACACTGGTGCCACTGCTCCTGCTCCACCAAATATACTTACACCACACCGGTACCACTGCACATGCTGCACCAATGATAGCTAAGCAACACTACCACTGCAACTGCTCCACCAAATATACTTACACCACACGGGTGCCACAGCACCTGCTGCACAATTGTAGCTATGCCACACTGGTGCCACTGCACCTGCTGCACAATGGTAGCTACGCCACACTGGTGGTACTACACCTGCTGCGCAATAATAGCTAAGTAACACTGATAACACCTCACCTGCTCCACGAATGGTAACTAAGCCACACACTGGTGCCACTGCACCTGCTGCACAATCATAGCTAAGCAACACTACCACTGCACCTGCTCCACCTATGGTAGCTACCACACACTGGTGCCACTGCACCTGCTGCACAATCATAGCTAAGCAACACTACCACTGCACCTGCTCCACCAATGGTAGCTACCATTCACCGGTACCACTGCACATGCAGCACCAAGGATAGCTACGCCACACTGGTGCCACTGCACCTGCTGCACAATCATAGCTAAGTAACACTGATAACACTACACCTGCTACACAACGCCATCTACCACACACTGGTGCCACTGCACCTGCTGCACAATCATAGCTATGCAACACTACCACTGCAACTGCTCCACCTATGGTGCTATGCCACACTGGTGCCACTGCACCTACTGCACAATAGTAGCCACGCCACACTCGTGGTAATACACCTGCTGCGCAATCATAGCTAAGTAACACTGATAACACCTCACCTGCTCCACGAATGATAACTACGCCACACACTGGTGCCACTGCACCTGCTGCACAATCATAGCTAAGCAACACTACCACTGCACCTGCTCCACCAATGGTAGCTACCATTCACCGGTACCACTGCACATGCAGCACCAAGGATAGCTACGCCACACTGGTGCCACTGCACCTGCTGCACAATCATAGCTAAGTAACACTGATAACACTACACCTGCTACACAACGCCATCTACCACACACTGGTGCCACTGCACCTGCTGCACAATCATAGCTATGCAACACTACCACTGCAACTGCTCCACCTATGGTGCTATGCCACACTGGTGCCACTGCACCTACTGCACAATAGTAGCCACGCCACACTCGTGGTAATACACCTGCTGCGCAATCATAGCTAAGTAACACTGATAACACCTCACCTGCTCCACGAATGATAACTACGCCACACACTGGTGCCACTGCACCTGCTGCACAATCATAGCTAAGCAACACTACCACTGCACCTGCTCCACCAATGGTAGCTACCACTCACCGGTACCACTGCACATGCAGCACCAATGATAGCTACGCGACACTGGTGCCACTGCACCTGCTGCACAATCATAGCTAAGTAACACTGAAAACACTACACCTGCTACACAACGCCATCTACCACACACTGGTGCCACTGCACCTGCTGCACAATCATAGCTAAGCAACACTACCACTGCAACTGTTCCGCCTATGGTGCTATGCCACACTGGTGCCACTGCACCTACTGCACAATGGTAGCTACGCTACACTGGTGGTAATACACCTGCTGCGCAATCATAGCTAAGTAACACTGATGACACCTCACCTGCTCCACAATGATAACTACGCCACACACTGGTGCCACTGCACCTGCTGCACAATCATAGCTAAGCAACACTACCACTGCACCTGCCCCACCAATGGTAGCTACCACTCACCGGTACCACTGCACATGCTGCACCAATGATAGCTATGCCACACTGGTGCCACTGCACCTGCTGCACAATCATAGCTAAGTAACACTGATAACACTACACCTGCTACACAACGCCATCTACCACACACTGGTGCCACTGCACCTGCTGCACAATCATAGCTAAGCAACACTACCACTGCAACTGCTCCACCTATGGTGCTATGCCACACTGGTGCCACTGCACCTACTGCACAATGGTAGCTACGCCACACTGGTGGTACTACACCTGCTGCGCAATCATAGCTAAGTAACACTAATAACACCTCACCTGCTCCCCGAATGATAACTACGCCACACACTGGTGCCACTGCACCTGCTGCACAATCATAGCTAAGCAACACTACCACTGCACCTGCTCCACCAATGGTAGCTACCACTCACCGGTACCACTGCACATGCTGCACCAATGATAGCTACGCCACACTGGTGCCACTGCACCTGCTGCACAATCATAGCTAAGTAACACTGATAACACTACACCTGCTACACAACGCCATCTACCACATACTGGTGCCACTGCGCCTGCTTCACAATCATAGCTAAGCAACACTACCACTGCAACTGCTACACCTATGGTGCTATGCCACACTGGTGCCACTGCACCTACTGCACAATGGTAGCTACGCCACACTGGTGGTAATACACCTGCTGCGCAATAATAGCTAAGTAACACTGATAACACCTCACCTGCTCCACGAATGGTAACTACGCCACACACTGGTGCCACTGCACCTGCTGCACAATCATAGCTACGTAACACTGATAACACTGCACCTGCTACACAACGCCATCTACCACACACTGGTGCCACTGCACCTGAGCTAAGCAACACTACCACTGCAACTGCTCCACCTATGGTAGCTACCACACACTGGTACCACTGCACCTGCTGCACTAATAATAGCTACACCACACTGGTGCCACTGCCCCTGCCCCACTAATGATAGCTACACCACACTGGTGCCACTTCACCTGCCTGACAACTGAAGCCACAGTCTATATAAACACAGCTGTAGTCAGTAAAGAAAACCAGATCTGCATGAAAAGAGGTAACGCGAGACACAGAACAGCACGAACGCGCGGATTTTATTACGGCGGCACCCTGACAGCTCCTAATTGAAATTTATAACACTCCCATGCGCGCGTAACCACACAGAATATGGCGGAAGTGCCCAGAATGATTTATACATGGCCTATTGTGTGAAGCCTACTAGAAAGACAGCACAGCGAAGACAAATCACTATGCAGATGGCAAAAAAAAGGACTGAAAAAGCTCGCGCACTGAGGAATTTTTCCTGCACGATTCAAAAGCCGTTAACAAAAGGAGCTCCGCCCCCCTGCTTACGCAGGCGTGACGTAGGCCAAGCCCTAAAAACTGGGGTCATCCGTGTTCGGCCCATAAGTGTTAATGAAAGCTATAGACTGATGTCTCAGTAAACCAATCGCGATGACAAATCTGCCCTCTGGATCTTTGATCACCTTTGATACTCGGAAATTAAGCCCCTTTCGTACAAATATGCTGACTCCCCTGGCATAGGAGCTATGTATAGATTCCGCCCATCTACTCCCTATGGTCGCTGTGGTGTGCGCTGCGATGTGCGTGTCCTGGAGGAAAGCAATATCTATTTTATGTCTGGGGTAAGGTAAGCAAAGATTAGACGTATTTGCTTGGGGTGATTCATTCCCCTGACATTCCAGGTGAGAAGATTTAGGTTAGTGTCTTTCACGTCGTCAATGTGTGTCTCTGTTACATCTCAATTTCACGGCGCTGTGTCTTGCATGTGGTGTGCATTTCGGCCGTATACCAGTGTCATGCAAAGCTACCATCTCATTTAGATAACGCAGATCGGATTTCGCAATGTTTTTCAGATACAATGAATGGTAATGAACTTCCCCAACTGTTTCTCTTCTCCCCCCACCCACTTCAGCAACCCAATCCTGCCAAAGCCAATACCCCAAATCAGTTAAACAATAAAACCAACATTCTTCGGGGGACACCCAGGTTGGGGGTCCGCCAGGTTCACACGTCTCCATCCACATTGTAAATGTGGACGGGTAGACTGTCACATCACAGTAAGCAACATTGTGTTGTCAATAAAACCAAATCTGCTTCAAGTACTTGCGCCATGGTGTGCCAATGTGCTAAGGCCTCAGACCCTTCTCCCAAAGTCTTCCATGCTTTCACGCTCAGAGTGCACTGATACGTTTCACTATGGTGCGGCTTGGCTGCATCAGGAGAGCATCGGACAGTCACCATGCCTCTCCTCGGTTGTACCCCTCTGGTCTTAAGTAGGCTCACGCCCCTGAACAATGTGTATTTCGTGTTAAGTTGATCCACCTCGGTCTATCGGACCGTCAATGTTCACAACCAGTCTCTTTGACCATTCAGTACATGTCAGAGTATCTACGCTGGAACGTTTGTACAAATGCATCTGGTACATCGGAAGACAGGAAAGTCCAGTCTATTCTAATTAACCCCAGCTTACCTCCATAGTTCAAGCGTGCCATTCACACAGTACATCGTGCTCCGTGTAGTTCCTATGGGTGAAGACAACTTGTCGTGTGTCTCCTCGGGCGAGCAGAGGAAAATGCATTGCAACTGCATACCCTCTCAGCTCTCGTCTTCATGCTGTTCTCCTCGCTCTGGCGTTTTTTTCCTCTTGATCAGCTTTTTGATGAATTCATGAGCTGCTTGCGGCGTTACCAAAACCGTTGATCTGCCATCTTGAGTGACTTTGAGCTTTGCAGGATAGAGCATGGAGTATTCCACACCAAGATCCCTGAGCTTCTTTTTTGCGGACTGGAACTCCTTGCGGGCCAAATGCACAGCCATTGTGTGGTCCGGATAAAAGTCGAGTTTGTTCCCTTGGTGGGTAATGTTTCCTTTTTCACGCGCCCTCTGCAGGACCACGTCCCTATCCCTGTAGTTTAGGAGACGTGCTAAAATGATGCGTGGAGGTGCCCCCGGTTTCGGGGGAGGCGCCAAGGAGCGGTGAGCCCGTTCCACGAAGAACACTGTGGAAAAGGCCTCCTCACCAAAGATTTCTTTAAGTAGTTTCTCCACGTATAGTTCCATCTTTCCAGTGTTGGTCGTCTCCGGCAGGCCCGCTATGCGAATATTATTGCGGCGGGACCGCGCTTCCAAATCCTCTGTCTTATTGCGCAGTGTGTCCATCGCTTTCTCCATGGCGGTGCAGGTTTTCGTGTTGGCGTTAGAGACATCCTCCACTGCCGATATCCTTGTTTCAGCCTCCACTAACCGCTCTCCATGCTTGTCCATTTTTGCGGCCATGTTGTCGACCCTCTGCGTGAGAGTGTCTAGTTTTCCATTCATTTCTTGCAGGCTGCACTGTATGGCCCTCAAAATTCCCTCCATTCCAGCGCTCTCAGTTGCCTCAGGGTCAGCGTCCGTTTCCGATCCTCCAGTTGCCCCTCTGGTCTGTTTCTTTGCCTCAAACTGCAGCTTCGTTTGTTGTTTTTCTGGTTTGCCCATAACGCCGGTTGCACCCGGTGATCCGCGGTTTACACGCTGTTGGGTTTGAGCGGCGTGAGTCTTTCTCGTTACCGTGGTCATTCGCTAGCTGTGGAGCTCTCATGCACCGGGGATGCAGTCGTGCCCGCTCCAGAGTCCGTCTGGAGTACACTGGGCAGTCTATCTCCCAGAATGATGCTTAGTCTGTTTGCAGTGGCTCTATGGCAACTTCCACCATTACCGTACCACCCTCAATCGCGCTTTCTCCCGCAGTTGGCGCGTTCTTGTAGATCACGACTCAGGAGCATATTTTGCGCTGTACATACAGGACCTCGTTGGATGGCGAGGGCTGCACGCTGGATGTGCGTCGGTTCCAATGCCAATAATTATGCTCCTCCAATGGTAGTTCTCGGGCTCACTCCATTACCACGCACAGGGGGATGTGGCCGATGTTACCGCCATTCCCAGTCTGTCCCGTGCAGTGTTCAGCATCGCCATAGTAACATTGGTCTGTCACTTTACCAATGGCCGCTAATCCTCAGACCAGGCTCCAAATTAGCAAGGTCCCTCGTGTCTCCAGTATGTGCGCCTGAGCAAGTAGCCGCTGTACACCGCGGTTCTTTGCGGGTAAGCACATATCCGACAGTCGCAAACGCCTCTGAGAAGGTCGAGACCCGAGTGTTGGGCTTTCCGGCAGAGTCAGATCTCCGCTGTCGGGAAGTTAGTGCGATATAGTCACATATTTAATGTACGTAGAGGGCAATGGAGTGCTACACTTCTGTGCGTTTCACGCTGACCGCCATTTTGTGAGCCGTGGAACGCATATCGCTATGTACTCACGGTCCGTTGTTCGTTGAGTCCGCACAAGAGTCTTTGCCCCACATTATCGTCTGACACTCCACGCATCTCTGTAGATGTCCAGTGGGCGCGGAAAGTGTCCAGGGGACGTTCGTTTGGTCCGCCACTTCAGATCGAGTTCGCCACCATTTTGGGAGGTCGTCCGAGGTCCGCACCGTCCACCTCCGTTTTCGCCTATTGCGGCATTTTCAGACCATGGAAACACACGTCCGGGGTCCTCCGCATGTTCCGACGCTTAAGCAGCAAAGCCCGTCCGTTTTAAGGCCATTGACATTGCGCTAGCAGTCTCAGCAGTCTCCCGTCCGACGGAGCTGTCTCAGGAGCCAGCCATCCCGCAGTGCGCCCTCTAGCGCCCCCTGTGATTTGAATTTAATGTTAAACTACTCTCTCAGAAGGATTTTTAATTCTGTTGTTAATCCTGTTAATAAATCACGGCTACAAATCTCATACTGCCACAAACAATGGACTGCCTGATCTACAACACATCCCCTTACAGAAGTTCAGAGTTCTTCATCTGAATACAGAGACAATTCGATGGGCTAAGATTTTCATACCATAAATGTTTCTGGTGTCTGTACCTTCATTTGAGGCTGAACACCCTTCCAATATTTAGGAGTAGTTCAAAGTGAAGAATATATATTCCTTATCGCTAATGGCTTCAATAACATGAAAGTAATTTGTGCAATATGTTTATCCTGAGAGTTCCAAAAAATTAACATTATTTCCCTAGTTGATGTTCACTGTGTTATAGCTTGAAGAAAGATATTTCTGTTGGGTCAGCTATAGCCCAGCGGTTCCTTCTCAAGTTTACATGATTTAACTTGTTTATCTTTAAATGGTTCTAGTCCCGCGGGTGCTCTCTTGCCTTTTTTTTCCCATCATTTGTCAATTAATGAACTACGCATCTTTACTTGCTTCATTCACTCTATTACACTAACAGCAAGTTAAGTAATTCAAGTAGACTCATTATATATTGCTGTAATAAGAACTATTGGAAATTACCTTCTTTATGAGTTGACATCATTTGTTGGAATGCATAAGTATTAGGTATAGAATAAGCAAGTGAGTAACGTGATGCATGCAACCCCCTTTAACATTGTTTGAGGGGACCGTTAGTTGGCTGCCCTTTTTTCAACTTCACATCACCACAAGGTATATCAGTGCAGTGATGAGTTTGAAAAAATGTATAACCCCACAGCATGGTGTTGGAATCATTTGTGTTTCTTTTTAAAAAAAAAAATCCTAATTTAGTGGTTTCTTCTACAAAAAAGGAACCCTGAAAATGTTGACGAACTGCATAATGTTTGAAAAAGTCACCTAGCAAAAAGTTCCTACATTGACAACAACTGCAACGACAGGTGTTTATGACAATGTACAGTTGTTGCTGCTGGGGATGCAGACCTGACAGGGTTTCCAGGTTTAATATGTCAAAACATAATTTTGGCTGCATTTACATTGAATTCTGTGATTTGAATTTAATGTTAAACTACTCTCTCAGAAGGATTTTTAATTCTGTTGTTAATCCTGTTAATAAATCACGGCTACTAATCTCAGACTGCCACACACAATGGACTGCCTGATCTACAACACATCCCCTTACAGAAGTTCAGAGTTCTTCATCTGAATACAGAGACAATTCCATGGGTTAAGATTTTCATACCATAAATGTTTCTGATGTCTGTACCTTCATTTGAGGCTGAACCCCCTTCCAATATTCAGGAGTAGCTCAAAGTGAAGAATATATATTCTTTAACGCTAATGGCTTCAATAACATGAAAGTAATTTGTGCAATATGTTTATCCTGAGAGTTAAAAAAAATTAACATTAATTCCCTAGTTGATGTTCACTGTGTTATAGCTTGAAGAAAGATATTTCTGTTGGGTCAGCTATAGCTCAGCGGTTCCTTCTCAAGTTTACATAATTTAACTTGTTCAACCTTTCAATGGTTCTAGTCCCGCGGGTGCTCTCTGGCCTTTTCTTCCCATCATTTGTCAATTAATGAACTACGCATCTTTACTTGCTTCATTCACTCTATTTGGTAAATATCGCCTATTTCCTCTTTCTATTTCTACAAATGATCATTAAAGCATTGCCTACTAGCAGAGTGGGTTCTCAGCTACATAACCCAGCCTTTCCAGTGCTGTGTGATTGTCCCGACGCATAATAACATATTGAAAAAAAGTAATTCAATGAGGTAGGGAAGGCATTTGTACATCAAAACCAAACATCACATTTTGATTGCTTTAGAACACATTTTTTTTAAACTTTTTTAACTTACAATCCTGTTGCAATAATGATGATAATGTTGAAGACAGAATTTTAAATCTTATGAAACTAAATTCCCTGTTTGTCAGTATTTTAGCCTAAACTAGAATGTATCACTATGATGACATAACGCTTTCCCCATAATACACTAACAGCAAGTTAAGTAATTCAAGTAGACTCATTATATATTGCTGTAATAAGAACTATTGGAAATGACCTTCTTTATGAGTTGACATCATTTGTTGGAATGCATAAATATTAGGTATAGAATAGGCAAGTGAGTAACGTGATGCATGCAGCCCCCTTTAACATTGTTTGAGGGCACCGTTAGTTGGCTGCTATTTTTTCAACTTCACATCACCACAAGGTATATCAGTGCAGTGATGAATTTGAAAAAAATGTATAACCCCACAGCATGTTGTTGGAATAATTTGTGTTTCTTTTTTAAAAAAAATCCTAATTTAGTGGTTTCTTCTACAAAAAAGGAACCCTGAAAATGTTGACGAACTGCATAATGTTTGAAAAAGTCACCTAGCAAAAAGTTCCTACATTGACAACAACTGCAACGACAGGTGTTTATGACAATGTACAGTTGTTGCTGCTGGGGATGCAGACCTGATAGGGTTTCCAGGTTTAATATGTCAAAACCTAATTTTGGCTGCATTTACATTGAATTCTGTGATTTGAATTTAATGTTAAACTACTCTCTCAGAAGGATTTTTAATTCTGTTGTTAATCCTGTTAATAAATAACGGCTACAAATCTCAGACTGCCATAAAAAATGGACTGCCTGATCTACAACACATCCCCTTACAGAAGTTCAGAGTTCTTCATCTGAATAAAGAGACAATTCCATGGGTTAAGATTTTCATACCATAAATGTTTGTGGTGTCTGTACCTTCATTTGAGGCTGAATACCCTTCCAATATTCAGGAGTAGCTCAAAGTGAAGAATATATATTCCTTATCGCTAATGGCTTCATAAACATGAAAGTAATTTGTGCAATATGCTTATCCTGGGAGTTCAAAAAAATTAACATTAATTCCCTAGTTGATGTTCACTGTGTTATAGCTTGAAGAAAGATGTTGCTTTTGGGTCAGCTATAACCCAGCGGTTCCTTCTCAAGTTTACATGTTTTAACTTGTTCAACCCTTCAATGGTTCTAGTCCCGCGGGTGCTCTCTGGCCTTTTTTTCCCATCATTTGTCAATTAATGAACTACGCATCTTTACTTGCTTCATTCACTCTATTGGGTAAATATCGCCTATTACCTCTTTCTATTTCTACAAATGATCATTAAAGCATTGCCTACTAGCAGAGTGTGTTCTCAGCTGCATAACCCAGCCTTTCCTGTGCTGTGTGATTGTCCCGACGCATAATAACATATTGAAAAAAAGTAACTCAATGAGGTAAGGAAGGCATTTGTCCATCAAAACCAAACATCACCTTTTGATTGCTTTAGAACAATTTTTTAAAAACTTTTTTACCTCTCAAACCTGTTGCAATAGTGATGATAATGTTGAAGACAGAATTTTAAATCTTATGAAACTAAATTCCCAGATTGTCAGTATTCTAGATTAAACTAGAATGTATCACTATGATGACATAACGCCTTCACCATAATACACTAACAGCAAGTTAAGTAATTCAAGTAGACTCATTATATATTGCTGTAATAAGAACTATTGGAAATTACCTTTTTTATGAGTTGACATCATGTGTTGGAATGCATAAGTATTAGGTATAGAATAAGCTACTGAGTAACGTGATGCATGCAGCCCCCTTTAACATTGTTTGAGGGGACTGTTAGTTGGCTTCCATTTTTTCAATTTCACATCACCACAAGGTATATCAGTGCAGTGATGAATTTGAAAAAATGTATAACCCCACAGCATGGTGTTGGAATCATTTGCTTTTCTTTTTAAAAAATTAAATACTAATTTAGTGGTTTCTTCTACAAAAAAGGAACACTGAAAATGTTGACGAACTGCGTAATGTTTGACAAAGTCACCTATCAAAATGTTCCTACATTGATAACAACTGCAACGACAGGTGTGTATGCCAATGTACAGTTGTTGCTACTCGGGATGCAGACCTGACAGGATTTTCAGGTTTAATATGTCAAAACCTAATTTTGGCTGCATTTACATTGAATTCCGTGATTTCAATTTAATGTTAAACTACTCTGTCAGTAGGAATTTTTAATTCTGTTGGTAATCCTGTTAATAAATCACGGCTACAAATCTCAGACTGCCACAAAAAATGGACTGCATGATCTACAACACATCCACTTACAGAAGTTCAGAGATCTTCATCTGAATACAGAGACAATTCCATGGGTTAAGATTTTCCTACCATGAATGTTTCTGGTGTCTGTACCTTCATTTGAGGCTGAACACCCTTCCAATATTCAGGAGTAGCTCAAAGTGAAGAATATATATTTCTTATCGCTAATGGCTTCAATAACATGAAAGTAATTTGTGCAATATGTTTATCCTGAGAGTTCACAAAAATGAACATTAATTCCCTAGTTGATGTTCACTGTGTTATAGCTTGAAGAAAGATGTTGCTGTTGAGTCAGCTATAGCCCAGCGGTTCCTTCTCAAGTATACATGATTTAACTTGTTCAACCTTTCAATGGTTCTTTTCCCGCGGGTGCTCTCTGGCCTTTTTTCCCCATCATTTTTCAATTAATGAACTACGCATCTTTACTTGCTTCATTCACTCTATTTGGTAAATATCGCCTATTTCCTCTTTCTGTTTCTATAAATGATCATTAGAGCATTGCCTACTAGCAGAGTGGGTTCCTAGCTACATAACCCAGCCTTTCCAGTGCTGTGTGATTGTCCCGATGCATATTAACATATTGAAAAAAAGTAATTCAATGAGGTAAGGAAGGCATTTGTCCATCAAAACCAAACATCACCTTTTGATTGCTTTAGAACAATTTTTTTTAATCTTTCTTAACTTACAAGCCTGTTGCAATAATAATGATAATGTTGAAGACAGAATTTTAAATCTTATGAAACTAAATTCCCAGATTGTCAGTATTCTAGCTTAAACTAGAATGTATCACTATGATGACATAACGCTTTCACCATAACACACTAACAGCAAGTTAAGTAATTCAAGTAGACTCATTATATATTGCTGTAATAAGAACTATTGGAAATTAACTTTTTATGAGTTGACATCATTTGTTGGAATGCATACATATTAGGTATAGAATAAGCAAGTGCAGTAACGTGATGCATACAGCCCCCTTTAACATTGTTTGAGGGGACCGTTAGTTGGCTTCGAGTTTTTTCAACTTCACATCACCACAAGGTATATCAGTGCAGTGATGAATTTGAAAAAAAACTATATAACCCATCAGCATGGTGTTGGAATCATTCGTGTTTCTTTTTAAAAAATAAAATCCTAATTTAGTGGTTTCTTCTACAAAAAAGGAACACTAAAATTGTTGACGAACTGCGTTGTTTGACAAAGTCACCTATCAAAATGTTCCTACATTGATAACAACAGCAACAACAGGTGTTTATGCCAATGTGCAGTTGTTGCTGCTGGGGATGCAGACCTGACAGGGTGTCCAGGTTTAATATGTCAAAACGTAATTTTAGCTGCATTTACATTGACTTCTGTGATTTGAATTTAATGTTAAACTACTCTCTCAGAAGGATTTTTAATTCTGTTGTTAATCCTGTTAATAAATCACGGCTACAAATCTCAGACTGCCACAAAAAATGGACTGCATGATCTACAACACATCCACTTACAGAAGTTCCGAGATCTTCATCTGAATACAGAGACAATTCCATGGGTTAAAATTTTCCTTACCATAAATGTTTCTGGTTTCTGTACCTTCATTTGAGGCCGAACACCCTTCCAATATTCAGGAGTAGCTCAAAGTTAAGAATATATATTTCTTATCGCTAATGGCTTCAATAACATGAAAGTAATTTGTGCAATATGGTTATCCTGAGAGTTCAAAAAAATGAACAGTATTTGCCTAGTTGATGTTCACTGTGCTATAGCTTGAAGAAAGATGTTGCGGTTGGGTCAGCTATAGCCCATCGGTTCCTTCTCAAGTTTACTTGATTTAACTTGTTCAACCTTTCAATGGTTCTAGTCCCGCGGGTGCTCTCTGGTCTTTTTTCCCCATCATTTGTCAATTAATGAACTACGCATCTTTACTTGCTTCATCCACTCTATTTGGCAAATATCGCCTATTTCCTCTTTCTGTTTCTACAAATGATCATTAAAGCATTGCCTACTAGCAGAGTGGGTTCTCAGCTTCGTCACCCAGCCTTTCAAGTGCTGTGTGATTGTCCCGACGCATAATAACATATTGAAAAAAAGTTATTCAATGAGGTTCGAAAGGCATTTGTCCATCAAAACCAAACATCACCTTTTGATTGCTTTAGAACTAATTTTTTTAAACTTTGTTAACTTGCAAGCCTGAAGCAATAATGATGATAATGTTGAAGACAGAATTTTAAATCTTATGAAACTAAATTCCCAGATTGTCAGTATTCTAGCTTAAACTAGAATGTATCACTATGATGACATAACGCTTTCACCATAATACACGAATAGCAAGTTAAGTAATTCAAGTAGACTCATTATATATTGCTGTAATAAGAACTATTGGAAATTATTTTATGAGTTGACATCATTTGTTGGAATGCATAAGTATTAGGTATAGAATAAGCAAGTGCAGTAACGTGATGCATGCAGCCCCCTTTAACAGTGTTTGAGGGGACCGTCAGTTGGCTTCCATTTTTTCAACTTCACACCACCACAAGGTATATCAGTGCAGTGATTAATTTGAAACAAATATATAACCCCACAGCATGGTGTTGGAATCATTTGTGTTTCTTTTTAAAAAATAAAATCTAATTTAGTGGTTTCTTCTACAAAAAAGGAACACTGAAAATGTTGACGAACTGCGTAATGTTTGACAAAGTCACCTATCAAAATGTTCCTACATTGATAACAACTGCAACGACAGGTGTTTATGCCAATGTACAGTTGTTGCTGCTGGAGATGCAGACCTGACAGGGTTTCCAGGTTTAATATGTCAAAACCTAATTTTGGCTACATTTACATTGAATTCTGTGATTTGAATTTAATGTTAAACTACTCTCTCAGAAGGGTTTTTAATTCTGTTGTTAATCCTGTTAATAAATCACGGCTACAAATCTCAGACTTGCTCAGAAAATGGACTGCATGATCTACAACACATTTACTTACAGAAGTTCAGAGATCTTCATCTGAATACAGAGACAATTCCATGGGTTAAGATTTTCCTACCATAAATGTTTCTGGTTTCTGTACCTTCATTTGAGGCTGAACACCCTTCCAATATTCAGGAGTAGCTGAATGTGAAGAATATATATTTCTTATCGCTAATAGCTTCAATAACATGAAAATGAACATAAAGTAATTTGTGCAATATGTTTATCCTGAGAGTTCAAAAAAATTAACATTAATTCCCTAGTTAATGTTCACTGTGTTATAGCTTGAAGAAAGATGTTGCTGTTGGTTCATTCTGAATATTTACATGATTTAAAGTGCTCAACCTTTCACTGGTTCTAGTCCAGCGGGTGCTCTCTGGCCTTTTTGTTTCCCCATTATTTGTCAATGAATGAACTATGCATCTTTACTTGCTTCATTCACTCTATTTGGCAAATATCGCCTATTTCCTCTTTCTGTTTCTACAAATGATCATTAAAGCATTGCCTACTAGCAGAGAGGGTTCTCAGCTACATCACCCAGCCTTTCCAGTGCTGTGTGATTGTCCTGACGCATAATAACATATTGAAAAAAAGCAATTCAATGAGGTTCGAAAGGCATTTGTCCATCAAAACCAAACATCACCTTTTGATTGCTTTAGAACTAATTTTTTAAAACGTTGTTACTTGCAAGCCTGTAGCAATAATGAAGAAAATGTTGAAGACAGAATTTTAAAACTTCTGAAACTAAATTCCCAGATTGTCAGTATTCTAGCTTAAACTAGAATGTATCTCTATGATGACATAACGCTTTTACCATAATACACTAATAGCAAGGTAAGTGATTCAAGTAGACTCATTATATATTGCTGTAATAAGAACTATTGGAAATTAAATTTTTATGAGTTGACATCATTTGTTGGAATGCATAAGTATTAGGTATAGAACAAGCAAATGCAGTAACGTGATGCATGCAGCCCCCTTTAACATTGTTTGAGGGGACCGTTAGTTGGCCTCTGTTTTTTCAACTTCACATCACCACTAGGTATATCAGTGCAGTGATGAATTTGAAAAAAATATATAACCCAACAGCATGGTGTTGGAATCATTTGTGTTTCTTTTTAAAAAATAAAATCTAATTTAGTGGTTTCTTCTACAAAAAAGGAGCACTGGAAATGTTGATGTACTGCGTAATGTTTGACAAAGTCACCTATCAAAAAAATGTTCCTACATTGATAACAACTTCAACGACAGGTGTTTATGCCAATGTACAGTTGTTGCTGCTGGGGATGCAGACCTGACAGGGTTTCCAGGTTTAATATGTCAAAACCTAATTTTGGCAGCATTTACATTGAATTCTGTGATTTGAATTTAATGTTAAACTACTCTCTCAGAAGGATTTTTAATTCTGTTGTTAATCCTGTTATTAAATCACGGCTACACATCTCAGACTGCCACAAAAAATGAACTGCATGATCTACAACACATCCACTTACAGAAGTTCAGAGATCTTCATCTGAATACAGAGACAATTCCATGGGTTAAGATTTTCCTACCATAAATGTTTCTGGTGCATGTACCTTCATTTGAGGCTGAACACCCTTCCAATATTCAGGAGTAGCTCAAAGTGAAGAATATATATTTCTTATCGCTAATGGCTTCAATAACATGAAAGTAATTTGTGCAATATGTTTATCCTGGGCGTTCCAAAAAATGAACATTATTTCCCTAGTTGATGTTCACTGTGTTATAGCTTGAAGAAAGTTGTTGCTGTTGGGTCAGCTATAGCCCAGCGATTCCTTCTCATGTTTACTTGATTTAATTTGTTCAACCTTGCAATGGTTCTAGCCCCGCGGGTGCTCTCTGGCCTTTTTTCCTAATCATTTGTCAATTAATGAACAACGCATCTTTACTTGCTTCATTCACTCTATTTGGTAAATATCGACTATTTCCTCTTTCTGTATCTACAAATGATCATTAAAGCATTGCCTACTAGCAGAGTAGGTTCTCAGCTACATCATCCAGCCTTTCCAGTGCTGTGTGATTGTCCCGACGCATAATAACATATTGAAAAAAAGTAATTCAATGAGGTAAGGAAGGCATTTGTCCATCAAAACCAAACATCACCTTTTGATTGCTTTAGAACTAATTTTTTTAAACTTTGTTAACTTGCAAATCTGTAGCAATGATGACGATAATGTTGATGCCAGAATGTTAAATCTTCTGAAACTAAATTCCCAGATTGTCAGTATTCTAGCTTAAACTAGAATGTATCAGTATGATGACATAACGCTTTCACCATAATACACTAACAGCAAGTTAAGTAATTCAAGTAGACTCATTTTATATTGCTGTAATAAGAACTATTGGAAATTACCTTTTTTATGAGTTGACATCATTTGTTGGAATGCATAAGTATTAGGTATTGAATAAGCAAGTGAGTAACGTGATGCATGCAGCCCCCTTTAACATTGTTTGAGGGGACCGTTAGTTGGCTTCCAGTTTTTTCAACTTCACATCGCCACAAGGTATATCAGTGCAGTGATGTATTTGAAAAAATGTATAACCCCACAGCATGGTGTTGGAATCATTTGTGTTTCTTTTTAAAAAATAAAATCCTAATTTAGTGGTTTCTTCTACAAAAAAGGAACCCTGAAAATGTTGAAGAACTGCATAATGTTTGACAAAGTCACCTGGCAAAATGTTCCTACATTGATAACAACTGCAACGACAGGTGTTTATGACAATGTACAGTTGTTGCTGCTGGGGATGCAGACCTGACAGGGTTTCCAGGTTTAATATGTCAAAACCTAATTTTGGCTGCATTTACATTGAATTCTGTGATTTGAATTCAATGTTAAACTACTCTCTCAGAAGGCTTTTTAATTCTGTTGTTAATCCTGTAAACAAATCACGGCTACAAATCTCAGACTGCCACAAACAATGGACTGCTTGATCTACAACACATCCCCTTACAGAAGTTCAGAGTTCTTCATCTGAATACAGAGACAATTCCATGGGTTAAGATTTTCATACCATAAATGTTTCTGATGTCTGTACCTTCATTTGAGGCTGAACCCCCTTCCAATATTCAGGAGTAGGTGAAAGTGAAGAATATATATTCCTTATCGCTAATGCCTACAATAACATGAAAGTAATTTGTGCAATATGTTTATCCTGAGAGTTCAAAAAAATTAACATTAATTCCCTAGTTGATGTTCACTGTGTTATAGCTTGAAGAAAGATATTCCTTTTGGGTCAACTATAGCCCAGCGGTTCCTTCTCAAGTTTATATGAATTAACTTGTTTAACCTTTAAATGGTTCTAGTCCCGCCGGTGCTCTCTGGCCTTTTTTTTCCCCATCATTTGTCAATTAATGAACTACGCATCTTTACTTGCTTCATTCACTCTATTTGGTAAATATCGCCTATTTCCTCTTTCTATTTCTACAAATGATCATTAAAGCATTGCCTACTAGCAGAGTGGGTTCTCAGCTACATAACCCAGCCTTTCCAGTGCTGTGTGATTGTCCCGACGCATAATAACATATTGAAAAAATAGTAATTCAATGAGGTAAGGAAGGCATTTGTCCATCAAAACCAAACATCACCTTTTGATTGCTCTAGAACTAATTTGTTTAAACTTTTTTAACTTACAAGCCTGTTGCAATAATGATGATAATGTTGAAGACAGAATTTTAAATCTTATGAAACTAAATTCCGAGATTGTCAGTATTCTAGCTTAAACTAGAATGTATCACTATGATGACATAACGCTTTCACCATAATACACTAACAGCAAGTTAAGTAATTCAAGTAGACTCATTATATATTGCTGTAATAAGAACTATTGGAAATTACCTTTTTTGTGAGTTGACATCATTTGTTGGAATGCATAAGTATTAGGTATAGAATAAGCAAGCGAGTAACGTGATGCATGCAGCCCCCTTTAACATTGTTTGAGGGGACCGTTAGTTGGCTTCCAGTTTTTTCAACTTCACATCACTACAAGGTATATCAGTGCAGTGATGAATTTGAAAAAATGTATAACCCCACAGCATGGTGTTGGAATGATTTGTGTTTCTTTTTAAAAAATAATATCCTAATTTAGTGGTTTCTTCTACAAAAAAGGAACCCTGAAAATGTTGACGAACTGCATAATGTTTGACAAAGTCACCTAGCAAAATGTTCCTACATTGATAACAACTGCAACGACAGGTGTTTATGACAATGTACAGTTGTTGCTGCTGGGGATGCAGACCTGACAGGGTTTCCAGGTTTAATATGTCAAAACCTAATTTTGGCTGCATTTACATTGAATTCTGTGATTTGAATTTAATGTTAAACTACTCACTCAGAAGGATTTTTTATTCTGTTGTTAATCATGTTAATAAATCACGGCTACAAATCTCAGACTGCCACAAACAATGGACTGCCTGATCTACAACACATCCCCTTACAGAAGTTCAGAGTTCTTCATCTGAATACAGAGACAATTCCATGGGTTAAGATTTTCATACCATAAATGTTTCTGGTGTCTGTACCTTCATTTGAGGCTGAACACCCTTCCAATAATTAGGAGTAGCTCAAAGTGAAGAATATATATTCCTTATCGCTAATGGCTTCAATGACATAAAAGTAATTTGTGCAATATGTTTATCCTGAGAGTTCAAAAAATGTACATTAATTCCCTAGTTGATGTTCACTGTGTTATAGCTTGAAGAAAGAAGTTGCTGTTGGGTCAGCTATAGCCCAGCGGTTCCTTCTCAAGTTTACATCATTTAACTTGTTCAACTTTTCAATGGTTCTAGTCCCGCGGGTGTTCTCTGGCCTTTTTTTCCCATCATTTGTCAATTAATGAACTACGCATCTTTACTTGCTTCATTCACTCTATTTGGTAAATATCGCCTATTTCCTCTTTCCATTTCTACAAATGATCATTAAAGCATTGCCTACTAGCAGAGTGGGTTCTCAGCTACATAACACAGTCTTTCCAGTGCTGTGTGATTGTCCCGACGCATAATAACATATTGAAAAAAAGTAATTCAATGAGGTAAGGAAGGCATTTGTCCATCAAAGCCAAATATCACCTTTTGATTGCTTTAGAACTTTTTTTTTTAAACTTTTTTAACTTACAAGCCTGTTGCAATAATGATGATAATGTTGAATACAGAATTTTAAATCTTATGAAACTAAATTCCCAGATTGTCAGTATTCTAGCTTAAACTAGAATGTATCACTATGATGACATAACGCTTTCACCATAATACACTAACAGCAAGTTAAGTAATTCAAGTAGACTCATTTTATATTGCTGTAATAAGAACTATTGTAAATTACCTTTTTTATGAGTTGACATCATTTGTTGGAATGCATAAGTATTAGGTATAGAATAAGCAAGTGAGTAATGTGATGCATGCAGCCCCCTTTAACATTGTTTGAGGGGACCGTTAGTTGGCTTCCAGTTTTTTCAACTTCACATCACCACAAGGTATATCAGTGCAGTGATGAATTTGAAAAAATGTATAACCCCACAGCATGGTGTTGGAATCATTTGTGTTTCTTTTTAAAAAATAAAATCCTAATTTAGTGGTTTCTTCTACAAAAAAGGAACCCTGAAAATGTTGAACAACTGCAGAATGTTTGACAAAGTCACCTAGCAAAATGTTCCTACATTGATAACAACTGCAACGACAGGTGTTTATGACAATGTACAGTTGTTGCTGCTGGGGATGCAGACCTGACAGGGTTTCCAGGTTTAATATGTCAAAACCTAATTTTGGCTGCATTTACATTGAATTCTGTGATTTGAATTTAATGTTAAACTACTCTCTCAGAAGGATTTTTAATTCTGTTGTTAATCCTGTTAATAAATCACGGCTACAAATCTCAGACTGCCACAAACAATGGACTACTTGATCTACAACACATCCCCTTACAGAAATTCAGAGTTCTTCATCTGAATACAGAGACAATTCCATGGGTTAAGATTTTCATACCATAAATGTTTCTGATGTCTGTAACTTCATTTGAGGCTGAACCCCCTTCCAATATTTAGGAGTAGCTGAAAGTGAAGAATATATATTCCTTATCGCTAATGGCTTCAATAACATGAAAGTAATTTGTGCAATATGTTTATCCTGAGAGTTCAAAAAAATTAACATTAATTCCCTAGTTGGTGTTCACTGTGTTATAGCTTGAAGAAAGATATTTCTGTTGGGTCAGCTATAGCGCAGCGGTTCCTTCTCAAGTTTACATGATTTAACTTGTTTAACCTTTAAATGGTTCTAGTCCCGCGGGTGCTCTCTGGCCTTTTTTTCCCATCATTTGTCAATTAATAAACTACGCATCTTTACTTGCTTCATTCACTCTATTTGGTAAATATCGCCTATTTCCTCTTTCTATTTCTACAAATGACCATTAAAGCATTGCCTACTAGCAGAGTGGGTTCTCAGCTACATAACCCAGCCTTTCCAGTGCTGTGTGATTGTCCCGACGCATAATAACATATTGAAAAAAAGTAATTCAATGAGGTAAGGAAGGCATGTGTCCATCAAAACGAAACATCACCTTTTGATTGCTTTAGAACTAATTTTTTAAAACTTTTTTAAATTACAAGCCTGTTGCAATAATGATGATAATGTTGAAGACAGAATTTTAAATCTTATGAAACTAAATTCCCAGATTGTCAGTATTCTAGCTTAAACTAGAATGTATCACTATGATAACATAACGCTTTCACCATAATACACTAACAGCAAGTTAAGTAATTCAAGTAGACTCATTTTATATTGCTGTAATAAGAACTATTGGAAATTACCTTTTTTATGAGTTGACATCATTTGTTGGAATGCATAAGTATTAGGTATAGAATAAGCAAGTGAGTAACGTGATGCATGCAGCCCCCTTTAACATTGTTTGAGGGGAACGTTAGTTGGCTTCCAGTTTTTTCAACTTCACATGACCACAAGGTATATCAGTGCAGTGATGAATTTGAAAAAATGTATAACCCCACAGCATGGTGTTGGAATCGTTTGTGTTTCTTTTAAAAAAATAAAATCCTGATTTAGTGGTTTCTTCTACAAAAAAGGAACCCTGAAAATGTTGACGAACTGCATAATGTTTGACAAAGTCACCTAGCAAAATGTTCCTACATTGATAACAACTGCAACGACAGGTGTTTATGACAATGTACAGTTGTTGCTGCTGGGGATGCAGACCTGACAAGGTTTCCAGGTTTAATATGTCAAAACGTAATTTTGGCTGCATTTACATTGAATTCTGTGATTTGAATTTAATGTTAAACTACTCACTCAGAAGGATTTTTAATTCTGTTGTTAATCCTGTTAATAAATCACGGCTACAAATCTCAGACTGCCACAAACAATGGACTGCCTGATCTACAACACATCCCCTTACAGAAGTTCAGAGTTCTTCATCTGAATACAGAGACAATTCCATGGGTTAAGATTTTCATACCATAAATGTTTCTGGTGTCTGTACCTTCATTTGAGGCTGAACACCCTTCCAATATTTAGGAGTAGCTCAAAGTGAAGAATATATATTCCTTATCGCTAATGGCTTCAATAACATGAAAGTAATTTGTGCAATATGTTTATCCTGCGAGTTAAAAAAATTAACATTAACTCCCTAGTTGATGTGCACTATGTTATAGCTTGAAGAAAAATGTTGCCGTTGGGTCACCTATAGCCCAGCGGTTCCTTCTCAAGTTTACATCATTTAACTTGTTCAACCTTTCAATGGTTCCAGTCCCGCGGGTGCTCTCTGGCGTTTTTTTCCCATCATTTGTCAATTAATGAACTACGCATCTTTACTTGCTTCATTCACTCTATTTGGTAAATATCGCCTATTTCCTCTTTCTATTTCTACAAATGATCATTAAAGCATTGCCTACTAGCAGAGTGGGTTCTCAGCTACATAACACAGCCTTTCCAGTGCTGTGTGATTGTCCCGACGCATAATAACATATTGAAAAAAAGTAATTCAATGAGGTAAGGAAAGAAATTGTCCATCAAATCCAAACATCACCTTTTGATTGCTTTAGAACTAATTTTTTTAAACTTTTTTAACGTACAAGCCTGTTGCAATAATGATGATAATGTTGAAGACAGAATTTTAAATCTTATGAAACTAAATTCCCAGATTGTCAGTATTCTAGCTTAAACTAGAATGTATCACTATGATGACATAACGCTTTCACCATAATACACTAACAGCAAGTTAAGTAATTCAAGTAGACTCATTTTATATTGCTGTAATAAGAACTATTGGAAATTACCTTTTTTATGAGTTGACATCATTTGTTGGAATGCATAAGTATTAGGTATAGAATAAGCAAGTGAGTAACGTGATGCATGCAGCCCCCTTTAACATTGTTTGAGGGGACCGTTAGTTGGCTTCCAGTTTTTTCAACTTCACATCACCACAAGGTATATAAGTGCAGTGATGAATTTGTAAAAATGTATAACCCCACAGCATGGTGTTGGAATCATTTGTTTCTTTTTAAAAAATGAAATCCTAATTTAGTGGTTTCTTCTACAAAAAAGGAACCCTGAAAATGTTGAAGAACTGCATAATGTTTGACAAAGTCACCTAGCAAAATGTTCCTACATTGATAAAAACTGCAACGACAGGTTTTTATGACAATGTACAGTTGTTGCTGCTGGGGATGCAGACCTGACAGGGTTTCAAGGTTTAATATGTCAAAACCTAATTTTGGCTGCATTTACATTGAATTCTGTGATTTGAATTTAATGTTAAACTACTCTCTCAGAAGGATTTTTAATTCTGTTGATAATCCTGTTAATAAATCACAGCTACAAATCTCAGACTGCCACAAACAATGGACTGCCTGATCTACAACACATCCCCTTACAGAAGTTCAGAGTTCTTCATCGGAATACAGAGACAATTCCATGGGTTAAGATTTTCATACCATAAATGTTTCTGATGTCTGTACCTTCATTTGAGGCTGAACCCCCTTCCAATATTCAGGAATAGCTGAGAGTGAAGAATATATATTCCTTATCGCTAATGGCTTCAATAACATGAAAGTAATTTGTGCAATATATTTATCCTGAGAGTTCAAAAAAATTAACATTAATTCCCTAGTTGATGTTCACTGTGTTATAGCTTGAAGAAAGAAGTTTCTGTTGGGTCAGCTACAGCCCAGCGGTTCCTTCTCAAGTTTACATGATTTAACTTGTTTAACCTTTAAATGGTTCTAGTCCCGCGGGTGCTCTCTGGCCTTTTTTTCCCATCATTTGTCAATTAATAAACTACGCATCTTTACTTGCTTCATTCGCTCTATTTGGTAAATATCGCCTATTTCCTCTTTCTATTTCTACAAATGATCATTAAAGCATTGCCTACTAGCAGAGTGGGTTCTCAGCTACATAACCCAGCCTTTCCAGTGCTGTGTGATTGTCCCGACGCATAATAACATATTGAAAAAATAGTAATTCAATGAGGTAAGGAAGGCATTTGTCCATCAAAACCAAACATCACCTTTTGATTGCTTTAGAACTAATTTGTTTAAACTTTTTTAACTTACAAGCCTGTTGCAATAATGATGATAATGTTGAAGACAGAATTTTAAATCTTATGAAACTAAATTCCGAGATTGTCAGTATTCTAGCTTAAACTAGAATGTATCACTATGATGACATAACGCTTTCACCATAATACACTAACAGCAAGTTAAGTAATTCAAGTAGACTCATTATATATTGCTGTAATAAGAACTATTGGAAATTACCTTTTTTGTGAGTTGACATCATTTGTTGGAATGCATAAGTATTAGGTATAGAATAGGCAAGCGAGTAACGTGATGCATGCAGCCCCCTTTAACATTGTTTGAGGGGACCGTTAGTTGGCTTCCAGTTTTTTCAACTTCACATCACTACAAGGTATATCAGTGCAGTGATGAATTTGAAAAAATATATAACCCCACAGCATGGTGTTGGAATGATTTGTGTTTCTTTTTAAAAAATAATATCCTAATTTAGTGGTTTCTTCTACAAAAAAGGAACCCTGAAAATGTTGACGAACTGCATAATGTTTGACAAAGTCACCGAGCAAAATGTTCCTACATTGATAACAACTGCAACGACAGGTGTTTATGACAATGTACAGTTGTTGCTGCTGGGGATGCAGACCTGACAGGGTTTCCAGGTTTAATATGTCAAAACCTAATTTTGGCTGCATTTACATTGAATTCTGTGATTTGAATTTAATGTTAAACTACTCACTCAGAAGGATTTTTTATTCTGTTGTTAATCATGTTAATAAATCACGGCTACAAATCTCAGACTGCCACAAACAATGGACTGCCTGATCTACAACACATCCCCTTACAGAAGTTCAGAGTTCTTCATCTGAATACAGAGACAATTCCATGGGTTAAG
Source organism: Lissotriton helveticus (assembly GCF_964261635.1). Taxonomy (NCBI): domain Eukaryota; kingdom Metazoa; phylum Chordata; class Amphibia; order Caudata; family Salamandridae; genus Lissotriton; species Lissotriton helveticus. The sequence goes on from NC_136058.1 coordinate 68,994,468, forward strand.
ATTTTCATACCATAAATGTTTCTGGTGTCTGTACCTTCATTTGAGGCTGAACTCCCTTCCAATAATTAGGAGTAGCTCAAAGTGAAGAATATATATTCCTTATCGCTAATGGCTTCAATAACATAAAAGTAATTTGTGCAATATGTTTATCCTGAGAGTTCAAAAAATGTACATTAATTCGCTAGTTGATGTTCACTGTGTTATAGCTTGAAGAAAGAAGTTGCTGTTGGGTCAGCTATAGCCCAGCGGTTCCTTCTCAAGTTTACATCATTTAACTTGTTCAACTTTTCAATGGTTCTAGTCCCGCGGGTGTTCTCTGGCCTTTTTTACCCATCATTTGTCAATTAATGAACTACGCATCTTTACTTGCTTCATTCACTCTATTTGGTAAATATCGCCTATTTCCTCTTTCTATTTCTACAAATGATCATTAAAGCATTGCCTACTAGCAGAGTGGGTTCTCAGCTACATAACACAGTCTTTCCAGTGCTGTGTGATTGTCCCGACGCATAATAACATATTGAAAAAAAGTAATTCAATGAGGTAAGGAAGGCATTTGTCCATCAAAGCCAAATATCACCTTTTGATTGCTTTAGAACTATTTTTTTAAAACTTTTTTAACTTACAAGCCTGTTGCAATAATGATGATAATGTTGAATACAGAATTTTAAATCTTATGAAACTAAATTCCCAGATTGTCAGTATTCTAGCTTAAACTAGAATGTATCACTATGATGACATAACGCTTTCACCATAATACACTAACAGCAAGTTAAGTAATTCAAGTAGACTCATTTTATATTGCTGTAATAAGAACTATTGGAAATTACCTTTTTTATGAGTTGACATCATTTGTTGGAATGCATAAGTATTAGGTATAGAATAAGCAAGTGAGTAATGTGATGCATGCAGCCCCCTTTAACATTGTTTGAGGGGACCGTTAGTTGGCTTCCAGTTTTTTCAACTTCACATCACCACAAGGTATATCAGTGCAGTGATGAATTTGAAAAAATGTATAACCCCACAGCATGGTGTTGGAATCATTTGTGTTTCTTTTTAAAAAATAAAATCCTAATTTAGTGGTTTCTTCTACAAAAAAGGAACCCTGAAAATGTTGAAGAACTGCAGAATGTTTGACAAAGTCACCTAGCAAAATGTTCCTACATTGATAACAACTGCAACGACAGGTGTTTATGACAATGTACAGTTGTTGCTGCTGGGGATGCAGACCTGACAGGGTTTCCAGGTTTAATATGTCAAAACCTAATTTTGGCTGCATTTACAATGAATTCTGTGATTTGAATTTAATGTTAAACTACTCTCTCAGAAGGATTTTTAATTCTGTTGTTAATCCTGTTAATAAATCACGGCTACAAATCTCAGACTGCCACAAACAATGGACTACTTGATCTACAACACATCCCCTTACAGAAATTCAGAGTTCTTCATCTGAATACAGAGACAATTCCATGGGTTAAGATTTTCATACCATAAATGTTTCTGATGTCTGTAACTTCATTTGAGGCTGAACCCCCTTCCAATATTTAGGAGTAGCTGAAAGTGAAGAATATATATTCCTTATCGCTAATGGCTTCAATAACATGAAAGTAATTTGTGCAATATGTTTATCCTGAGAGTTCAAAAAAATTAACATTAATTCCCTAGTTGATGTTCACTGTGTTATAGCTTGAAGAAAGATATTTCTGTTGGGTCAGCTATAGCGCAGCGGTTCCTTCTCAAGTTTACATGATTTAACTTGTTTAACCTTTAAATGGTTTTAGTCCCGCGGGTGCTCTCTGGCCTTTTTTTCCCATCATTTGTCAATTAATAAACTACGCATCTTTACTTGCTTCATTCACTCTATTTGGTAAATATCGCCTATTTCCTCTTTCTATTTCTACAAATGACCATTAAAGCATTGCCTACTAGCAGAGTGGGTTCTCAGCTACATAACCCAGCCTTTCCAGTGCTGTGTGATTGTCCCGACGCATAATAACATATTGAAAAAAAGTAATTCAATGAGGTAAGGAAGGCATGTGTCCATCAAAACGAAACATCACCTTTTGATTGCTTTAGAACTAATTTTTTAAAACTTTTTTAAATTACAAGCCTGTTGCAATAATGATGATAATGTTGAAGACAGAATTTTAAATCTTATGAAACTAAATTCCCAGATTGTCAGTATTCTAGCTTAAACTAGAATGTATCACTATGATAACATAACGCTTTCACCATAATACACTAACAGCAAGTTAAGTAATTCAAGTAGACTCATTTTATATTGCTGTAATAAGAACTATTGGAAAATACCTTTTTTATGAGTTGACATCATTTGTTGGAATGCATAAGTATTAGGTATAGAATAAGCAAGTGAGTAACGTGATGCATGCAGCCCCCTTTAACATTGTTTGAGGGGAACGTTAGTTGGCTTCCAGTTTTTTCAACTTCACATGACCACAAGGTATATCAGTGCAGTGATGAATTTGAAAAAATGTATAACCCCACAGCATGGTGTTGGAATCGTTTGTGTTTCTTTTAAAAAAATAAAATCCTGATTTAGTGGTTTCTTCTACAAAAAAGGAACCCTGAAAATGTTGACGAACTGCATAATGTTTGACAAAGTCACCTAGCAAAATGTTCCTACATTGATAACAACTGCAACGACAGGTGTTTATGACAATGTACAGTTGTTGCTGCTGGGGATGCAGACCTGACAAGGTTTCCAGGTTTAATATGTCAAAACGTAATTTTGGCTGCATTTACATTGAATTCTGTGATTTGAATTTAATGTTAAACTACTCACTCAGAAGGATTTTTAATTCTGTTGTTAATCCTGTTAATAAATCACGGCTACAAATCTCAGACTGCCACAAACAATGGACTGCCTGATCTACAACACATCCCCTTACAGAAGTTCAGAGTTCTTCATCTGAATACAGAGACAATTCCATGGGTTAAGATTTTCATACCATAAATGTTTCTGGTGTCTGTACCTTCATTTGAGGCTGAACACCCTTCCAATATTTAGGAGTAGCTCAAAGTGAAGAATATATATTCCTTATCGCTAATGGCTTCAATAACATGAAAGTAATTTGTGCAATATGTTTATCCTGCGAGTTAAAAAAATTAACATTAACTCCCTAGTTGATGTGCACTCTGTTATAGCTTGAAGAAAAATGTTGCCGTTGGGTCACCTATAGCCCAGCGGTTCCTTCTCAAGTTTACATCATTTAACTTGTTCAACCTTTCAATGGTTCCAGTCCCGCGGGTGCTCTCTGGCGTTTTTTTCCCATCATTTGTCAATTAATGAACTACGCATCTTTACTTGCTTCATTCACTCTATTTGGTAAATATCGCCTATTTCCTCTTTCTATTTCTACAAATGATCATTAAAGCATTGCCTACTAGCAGAGTGGGTTCTCAGCTACATAACACAGCCTTTCCAGTGCTGTGTGATTGTCCCGACGCATAATAACATATTGAAAAAAAGTAATTCAATGAGGTAAGGAAAGAAATTGTCCATCAAATCCAAACATCACCTTTTGATTGCTTTAGAACTAATTTTTTTTAACTTTTTTAACGTACAAGCCTGTTGCAATAATGATGATAATGTTGAAGACAGAATTTTAAATCTTATGAAACTAAATTCCCAGATTGTCAGTATTCTAGCTTAAACTAGAATGTATCACTATGATGACATAACGCTTTCACCATAATACACTAACAGCAAGTTAAGTAATTCAAGTAGACTCATTTTATATTGCTGTAATAAGAACTATTGGAAATTACCTTTTTTATGAGTTGACATCATTTGTTGGAATGCATAAGTATTAGGTATAGAATAAGCAAGTGAGTAACGTGATGCATGCAGCCCCCTTTAACATTGTTTGAGGGGACCGTTAGTTGGCTTCCAGTTTTTTCAACTTCACATCACCACAAGGTATATAAGTGCAGTGATGAATTTGTAAAAATGTATAACCCCACACCATGGTGTTGGAATCATTTGTGTTTCTTTTTAAAAAATGAAATCCTAATTTAGTGGTTTCTTCTACAAAAAAGGAACCCTGAAAATGTTGAAGAACTGCATAATGTTTGACAAAGTCACCTAGCAAAATGTTCCTACATTGATAAAAACTGCAACGACAGGTTTTTATGACAATGTACAGTTGTTGCTGCTGGGGATGCAGACCTGACAGGGTTTCAAGGTTTAATATGTCAAAACCTAATTTTGGCTGCATTTACATTGAATTCTGTGATTTGAATTTAATGTTAAACTACTCTCTCAGAAGGATTTTTAATTCTGTTGTTAATCCTGTTAATAAATCACGGCTACAAATCTCAGACTGCCACAAACAATGGACTGCCTGATCTACAACACATCCCCTTACAGAAGTTCAGAGTTCTTCATCGGAATACAGAGACAATTCCATGGGTTAAGATTTTCATACCATAAATGTTTCTGGTGTCTGTACCTTCATTTGAGGCTGAACTCCCTTCCAATAATTAGGAGTAGCTCAAAGTGAAGAATATATATTCCTTATCGCTAATGGCTTCAATAACATAAAAGTAATTTGTGCAATATGTTTATCCTGAGAGTTCAAAAAATGTACATTAATTCCCTAGTTGATGTTCACTGTGTTATAGCTTGAAGAAAGAAATTTCTGTTGGGTCAGCTACAGCCCAGCGGTTCCTTCTCAAGTTTACATGATTTAACTTGTTTAACCTTTAAATGGTTCTAGTCCCGCGGGTGCTCTCTGGCCTTTTTTTCCCATCATTTGTCAATTAATAAACTACGCATCTTTACTTGCTTCATTCGCTCTATTTGGTAAATATCGCCTATTTCCTCTTTCTATTTCTACAAATGATCATTAAAGCATTGCCTACTAGCAGAGTGGGTTCTCAGCTACATAACCCAGCCTTTCCAGTGCTGTGTGATTGTCCCGACGCATAATAACATATTGAAAAAAAGTAATTCAATGAGGTAAGGAAGGCATTTGTCCATCAAAACCAAACATCACCTTTTGATTGCTTTAGAACTAATTTTTTTAAACTTTTTTAACTTACAAGCCTGATGCAATAATGACGATAATGTTGAAGACAGAATTTTAAATCTTATGAAACTAAATTCCGAGATTGTCAGTATTCTAGCTTAAACTAGAATGTATAACTATGATGACATAACGCTTTCACCATAATACACTAACAGCAAGTTAAGTAATTCAAGTAGACTCATTATATATTGCTGTAATAAGAACTATTGGAAATTACCTTTTTTATGAGTTGACATCATTTGTTGGAATGCATAAGTATTAGGTATAGAATAAGCAAGTGAGTAACGTGATGCATGCAGCCCCCTTTAACATTGTTTGAGGGGACCGTTAGTTGGCTTCCAGTTTTTTTAACTTCACATCACCACAAGGTATATCAGTGCAGTGATGAATTTGAAAAAATGTATAACCCCACAGCATGGTGTTGGAATCATTTGTGTTTCTTTTAAAAAAATAAAATCCTGATTTAGTGGTTTCTTCTACAAAAAAGGAACCCTGAAAATGTTGACGAACTGCATAATGTTTGACAAAGTCACCTAGCAAAATGTTCCTACATTGATAACAACTGCAACGACAGGTGTTTATGACAATGTACAGTTGTTGCTGCTGGGGATGCAGACCTGACAAGGTTTCCAGGTTTAATATGTCAAAACCTAATTTTGGCTGCATTTACATTGAATTCTGTGATTTGAATTTAATGTTAAACCACTCACTCAGAAGGATTTTTAATTCTGTATTTAATCCTGTTAATAAATCACGGCTACAAATCTCAGACTGCCACAAACAATGGACTGCCTGATCTACAACACATCCCCTTACAGAAGTTCAGAGTTCTTCATCTGAATACAAAGACAATTCCATGGGTTAAGATTTTCATACCATAAATGTTTCTGGTGTCTGTACCTTCATTTGAGGCTGAACACCCTTCCAATATTTAGGAGTAGCTCAAAGTGAAGAATATATATTCCTTATCGCTAATGGCTTCAATAACATGAAAGTAATTTGTGCAATATGTTTATCCTGCGAGTTCAAAAAATTAACATTAACTCCCTAGTTGATGTTCACTGTGTTATAGCTTGAAGAAAAATGTTGCCGTTGGGTCACCTATAGCCCAGCGGTTCCTTCTCAAGTTTACATCATTTAACTTGTTCAACCTTTCAATGGTTCCAGTCCCGCGGGTGCTCTCTGGCGTTTTTTTCCCATCATTTGTCAATTAATGAACTACGCATCTTTACTTGCTTCATTCACTCTATTTGGTAAATATCGCCTATTTCCTCTTTCTATTTCTACAAATGATCATTAAAGCATTGCCTACTAGCAGAGTGGGTCTCAGCTACATTACACAGCCTTTCCAGTGCTGTGTGATTGTCCCGACGCATAATAACATATTGAAAAAAAGTAATTCAATGAGGTAAGGAAGGAAATTGTCCATCAAATCCAAACATCACCTTTTGATTGCTTTAGAACTAATTTTTTTAAACTTTTTTAACGTACAAGCCTGTTGCAATAATGATGATAATGTTGAAGACAGAATTTTAAATCTTATGAAACTAAATTCCCAGATTGTCAGTATTCTAGCTTAAACTAGAATGTATCACTATGATGACATAACGCTTTCACCATAATACACTAACAGCAAGTTAAGTAATTCAAGTAGACTCATTTTATATTGCTGTAATAAGAACTATTGGAAATTACCTTTTTTATGAGTTGACATCATTTGTTGGAATGCATAAGTATTAGGTATAGAATAAGCAAGTGAGTAACGTGATGCATGCAGCCCCCTTTAACATTGTTTGAGGGGACCGTTAGTTGGCTTCCAGTTTTTTCAACTTCACATCACCACAAGGTATATAAGTGCAGTGATGAATTTGTAAAAATGTATAACCCCACAGCATGGTGTTGGAATCATTTGTGTTTCTTTTCAAAAAATAAAATCCTAATTTAGTGGTTTCTTCTACAAAAAAGGAACCCTGAAAATGTTGAAGAACTGCATAATGTTTGACAAAGTCACCTAGCAAAATGTTCCTACATTGATAAAAACTGCAACAACATGTTTTTATGACAATGTACAGTTGTTGCTGCTGGGGATGCAGACCTGACAGGGTTTCAAGGTTTAATATGTCAAAACCTAATTTTGGCTGCATTTACATTGAATTCTGTGATTTGAATTTAATGTTAAACTACTCTCTCAGAAGGATTTTTAATTCTGTTGTTAATCCTGTTAATAAATCACGGCTACAAATCTCAGACTGCCACAAACAATGGACTGCCTGATCTACAACACATCCCCTTACAGAACTTCAGAGTTCTTCATCGGAATACAGAGACAATTCCATGGGTTAAGATTTTCATACCATAAATGTTTCTGATGTCTGTACCTTCATTTGAGGCTGAACCCCCTTCCAATATTCAGGAGTAGCTGAGAGTGAAGAATATATATTCCTTATCGCTAATGGCTTCAATAACATGAAAGTAATTTGTGCAATATATTTATCCTGAGAGTTCAAAAAAATTAACATTAATTCCCTAGTTGATGTTCACTGTGTTATAGCTTGAAGAAAGAAATTTCTGTTGGGTCAGCTACAGCCCAGCGGTTCCTTCTCAAGTTTACATGATTTAACTTGTTTAACCTTTAAATGGTTCTAGTCCCGCGGGTGCTCTCTGGCCTTTTTTTCCCATCATTTGTCAATTAATAAACTACGCATCTTTACTTGCTTCATTCGCTCTATTTGGTAAATATCGCCTATTTCCTCTTTCTATTTCTACAAATGATCATTAAAGCATTGCCTACTAGCAGAGTGGGTTCTCAGCTACATAACCCAGCCTTTCCAGTGCTGTGTGATTGTCTCGACGCATAATAACATATTGAAAAAAAGTAATTCAATGAGGTAAGGAAGGCATTTGTCCCTCAAAACCAAACATCACCTTGTGATTGCTTTAGAACTAATTTTTTTAAACTTTTTTAACTTACAAGCCTGATGCAATAATGATGATAATGTTGAAGACAGAATTTTAAATCTTATGAAACTAAATTCCGAGATTGTCAGTATTCTAGCTTAAACTAGAATGTATCACTATGATGACATAACGCTTTCACCATAATACACTAACAGCAAGTTAAGTAATTCAAGTAGACTCATTATATATTGCTGTAATAAGAACTATTGGAAATTACCTTTTTTATGAGTTGACATCATTTGTTGGAATGCATAAGTATTAGGTATAGAATAAGCAAGTGAGTAACGTGATGCATGCAGCCCCCTTTAACATTGTTTGAGGGGACCGTTAGTTGGCTTCCAGTTTTTTTAACTTCACATCACCACAAGGTATATCAGTGCAGTGATGAATTTGAAAAAATGTATAACCCCACAGCATGGTGTTGGAATCATTTGTGTTTCTTTTTAAAAAATAAAATCCTAATTTAGTGGTTTCTTCTACAAAAAAGGAACCCTGAAAATGTTGAAGAACTGCATAATGTTTGACAAAGTCACCTAGCAAAATGTTCCTACATTGATAACAACTGCAACGACAGGTGTTTATGACGATGTACAGTTGTTGCTGCTGGGGATGCAGATCTGACAGGGTTTCCAGGTTTAATATGTCAAAACCTAATTTTGGCTGCATTTACATTGAATTCTGTGATTTGAATTTAATGTTAAACTACTCTCTCAGAAGGATTTTTAATTCTGTTGTTAATCCTGTTAATAAATCATGGCTACAAATCTCAGACTGCCACAAACAATGGACTGCCTGATCTACAACACATCCCCTTACAGAAGTTCAGAGTTCTTCATCTGAATACAGAGACAATTCTATGGGTTAAGATTTTCATACCATAAATGTTTCTGATGTCTGTACCTTCATTTGAGGCTGAACCCCCTTCCAATATTCAGGAGTAGCTGAAAGTGAAGAATATATATTCCTTATCGCTAATGGCTTCAATAACATGAAAGTAATTTGTGCAATATGTTTATCCTGAGAGTTAAAAAAAATTAACATTCATTCCCTAGTTGATGTTCACTGTGTTATAGCTTGAAGAAAGAAATTTCTGTTGGGTCAGCTACAGCCCAGCGGTTCCTTCTCAAGTTTACATGATTTAACTTGTTTAACCTTTAAATGGTTCTAGTCCCGCGGGTGCTCTCTGGCCTTTTTTTCCCATCATTTGTCAATTAATAAACTACGCATCTTTACTTGCTTCATTCACTCTATTTGGTAAATATCGCCTATTTCCTCTTTCTATTTCTACAAATGATCATTAAAGCATTGCCTACTAGCAGAGTGGGTTCTCAGCTACATAACCCAGCCATTCCAGTGCTGTGTGATTGTCCCGACGCATAATAACATATTGAAAAAAAGTAATTCAATGAGGTAAGGAAGGCATTTGTCCATCAAAACCAAACATCACCTTTTGATTGCTTTAGAACTAATTTTTTAAAACTTTTTTAACTTACAAGCCTGATGCAATAATGATGATAATGTTGAAGACAGAATTTGAAATCTTATGAAACTAAATTCCGAGATTGTCAGTATTCTAGCTTAAACTAGAATGTATCACTATGATGACATAACGCTTTCACCATAATACACTAACAGCAAGTTAAGTAATTCAAGTAGACTCATTATATATTGCTGTAATAAGAACTATTGGAAATTACCTTTTTTATGAGTTGACATCATTTGTTGGAATGCATAAGTATTAGGTATAGAATAAGCAAGTGAGTAACGTGATGCATGCAGCCCCCTTTAACGTTGTTTGAGGGGACCGTTAGTTGGCTTCCAGTTTTTTTAACTTCACATCACCACAAGGTATATCAGTGCAGTGATGAATTTGAAAAAATGTATAACTCCACAGCATGGTGTTGGAATCATTTGTGTTTCTTTTTAAAAAATAAAATCCTAATTTAGTGGTTTCTTCTACAAAAAAGGAACCCTGAAAATGTTGAAGAACTGCATAATGTTTGACAAAGTCACCTAGCAAAATGTTCCTACATTGATAACAACTGCAACGACAGGTGTTTATGACAATGTACAGTTGTTGCTGCTGGGGATGCAGATCTGACAGGGTTTCCAGGTTTAATATGTCAAAACCTAATTTTGGCTGCATTTACATTGAATTCTGTGATTTGAATTTAATGTTAAACTACTCACTTAGAAGGATTTTTAATTCTGTTGTTAATCCTGTTAATAAATCACGGCTTCAAATCTCAGACTGCCACAAACAATGGACTGCCTGATCTACAAAACATCCCCTTACAGAAGTTCAGAGTTCTTCATCTGAATACAGAGACAATTCCATGGGTTAAGATTTTCATACCATAAATGTTTCTGGTGTCTGTACCTTCATTTGAGGCTGAACACCCTTCCAATAATTAGGAGTAGCTCAAAGTGAAGAATATATATTCCTTATCGCTAATGGCTTCAATAACATGAAAGTAATTTGTGCAATATGTTTATCCTGAGAGTTCAAAAAATTAACATTAATTCCCTAGTTGATGTTCACTGTGTTATAGCTTGAAGAAAGAAGTTGCTGTTGGGTCAGCTATAGCCCAGCGGTTCCTTCTCAAGTTTACATCATTTAACTTGTTCAACCTTTCAATCGTTCTAGTCCCGCGGGTGTTCTCTGGCCTTTTTTTCCCATCATTTGTCAATTAATGAACTACGCATCTTTACTTGCTTCATTCACTCTATTTGGTAAATATCGCCTATTTCCTCTTTCTATTTCTACAAATGATCATTAAAGCATTGCCTACTAGCAGAGTGGGTTCTCAGCTACATAACCCAGCCTTTCCAGTGCTGTGTGATTGTCCCGACGCATAATAACATATTGAAAAAAAGTAATTCAATGAGGTAAGGAAGGCATTTGTCCATCAAAACCAAACATCACCTTTTGATTTCTTTGAACTAATTTTTTTTAACTTTTTTAACTTACAAGCCTGTTGCAATAATGATGATAATGTTGCAGACAGAATTTTAAATCCTATGTAACTAAATTCCCAGATTGTCAGTATTCTAGCTTAAACTAGAATGTATCACTATGATGACATAACACTTTCACCATAATAAACTAACAGCAAGTTAAGTAATTCAAGTAGACTCATTATATATTGCTGTAATAAGAACTATTGGAAATTACCTTTTTTATGAGTTGACATCATTTGTTGGAATGCATAAGTATTAGGTATAGAATAAGCAAGTGAGTAACGTGATGCATGCAGCCCCCTTTAACATTGTTTGAAGGGACCGTTAGTTGGCTTCCAGTTTTTTCAACTTCACATCACCACAAGGTATATCAGTGCAGTAATGAATTTGAAAAAATGTATAACCCCACAGCATGGTGTTGGAATCATTTGTGTTTCTTTTTAAAAAATAAAATCCTAATTTAGTGGTTTCTTCTACAAAAAAGGAACCCTGAAAATGTTGACGAACTGCATAATGTTTGACAAAGTCACCTAGCAAAATGTTCCTACATTGATAACAACTGCAACAACAGGTGTTTATGACAATGTACAGTTGTTGCTGCTGGGGATGCAGACCTGACAGGGTTTCCAGGTTTAATATGTCAAAACCTAATTTTGGCTGCATTTACATTGAATTCTGTGATTTGAATTTAATGTTAAACTACTCACTCAGAAGGATTTTTAATTCTGTTGTTAATCCTGTTAATAAATCACGGCTACAAATCTCAGATGCCACAAACAATGGACTGCCTGATCTACAACACATCCCCTTACAGAAGTTCAGAGTTCTTCATCTGAATACAGAGACAATTCCATGGGTTAAGATTTTCTACCATAAATGTTTCTGATGTCTGTACCTTCATTTGAGGCTGAACCCCCTTCCAATATTCAGGAGTAGCTGAAAGTGAAGAATATATATTCCTTATCGCTAATGGCATGAATAACATGAAAGTAATTTGTGCAATATATTTATCCTGAGAGTTCAAAAAAATTAACATTAATTCCCTAGTTGATGTTCACTGTGTTATAGCTTGAAGAAAGATATTTCTGTTGGGTCAGCTATAGCCCAACGGTTACTTCTCAAGTTTATATGATTTAACTTGTTTAACCTTTAAATGGTTCTAGTCCCGCGGGTGCTCTCATGCCTTTTTTCCCATCATTTGTCAATTAATGAACTACGCATCTTTACTTGCTTCATTCACTCTATTTGGTAAATATCGCCTATTTCCTCTTTCTATTTCTACAAATGATCATTAAAGCATTGCCTACTAGCAGAGTGGGTTCTCAGCTTCATAACACAGCCTTTCCAGTGCTGTCTGATTGTCCCGACGCATAATAACATATTGAAAAAAAGTAATTCAATGAGGTAAGGAAGGCATTTGTCCATCAAAACCAAACTTCACCTTTTGATTGCTTTAGAACTAATTTTTAAAAACTTTTTTAACTTACAAGCCTGTTGCAATAATGATGATAATGTTGAAGACAGAATTTTAAATCTTATGAAACTAAATTCCCAGAGTGTCAGTATTCTAGCTTAAACTAGAATGTATCACTATGATGACATAACACTTTCACCATAATACACTAACAGCAAGTTAAGTAATTCAAGTAGACTAATTTTATATTGCTGTAATAAGAACTATTGGAAATTACCTTTTTTATGAGTTGACATCATTTGTTGGAATGCATAAGTATTAGGTATTGAATAAGCAAGTGAGTAACGTGATGCATGCAGCCCCCTTTAACATTGTTTGAGGGGACCGTTAGTTGGCTTCCAGTTTTTTCAACTTCACATCACCACAAGGTATATCAGTGCAGTGATGAATTTTAAAAAATATATAACCCCACAGCATGGTGTTGGAATCATTTGTGTTTCTTTTTAAAAAATAAAATCCTAATTTAGTGGTTTCTTCTACAAAAAAGGAACCCTGAAAATGTTGAAGAACTGCATAATGTTTGACAACGTCACCTGGCAAAATGTTCCTACATTGATAACAACTGCAACGATAGGTGTTTATGACAATGTACAGTTGTTGCTGCTGGGGATGCAGACCTGACAGGGTTTCCAGGTTTAATATGTCAAAACCTAATTTTGGCTGCATTTACATTGAATTCTGTGATTTGAATTTAATGTTAAACTACTCTCTCAGAAGGCTTTTTAATTCTGTTGTTAATCCTGTAAATAAATCACGGCTACAAATCTCAGACTGCCACAAACAATGGACTGCCTGATCTACAACACATCCCCTTACAGAAGTTCAGAGTTCTTCATCTGAATACAGAGACAATTCCATGGGTTAAGATTTTCATACCATACATGTTTCTGGTGTCTGTACCTTCATTTGAGGCTGAACACTCTTCCAATAATTAGGAGTAGCTCAAAGTGAAGAATATATATTCCTTATCGCTAATGGCTTCAATAACATGAAAGTAATTTGTGCAATATGTTTATCCTGAGAGTTCAAAAAATTAACATTAATTCCCTAGTTGATGTTCACTGTGTTATAGCTTGAAGAAAGAAGTTGCTGTTGGGTCAGCTATAACCCAGCGGTTCCTTCTCAAGTTTACATCTTTTAACTTGTTCAACCTTTCGATGGTTCTAGTCCCGCGGGTGTTCTCTGGCCTTTTTTTCCCATCATTTGTCAATTAATGAACTACGCATCTTTACTTGCTTCATTCACTCTATTTGGTAAATATCGCCTATTTCCTCTTTCTATTTCTACAAATGATCATTAAAGCATTGCCTACTAGCAGAGTGGGTTCTCAGCTACATAACACAGTCTTTCCAGTGCTGTGTGATTGTCCCGACGCATAATAACATATTGAAAAAAAGTAATTCAATGAGGTAAGGAAGGCATTTGTCCATCAAAACCAAACATCACCTTTTGATTGTTTTAGAACAATTTTTTTAAACTTTTTTAACTTACAAGCCTGTTGCAATAATGATGATAATGTTGAAGACAGAATTTTAAATCTTATGAAACTAAATTCCCAGATTGTCAGTATTCTAGCTTAAACTAGAATGTATCACTATGATGACATAACGCTTTCACCATAATACACTAACAGCAAGTTAAGTAATTCAAGTAGACTCATTTTATATTGCTGTAATAAGAACTATTGGAAATTACCTTTTTTATGAGTTGACATCATTTGTTGGAATGCATAAGTATTAGGTATAGAATAAGCAAGTGAGTAACGTGATGCATGCAGCCCCCTTTAACATTGTTTGAGGGGACCGTTAGTTGGCTTCCAGTTTTTTGAACTTCACATCACCACAAGGTATATCAATGCAGTGATGAATTTGAAAAAATGTATAACCCCACAGCATGGTGTTGGAATCATTTGTGTTTCTTTTTAAAAAATAAAATCCTAATTTAGTGGTTTCTTCTACAAAAAAGGAACCCTGAAAATGTTGAAGAACTGCATAATGTTTGACAAAGTCACCTGGCAAAATGTTCCTACATTCATAACAACTGCAACAACAGGTGTTTATGACAATGTACAGTTGTTGCTGTTGGGGATGCAGACCTGACAGGGTTTCCAGGTTTAATATGTCAAAACCTAATTTTGGCTGCATTTACATTGAATTCTGTGATTTGAATTTAATGTTAAACTACTCTCCCAGAAGGCTTTTTAATTCTGTTGTTAATCCTGTAAATAAATCACGGCTACAAATCTCAGACTGCCACAAACAATGGACTGCTTGATCTACAACACATCCCCTTACAGAAGTTCAGAGTTCTTCATCTGAATACAGAGACAATTCCATGGGTTAAGATTTTCATACCATAAATGTTTCTGATGTCTGTACCTTCATTAGAGGCTGAACCCCCTTCCAATATTCAGGAGTAGCTCAAAGTGAAGAATATATATTCCTTATCGCTAATAGCTTCAATAACATGAAAGTAATTTGTGCAATATGTTTATCCTGAGAGTTCAAAAAAATGAACATTAATTCCCTAGTTGATGTTCACTGTGTTATAGCTTGAAGAAAGATATTTCTGTTGGGTCAGCTATAGCCCAGCGGTTCCTTCTCAAGTTTACTTGATTTAACTTCTTTAACCTTTAAATGGTTCTAGTCCCGCGGGTGCTCTCTGGCCTTTTTTTCCCATCATTTGTCAATTAATGAACTACGCATCTTTACTTGCTTCATTCACTCTATTTGGTAAATATCGCCTATTTCCTCTTTCTATTTCTACAAATGATCATTAAAGCATTGCCTACTAGCAGAGTGGGTTCTCAGCTACATAGCACAGCCTTTCCAGTGCTGTGTGATTGTTCTGACGCATAATAACATATTGAAAAAAAGTAATTCAATCAGGTAAGGAAGACATTTGTCCATCAAAACCAAACATCACCTTTTGATTGCTTTAGAACTAATTTTTAAAAACTTTTTTAACTGACAAGCCTGTTGCAATAATGATGATAATTTTGAAGACAGAATTTTAAATCTTATGAAACTAAATTCCCAGATAGTCAGTATTCTAGCTTAAACTAGAATGTATCACTATGATGACATAACGCGTTCACCATAATACACTAACAGCTAGTTAAGTAATTCAAGTAGACTCATTTTATATTGCTGTAATAAGAACTATTGGAAATTACCTTTTTTATGAGTTGACATCATTTGATGGAATGTATAAATATTAGGTATAGAATAAGCAAGTGAGTAACGTGATGCATGCAGCCCCTTTTAACATTGTTTGAGGGGACCGTTAGTTGGCTTCCAGTTTTTTCAACTTCATATCACCACAAGGTATATCAGTGCAGTGATGAATTTGAAAAAATGTATAACACCACAGCATGGTGTTGGAATCATTTGTGTTTCTTTTTTTTAAAAAAATCCTAATTTAGTGGTTTCTTCTACAAAAAAGGAACCCTGAAAAGGTTGAAGAACTGCATAATGTTTGACAAAGTCACCTGGCAAAATGTTCCTACATTGATAACAACTGCAACGACAGGTGTTTATGGCAATGTACAGTTGTTGCTGCTGGGGATGCAGACCTGACAGGGTTTCCAGGTTTAATATGTCAAAACCTAATTTTGGCTGCATTTACATTGAATTCTGTGATTTGAATTTAATGTTAAACTACTCTCTCAGAAGGATTTTTAATTCTGTTGTTAATCCTGTTAATAAATCACGGCTACAAATCTCAGACTGCCACAAACAATGGACTGCCTGATCTACAACACATCCCCTTACAGAAGTTCAGAGTTCTTTATCTGAATACAGAGACAATTCCATGGGTTAAGATTTTCATACCATAAATGTTTCTGATGTCTGTACCTTCATTTGAGGCTGAACCCCCTTCCAATATTCAGGAGTAGCTCAAAGTGAAGAATATATATTCCTTATCGCTAATGGCTTCAATAACATGAAAGTAATTTGTGCAATATGTTTATCCTGAGAGTTCAAAAAAATTAACATTAATTCCCTAGTTGATGTTCACTGTGTTATAGCTTGAAGAAAGATATTTCTGTTGGGTCAGCTATAGCCCAACGGTTCCTTCTCAAGTTTACATCAATTAACTTGTTCAACCTTTCAATGGTTCTAGTACCGCGGGTGCTCTCTGGCCTTTTTTTTCCATCATTTGTCAATTAATGAACTATGCTTCTTTACTAGCTTCATTCACTCTATTTGGTAAATTTCGCCTATTTCCTCTTTCTATTTCTACAAATGATCATTAAAGCATTGCCTACTAGCAGAGTGGGTTCTCAGCTACATAACACAGCCTTTCCAGTGCTGTGTGATTGTTCCGACGCATAATAACATATTGAAAAAAGTAATTCAATGAGGTAAGGAAGGCATTTGTCCATCAAAACCAAACATCACCTTTTGATTGCTTTAGAACTAATTTTTTTTAACTTTTTTAACTTACAAGCCTGTTGCAATAATGATGATAATTTTGAAGACAGAATTTTAAATCTTATGAAACTAAATTCCCAGATAGCCAGTATTCTAGCTTAAACTAGAATGTATCACTATGATGACATAACGCTTTCACCATAATACACTAACAGCAAGTTAAGTAATTCAAGTAGACTCATTTTATATTGCTGTAATAAGAACGATTGGAAATTACCTTTTTTATGAGTTGACATCATTTGTTGGAATGCATAAGTATTAGGTATAGAATAAGCAAGTGAGTAACGTGATGCATGCAACCCCCTTTAACATTGTTTGAGGGGACCGTTAGTTGGCTTCCAGTTTTTTCAACTTCACATCACCACAAGGTATATCAGTGCAGTGATGAATTTGAAAAAATGTATAACCCCACAGCATGGTGTTGGAATCATTTGTGTTTCTTTTTAAAAAATAAAATCCTAATTTAGTGGTTTCTTCTACAAAAAAGGAACCCTGAAAAGGTTGAAGAACTACATAATGTTTGACAAAGTCACCTGGCAAAATGTTCCTACATTGATAACAACTGCAACGACAGGTGTTTATGACAATGTACAGTTGTTTCTGCTGGGGATGCAGACCTGACAGGATTTCCAGGTTTAATATGTCAAAACCTAATTTTGGCTGCATTTACATTGAGTTCTGTGATTTGAATTTAATGTTAAACTACTCTCTCAGAAGGATTTTTAATTCTGTTGTTAATCCTGTTAATAAATCACGGCTACAAATCTCAGACTGCCACAAACAATGGACTGCCTGATCTACAACACATCCCCTTACAGAAGTTCAGAGTTCTTCATCTGAATACAGAGACAATTCCATGGGTTAAGATTTTCATACCATAAATGTTTCTGGTGTCTGTACCTTCATTTGAGGCTGAACACCCTTCCAATATTTAGGAGTAGCTCAAAGTGAAGAATATATATTCCTTATCGCTAATGGCTACAATAACATGAAAGTAATTTGTCAATATGTTTATCCTGAGAGTTAAAAAAAATAACATTAATTCCCTAGTTGATGTTCACTGTGTTATAGCTTGAAGAAAGGTTTTGCTGTTGGGTCAGCTATAGCCCAGCGGTTCCTTCTCAAGTTTACATCATTTAACTTGTTCAACCTTTCAATGGTTCTAGTCCCGCGGGTGCTCTCTGGACTTTTTTTTCCATCATTTGTCAATTAATGAACTACGCATCTTTACTTGCTTCATTCACTCTATTTGGTAAATATCGCCTATTTCCTCTTTCTATTTCTACAAATGATCATTAAAGCATTGCCTACTAGCAGAGTGGGTTCTCAGCTATATAACACAGCCTTTCCAGTGCTGTGTGATTGTTCCGACGCATAATAACATATTGAAAAAAAGTAATTCAATGAGGTAAGGAAGGCATTTGTCCATTAAAACTAAACATCACCTTTTGATTGCTTTAGAACTAATTTTTTAAAACTTTTTTAACTTACAAGCCTGTTGCAATAATGATGATAATTTTGAAGACATAATTTTAAATCTTATGAAACTAAATTCCCAGATAGTCAGTATTCTAGCTTAAACTAGAATGTATCACTATGATGACATAACGCTTTCACCATAATACACTAACAGCAAGTTAAGTAATTCAAGTAGACTCATTTTATATTGCTGTAATAAGAACTATTGGAAATTACCTTTTTTATGAGTTGACATCATTTGTTGGAATGTATAAGTATTAGGTATAGAATAAGCAAGTGAGTAACGTGATGCATGCAGCCCCCTTTAACATTGTTTGAGGGGACCGTTAGTTGGCTTCCAGTTTTTTCAACTTCACATCACCACAAGGTATATCAGTGCAGTGATGTATTTGAAAAAATGTATAACCCCACAGCATGGTGTTGGAATCATTTGTTTTTCTTTTTAAAAAATAAAATCCTAATTTAGTGGTTTCTTCTACAAAAAAGGAACCCTGAAAAGGTTGAAGAACTGCATAATGTTTGAAAAAGTCACCTGGCAAAATGTTCCTACATTGATAACAACTGCAACGACAGGTGTTTATGACAATGTACAGTTGTTGCTGCTGGGGATGAAGACCTGACAGGGTTTCCAGGTTTAATATGTCAAAACCTAATTTTGGCTGCATTTACATTGAATTCTGTGATTTGAATTTAATGTTAAACTACTCACTCAGAAGGATTTTTAATTCTGTTGTTAATCCTGTTAATAAATCACGGCTACAAATCTCAGATGCCACAAACAATGGACTGCCTGATCTACAACACATCCCCTTACAGAAGTTCAGAGTTCTTCATCTGAATACAGAGACAATTCCATGGGTTAAGATTTTCATACCATAAATGTTTCTGATGTCTGTACCTTCATTTGAGGCTGAACCCCCTTCCAATATTCAGGAGTAGCTGAAAGTGAAGAATATATATTCCTTATCGCTAATGGCATGAATAACATGAAAGTAATTTGTGCAATATGTTTATCCTGAGAGTTCAAAAAAATTAACATTAATTCCCTAGTTGATGTTCACTGTGTTATAGCTTGAAGAAAGATATTTCTGTTGGGTCAGCTATAGCCCAACGGTTCCTTCTCAAGTTTATATGATTTAACTTGTTTAACCTTTAAATGGTTCTAGTCCCGCGGGTGCTCTCATGCCTTTTTTCCCATCATTTGTCAATTAATGAACTACGCATCTTTACTTGCTTCATTCACTCTATTTGGTAAATATCGCCTATTTCCTCTTTCTATTTCTACAAATGATCATTAAAGCATTGCCTACTAGCAGAGTGGGTTCTCAGCTTCATAACACAGCCTTTCCAGTGCTGTCTGATTGTCCCGACGCATAATAACATATTGAAAAAAAGTAATTCAATGAGGTAAGGAAGGCATTTGTCCATCAAAACCAAACTTCACCTTTTGATTGCTTTAGAACTAATTTTTAAAAACTTTTTTAACTTACAAGCCTGTTGCAATAATGATGATAATGTTGAAGACAGAATTTTAAATCTTATGAAACTAAATTCCCAGAGTGTCAGTATTCTAGCTTAAACTAGAATGTATCACTATGATGACATAACACTTTCACCATAATACACTAACAGCAAGTTAAGTAATTCAAGTAGACTAATTTTATATTGCTGTAATAAGAACTATTGGAAATTACCTTTTTTATGAGTTGACATCATTTGTTGGAATGCATAAGTATTAGGTATAGAATAAGCAAGTGAGTAACGTGATGCATGCAGCCCCCTTTAACATTGTTTGAGGGGACCGTTAGTTGGCTTCCAGTTTTTTCAACTTCACATCACAACAAGGTATATCAGTGCAGTGATGAATTTGAAAAAATGTATAACCCCACAGCATGGTGTTGGAATCATTTGTGTTTCTTTTAAAAAAATAAAATCCTAATTTAGTAGTTTCTTCTACAAAAAAGGAACCCTGAAAATGTTGACAAACTGCATAATGTTTGACAAAGTCACCTAGCAAAATGTTTCTACATTGATAACAACTGCAACGACAGGTGTTTATGACAATGTACAGTTGTTGCTGCTGGGGATGCAGACCTGACAGGCTTTCCAGGTTTAATATGTCAAAACCTAATTTTGGCTTCATTTACATTGAATTCTGTGATTTGAATTTAATGTTAAACTACTCACTCAGAAGGATTTTTAATTCTGTTGTTAATCCTGTTAATAAATCACGGCTACAAATCTCAGACTGCCACAAACAATGGACTGCCTGATCTACAACACATCCCCTTACAGAAGTTCAGAGTTCTTCATCTGAATACAGAGACAATTCCATGGGTTAAGAGTTTCATACCATAAATGTTTCTGGTGTCTGTACCTTCATTTGAGGCTGAACACCCTTCCAATAATTAGGAGTAGCTCAAAGTGAAGAATATATATTCCTTATCGCTAATGACTTCAATAACATGAAAGTAATTTGTGCAATATGTTTATCCGGAGAGTTAAAAAAATTAACATTAATTCCCTAGTTGATGTTCACTGTGTTATAGCTTGAAGAAAGATGTTTCTGTTGGGTCAGCTATAGCCCAACGGTTCCTTCTCAAGTTTACATCAATTAACTTGTTCAACCTTTCAATGGTTCTAGTACCGCGGGTGCTCTCTGGCCTTTTTTTTTCCATCATTTGTCAATTAATGAACTATGCTTCTTTACTAGCTTCATTCACTGTATTTGGTAAATTTCGCCTATTTCCTCTTTCTATTTCTACAAATGATCATTAAAGCATTGCCTACTAGCAGAGTGGGTTCTCAGCTACATAACACAGCCTTTCCAGTGCTGTGTGATTGTTCCGACGCATAATAACATATTGAAAAAAGTAATTCAATGAGGTAAGAAAGGCATTTGTCCATCAAAACCAAACATCACCTTTTGATTGCTTTAGAACTAATTTTTTTAAACTTTTTTAACTTACAAGCCTGTTGCAATAATGATGATAATTTTGAAGACAGAATTTTAAATCTTATGAAACTAAATTCCCAGATAGCCAGTATTCTAGCTTAAACTAGAATGTATCACTATGATGACATAACGCTTTCACCATAATACACTAACAGCAAGTTAAGTAATTCAAGTAGACTCATTTTATATTGCTGTAATAAGAACGATTGGAAATTACCTTTTTTATGAGTTGACATCATTTGTTGGAATGCATAAGTATTAGGTATAGAATAAGCAAGTGAGTAACGTGATGCATGCAACCCCCTTTAACATTGTTTGAGGGGACCGTTAGTTGGCTTCCAGTTTTTTCAACTTCACATCACCACAAGGTATATCAGTGCAGTGATGAATTTGAAAAAATGTATAACCCCACAGCATGGTGTTGGAATCATTTGTGTTTCTTTTTAAAAAATAAAATCCTAATTTAGTGGTTTCTTCTACAAAAAAGGAACCCTGAAAAGGTTGAAGAACTACATAATGTTTGACAAAGTCACCTGGCAAAATGTTCCTACATTGATAACAACTGCAACGACAGGTGTTTCTGACAATGTACAGTTGTTTCTGCTGGGGATGCAGACCTGACAGGGTTTCCAGGTTTAATATGTCAAAACCTAATTTTGGCTGCATTTACATTGAGTTCTGTGATTTGAATTTAATGTTAAACTACTCTCTCAGAAGGATTTTTAATTCTGTTGTTAATCCTGTTAATAAATCACGGCTACAAATCTCAGACTGCCACAAACAATGGACTGCCTGATCTACAACACATCCCCTTACAGAAGTTCAGAGTTCTTTATCTGAATACAGAGACAATTCCATGGGTTAAGATTTTCATACCATAAATGTTTCTGATGTCTGTACCTTTATTTGAGGCTGAACCCCCTTCCAATATTCAGGAGTAGCTGAAAGTGAAGAATATATATTCCTTATCGCTAATGGCTTCAATAACATGAAAGTAATTTGTGCAATATGTTTATCCTGAGAGTTCAAAAAAATTAACATTAATTCCCTAGTTGATGTTCACTGTGTTATAGCTTGAAGAAAGATATTTCTGTTGGGTCAGCTATAGCCCAATGGTTCCTTCTCAAGTTTACATGATTTAACTTGTTTAACCTTTAAATGGTTCTAGTCCCGCGGGTGCTCTCTGGCCATTTTTCCCCATCATTTGCCAATTAATGAACTACGCATCTTTACTTGCTTCATTCACTCTATTTGGTAAATATCGCCTATTTCCTCTTTCTATTTCTACAAATGATCATTAATGCATTGCCTACTAGCAGAGTGGGTTCTCAGCTTCATAACACAGCCTTTCCAGTGCTGTCTGATTGTCCCGACGCATAATAACATATTGAAAAAAGTAATTCAATGAGGTAAGAAAGGCATTTGTCCATCAAAACCAAACATCACCTTTTGATTGCTTTAGAACTAATTTTTTTAAACTTTTTTAACTTACAAGCCTGTTGCAATAATGATGATAATGTTGAAGACAGAATTTTAAATCTTATGAAACTAAATTCCCAGATTGTCAGTATTCTAGCTTAAACTAGAATGTATCACTATGATGACATAACGTTTTCACCATAATACACTAATAGCAAGTTAAGTAAATCAAGTAGACTCATTATATATTGCTGTAATAAGAACTATTGGAAATTACCTTTTTTATGAGTTGACCTCATTTGTTGGAATGCATAAGTATTAGGTATAGAATAAGCAAGTGAGTAACGTGATGCATGCAGCCCCCTTTAACATTGTTTGAGGGGACCGTTAGCTGGCTTCCAGTTTTTTCAACTTCACATCACCACAAGGTATATCAATGCAGTGATGAATTTGAAAAAAATTATAACCCCACAGCATGGTGTTGGAATCATTTGTGTTTCTTTAAAAAAAATAAAATCCTAATTTAGTGGTTTCTTCTACAAAAAAGGAACCCTGAAAATGTTGAAGAACTGCATAATGTTTGACAAAGTCACCTGGCAAAATGTTCCTACATTGATAACAACTGCAACGACAGGTGTTTATGACAATGTACAGTTGTTGCTGCTGGGGATGCAGACCTGACAGGGTTTCCAGGTTTAATATGTCAAAACCTAATTTTGGCTGCATTTACATTGAATTCTGTGATTTGAATTTAATGTTAAACTACTCTCTCAGAAGGCTTTTTAATTCTGTTGTTAATCCTGTAAATAAATCACGGCTACAAATCTCAGACTGCCACAAACAATGGACTGCTTGATCTACAACACATCCCCTTACATAAGTTCAGAGTTCTTCATCTGAATACAGAGACAATTCCATGGGTTAAGATTTTCATACCATAAATGTTTCTGATGTCTGTACCTTCATTTGAGGCTGAACCCCCTTCCAATATTCAGGAGTAGCTCAAAGTGAAGAATATATATCCCTTATCGCTAATAGCTTCAATAACATGAAAGTAATTTGTGCAATATGTTTATCCTGAGAGTTCAAAAAAATGAACATTAATTCCCTAGTTGATGTTCACTGTGTTATAGCTTGAAGAAAGATATTTCTGTTGGGTCAGCTATAGCCCAGCGGTTCCTTCTCAATTTTACTTGATTTAACTTGTTTAACCTTTAAATGGTTCTAGTCCCGGGGGTGCTCTCTGGCCTTTTTTTCCCATCATTTGTCAATTACGAACTACGCATCTTTACTTGCTTCATTCACTCGATTTGGTAAATATCGCCTATTTCCTCTTTCTATTTCTACAAATGATCATTAAAGCATTGCCTACTAGCAGAGTGGGTTCTCAGCTACATAACCCAGCCTTTCCAGTGCTGTGTAATTGTCCCGACGCATAATAACATATTGAAAAAAGTAATTCAATGAGGTAAGGAAGGCATTTGTCCATCAAAACCAAACATCATCTTTTGATTGCTTTAGAACTCATTTTTTAAAACTTTTTTAACTTACAAGCCTGTTGCAATAATGATGATAATGTTGAAGACAGAATTTTAAATCTTATGAAACTAAATTCCCAGATTGTCAGTATTCTAGCTTAAACTAGAATGTATCACTATGATGACATAACGCTTTCACCATAATACACTAACAGCAAGTTAAGTAATTCAAGTAGACTCATTATATATTGCTGTAATAAGAACTATTGGAAATTACCTTTTTTATGAGTTGACATCATTTGTTGGAATGCATAAGTATTAGGTATAGAATAAGCAAGTTGAGTAACGTGATGCATGCAGCCCCCTTTAACAATGTTTGAGGGGACCGTTAGTTGGCTTCCAGTTTTTTCAACTTCACATCACCACAAGGTATATCCGTGCAGTGATGAATTTGAAAAAATGTATAACCCCACAGCATGGTGTTGGAATCATTTGTGTTTCTTTTTAAAAAATAAAATCCTAATTTAGTGGTTTCTTCTACAAAAAAGGATCCCTGAAAATGTTGACGAACTGCATAATGTTTGACAAAGTCACCTAGCAAAATGTTCCTACATTGATAACAACTGCAACAACAGGTGTTTATGACAATGTACAGTTGTTGCTGCTGGGGATGCAGACCTGACAAGGTTTCCAGGTTTAATATGTCAAAACCTAATTTTGGCTGCATTTACATTGAATTCTGTGATTTGAATTTAATGTTAAACTACTCACTCAGAAGGATTTTTAATTCTGTTGTTAATCCTGTTAATAAATCACGGCTACAAATCTCAGACTGCCACAAACAATGGACTGCCTGATCTACAACACATCCCCTTACAGAAGTTCAGAGTTCTTCATCTGAATACAGAGACAATTCCATGGGTTAAGATTTTCATACCATAAATGTTTCTGATGTCTGTACCTTCATTTGAGGCTGAACCCCCTTCCAATATTCAGGAGTAGCTCAAAGTGAAGAATATATATTCCTTATCGCTAATAGCTTCAATAACATGAAAGTAATTTGTGCAATATGTTTATCCTGAGAGTTAAAAAAAATGAACATTAATTCCCTAGTTGATGTTCACTGTGTTATAGCTTGAAGAAAGATATTTCTGTTGGGTCAGCTATAGCCCAGCGGTTCCTTCTCAAGTTTACTTGATTTAACTTGTTTAACCTTTAAATGGTTCTAGTCCCGGAGGTGCTCTCTGGCCTTTTTTTCCCATCATTTGTCAATTACGAACTACGCATCTTTACTTGCTTCATTCACTCGATTTGGTAAATATCGCCTATTTCCTCTTTCTATTTCTACAAATGATCATTAAAGCATTGCCTACTAGCAGAGTGGGTTCTCAGCTACATAACCCAGCCTTTCCAGTGCTGTGTAATTGTCCCGACGCATAATAACATATTGAAAAAAAGTAATTCAATGAGGTAAGGAAGGCATTTGTCCATCAAAACCAAACATCACCTTTTGATTGCTTTAGAACTCATTTTTTAAAACTTGTTTAACTTACAAGCCTGTTGCAATAATGATGATAATGTTGAAGACAGAATTTTAAATCTTATGAAACTAAATTCCCAGATTGTCAGTATTCTAGCTTAAACTAGAATGTATCACTATGATGACATAACGCTTTCACCATAATACACTAACAGCAATTTAAGTAATTCAAGTAGACTCATTATATATTGCTGTAATGAGAACTATTGGAAATTACCTTTTTTTATGAGTTGACATCATTTGTTGGAATGCATAAGTATTAGGTATAGAATAAGCAAGTGAGTAACGTGATGCATGCAGCCCCCTTTAACATTGTTTGAGGGGACCGTTAGTTGGCTTCCAGTTTTTTCAACTTCACATCACCACAAGGTATATCAGTGCAGTGATGAATTTGAAAAAATGTATAACCCCACAGCATGGTGTTGGAATCATTTGTGTTTCTTTTTAACAAAATAAAATCCTAATTTAGTGGTTTCCTCTTCAAAAAAGGAACCCTGAAAATGTTGACGAACTGCATAATGTTTGACAAAGTCACCTAGCAAAATGTTCCTAC
The DNA here is from genome assembly GCF_964261635.1 of Lissotriton helveticus. NCBI lineage: Eukaryota > Metazoa > Chordata > Amphibia > Caudata > Salamandridae > Lissotriton > Lissotriton helveticus. The sequence continues at coordinate 69,020,773 of NC_136058.1, forward strand.
ATTGATAACAACTGCAACAACAGGTGTTTATGACAATGTACAGTTGTTGCTGCTGGGGATGCAGACCTGACAAGGTTTCCAGGTTTAATATGTCAAAACCTAATTTTGGCTGCATTTACATTGAATTCTGTGATTTGAATTTAATGTTAAACTACTCACTCAGAAGGATTTTTAATTCTGTTGTTAATCCTGTTAATAAATCACGGCTACAAATCTCAGACTGCCACAAACAATGGACTGCCTGATCTACAACTCATCCCCTTACAGAAGTTCAGAGTTCTTCATCTGAATACAGAGACAATTCCATGGGTTAAGATTTTCATACCATAAATGTTTCTGGTGTCTGTACCTTCATTTGAGGCTGAACACCCTTCCAATATTTAGGAGTAGCTCAAAGTGAAGAATATATATTCCTTATCGCTAATGGCTTCAATAACATGAAAGTAATTTGTGCAATGTGTTTATCCTGAGAGTTCAAAAAATTAACATTAATTCCCTAGTTGATGTTCACTGTGTTATAGCTTGAAGAAAAATGTTGCCGTTGGGTCACCTATAGCCCAGCGGTTCCTTCTCAAGTTTACATCATTTAACTTGTTCAACCTTTCAATGGTTCTAGTCCCGCGGGTGCTCTCTGGCCTTTTTTCCCATCATTTGTCAATTAATGAACTACGCATCTTTACTTGCTTCATTCACTCTATTTGGTAAATATCGCCTATTTCCTCTTTCTATTTCTACAAATGATCATTAAAGCATTGCCTACTAGCAGAGTGGGTTCTCAGCTACATAACACAGCTTTTCCAGTGCTGTGTGATTGTCCCGACGCATAATAACATATTGAAAAAAAGTAATTCAATGAGGTAAGGAAGGCATTTGTCCATCAAAAGCAAACATCACCTTTTGATTGCTTTATAACTAATTTTTTTCAACTTTTTTAATGTACAAGCCTAATGCAATAATGATGGTAATGTTGAAGACAGAATTTTAAATCTTATGAAACTAAATTCCCAGATTGTCAGTATTCTAGCTTAAACTAGAATGTATCACTATGATGACATAACTCTTTCACCATAATACACTAACAGCAAGTTAAGTAATTCAAGTAGACTCATTTTATATCGCTGTATTAAGAACTATTGGAAATTACCTTTTTTATGAGTTGACATCATTTGTTGGAATGCATAAGTATTAGGTATAGAATAAGCAAGTGAGTAACGTGATGCATGCAGCCCCCTTTAACATTGTTTGAGGGGACCGTTAGTTGGCTTCCAGTTTTTTCAACTTCACATCACCACAAGGTATATCAATGCAGTGATCAATTTGAAAAAAAAAAATGTATAACCCCACAGCATGGTGTTGGAATCATTTGTGTTTCTTTTTAAAAAATAAAATCCTAATTTAGTGGTTTCTTCTACAAAAAAGGAACCCTGAAAATGTTGAAGAACTGCATATTGTTTGACAAAGTCACCTAGCAAAATGTTCCTACATTGATAACAACTGCAACGACAGGTGTTTATGACAATGTACAGTTGTTGCTGCTGGGGATGCAGACCTGACAGGGTTTCCAGGTTTAATATGTCAAAACCTAATTTTGGTTGCATTTACATTGAATTCTGTGATTTGAATTTAATGTTAAACTACTCTCTCAGAAGGATTTTTAATTCTGTTGTTAATCCTGTTAATAAATCACGGCTACAAATCTCAGACTGCCACAAACAATGGACTGCTTGATCTACAACACATCCCCTTACAGAAGTTCAGAGTTCTTCATCTGAATACAGAGACAATTCCATGGGTTAAGATTTTCATACCATAAATGTTTCTGGTGTCTGTACCTTCATTTGAGGCTGAACACCCTTCCAATAATTAGGAGTAGCTCAAAGTGAAGAATATATATTCCTTATCGCTAATGGCTTCAATAACATGAAAGTAATTTGTGCAATGTGTTTATCCTGAGAGTTCAAAAAATTAACATTAATTCCCTAGTTGATGTTCACTGTGTTATAGCTTGAAGAAAGAAGTTGCCGTTGGGTCAGCTATAGCCCAGCGGTTCCTTCTCAAGTTTACATCATTTAACTTGTTCAACCTTTCAATGGTTCTAGTCCCGCGGGTGTTCTCTGGCCTTTTTTCCCCATCATTTGTCAATTAATGAACTACGCATCTTTACTTGCTTCATTCACTCTATTTGGTAAATATCGCCTATTTCCTCTTTCTATTTCTACAAATGATCATTAATGCATTGCCTACTAGCAGAGTGGGTTCTCAGCTACATAACCCAGCCTTTCCAGTGCAGTGTGATTGTCCCAACGCATAATAACATATTGAAAAAAAGTAATTCAATGAGGTAAGGAAGGCATTTGTCCATCAAAATCAAACATCACCTTTTGATTGCTTTAGAACTAATTTTTTAAAACTTTTTTAACTTACAAGCCTGTTGCAATAATGATGATAATGTTGAAGACAGAATTTTAAATCTTATGAAACTAAATTCCCAGAGTGTCAGTATTCTAGCTTAAACTAGAATGTATCACTATGATGACATAACGCTTTCACCATAATACACTAACAGCAAGTTAAGTAATTCAAGTAGACTCATTATATATTGCTGTAATAAGAACTATTGGAAATTACCTTTTTTATGAGTTGACATCATTTGTTGGAATGCATAAGTATTAGGTATAGAATAAGCAAGTGAGTAACGTGATGCATGCAGCCCCCTTTAACATTGTTTGAGGGGACCGTTAGTTGGCTTCCAGTTTTTTCAATTTCACATCACCACAAGGTATATCAATGCAGTGATGAATTTGAAAAAATGTATAACACCACAGCATGGTGTTGGAATCATTTGTGTTTCTTTTTAAAAAATAAAATCCTAATTTAGTGGTTTCTTCTACAAAAAAGGAACCCTGAAAATGTTGACAAACTGCATAATGTTTGACAAAGTCACCTAGCAAAATGTTCCTACATTGATAACAACTGCAGCGACAGGTGTTTATGACAATGTACAGTTGTTGCTGCTGGGGATGCAGACCTGACAGGGTTTCCAGGTTTAATATGTCGAAACCTAATTTTGGCTGCATTTACATTGAATTCTGTGGTTTGAATTTAATGTTAAACTACTCTCTCAGAAGGATTTTTAATTCTGTTGTTAATCCTGTTAATAAATCACGGCTACAAATCTCAGACTTCCACAAACAATGGACTGCTTGATCTACAACACATCCCCTTACAGAAGTTCAGAGTTCTTCATCTGAATACAGAGACAATTCCATGGGTTAAGATTTTCATACAATAAATGTTTCTGATGTCTGTACCTTCATTTGAGGCTGAACCCCCTTCCAATATTCAGGAGTAGCTGAAAGTGAAGAATATATATTCCTTATCGCTAATGGCTTCAATAACATGAAAGTAATTTGTGCAATATGTTTATCCTGAGAGTTCAAAAAAATTAACATTAATTCCCTAGTTGATGTTCACTGTGTTATAGCTTGAAGAAAGATATTTCTGTTGGGTCAGCTATAGCCCAGCGGTTCCTTCTCAAGGTTACATGATTTAACTTGTTTAACCTTTAAATGGTTCTAGTCCCGCGGGTGCTCTCTGGCCTTTTTTTCCCATCATTTGTCAATTAACCCCTTCAGTGCTAATGACAAGGGTAACTCGTCATGGAGTTTCCATTGATTTCAATGGAAATTCAATGGTCCTCCTAGCACACCCCTTAGCATCCAAGTGGTTAATAAACTACGCATCTTTACTTGCTTCATTCACTCTATTTGGTAAATATCGCCTATTTCCTCTTTCTATTTCTACAAATGATCATTAAAGCATTGCCTACTAGCAGAGTGGGTTCTCAGCTACATAACCCAGCCTTTCCAGTGCTGTGTGATTGTCCCAACGCATAATAACATATTGAAAAAAAGTAATTCAATGAGGTAAGGAAGGCATTTGTCCATCAAAATCAAACATCACCTTTTGATTGCTTTAGAACTAAGTTTTTTAAAACTTTTTTAACTTACAAGCCTGTTGCAATAATGATGATAATGTTGAAGACAGAATTTTAAATCTTATGAAACTAAATTCCCAGATTGTCAGTATTCTAGCTTAAACTAGAATGTATCACTATGATGACTAACGCTTTCACCATAATACACTAACAGCAAGTTAAGTAATTCAAGTAGACTCATTATATATTGCTGTAATAAGAACTATTGGAAATTACCTTTTTTGTGAGTTGACATCATTTGTTGGAATGCATAAGTATTAGGTATAGAATAAGCAAGTGAGTAACGTGATGCATGCAGCCCCCTTTAACATTGTTTGAGGGAACCGTTAGTTGGCTTCCAGTTTTTTCAACTTCCCATCACCACAAGGTACATCAGTGCAGTGATGAATTTGAAAAAATGTATAACCCCACAGCATGCTGTTGGAATCATTTGTGTTTCTTTTTAAACAATAAAATCCTAATTTAGTGGTTTCTTCTACAAAAAAGGAACCCTGAAAATGTTGACGAACTACATAATGTTTGACAAAGTCACCTAGCAAAATGTTCCTACATTGATAACAACTGCAACGACAGGTGTTTATGACAATGTACAGTTGTTGCTGCTGGGGATGCAGACCTGACAGGGTTTCCAGGTTTAATATGTCAAAACCTAATTTTGGCTGCAATTTATATTGAATTCTGTGATTTGAATTTAATGTTAAACTACCCTCTCAGAAGGATTTTTAATTCTGTTGTTAATCCTGTTAATAAATCACGGCTACAAATCTCAGACTGCCACAAACAATGGACTGCCTGATCTACAACACATCCCCTTACAGTAGTTCAGAGTTCTTTATCTGAATACAGAGACAATTCCATGGGTTAAGATTGTCATACCATAAATGTTTCTGATGTCTGTACCTTCATTTGAGGCTGAACCCCCCTTCCAATATTCAGGAGTAGCTCAAAGTGAAGAATATATATTCCTTATCGCTAATGGCTTCAATAACATGAAAGTAATTTGTGCAATATGTTCATCCTGAGAGTTCAAAAAAATGAACATTAATTCCCTAGTTGATGTTCACTGTGTTATAGCTTGAAGAAAGATATTTCTGTTGGGTCAGCTATAGCCCAGCGGTTCCTTCTCAAGTTTACATGATATAACTTGTTTAACCTTTAAATGGTTCTAGTCCCGTGGGTGCTCTCTGGCCTTTTTTTCCCATCATTTGTCAATTAATGAACTACGCATCTTTATTTGCTTCATTCACTCTATTTGGTAAATATCGCCTATTTCCTCTTTCTATTTCTACAAATAATCATTAAAGCATTGCCTACTAGCAGAGTGGGTTCTCAGCTTCATAACACAGCCTTTCCAGTGCTGTGTGATTGTCCCGATGCATAATAACATATTGAAAAAAAGTAATTCAATGAGGTAAGGAAGGCATTTGTCCATCAAAACCAAACATCACCTTTTGATTGCTTTAGAACTAATTTTTTTTAACTTTTTTAACTTACAAGCCTGTTGCAATAATGATGATAATGTTGAAGACAGAATTTTAAATCTTATGAAACTAAATTCCCAGATTGTCAGTATTCTAGCTTAAACTAGAATGTATCACTATGATGACATAACGCTTTCACCATAACACACTAACTGCAAGTTAAGTAATTCAAGTAGACTCATTATATATTGCTGTAATAAGAACTATTGGAAATTACCTTTTTTATGAGTTGACATCATTTGTTGGAATGCATAAGTATTAGGTATAGAATAAGCAAGTGAGTAACGTGATGCATGCAGCCCCCTTTAACATTGTTTGAGGGGACTGTTAGTTGGCTTCCAGTTTTTTCAACTTCACATCACCACAAGGTATATCAGTGCAGTGATGAATTTGAAAAAATGTATAACCCCACAGCATGGTGTTGGAATCATTTCTGTTTCTTTTAAAAAAATAAAATCCTGATTTAGTGGTTTCTTCTACAAAAAAGGAACCCTAAAAATGTTGACGAACTGCATAATGTTTGACAAAGTCACCTAGCAAAATGTTCCTACATTGATAACAACTGCAACGACAGGTGTTTATGACAATGTACAGTTGTTGCTGCTGGGGATGCAGACCTGACAGGGTTTCCAGGTTTAATATGTCAAAACCTAATTTTGGCTGCATTTACATTGAATTCTGTGATTTGAATTTAATGTTAAACTACTCACTTAGAAGGATTTTTAATTCTGTTATTAATCCTGTTAATAAATCATGGCTACAAATCTCAGACTGCCACAAACAATGGACTGCCTGATCTACAACACATCCCCTTACAGAAGTTCAGAGTTCTTCATCTGAATACAGAGACAATTCCATGGGTTAAGATTTTCATACCATAAATGTTTCTGGTGTCTGTACCTTCATTTGAGGCTGAACACCCTTCCAATAATTAGGAGTAGCTCAAAGTGAAGAATATATCAGCCTGATTCATCAAGCTGATTTGCGCTCGCAAAGGGCCAGATTCTGAGAATCTGGCCCTTTGCGAGTGCGATTTTTGCATTTGGGATTCATCATCCCAAATGCAAAAATCACTATTACCGAAATCGCATATTTGCGAAGAATTGGATTTAAGGAATCTCTAATAGAGATTCCCTAAATGCAATTCATCAACCAATTAGAAATAGCGAAATCACAATATTTGGTCTCAATTTACCACCAAGTCTGACTTGGTGGTAAATTGCGAAAATAGTGTAAAAAGCACTTTAGTGCATTTTTTTTCTGCATGTTACACACACACATGTCCTTTGGACATGTGTGTGCGCAACACCTGTTCAAATGTGCATTTAAGGGGTGCTACAGGGTGTCCTTTGGACACCCCTGGCACCCTTAAAATCGCTAACTTATTTGCGAGTAGCAAATTGCTACTCGCAAATAAGGGATACTCCCTATTCATTCCTATGGGCCTATTGGCCCATAGGAATGAATGGGGAGTTATTCCTTATTTGCGAGTAGCAAATTGTTACTCGCAAATAAGGAATGTCTAGGAATCGCTATTTATTTAGCAATTCCTACATGAATACCGGTTTGCGAGTCCTCAATAGCGATTCGCTATGAATCGCTATTAGGGGCTCGCAAAACGGCCCTTTGATGAATCAGACTGTAGATTCCTTATCGCTAATGGCTTCAATAACATGAAAGTAATTTGTGCAATATGTTTATCCTGAGAGTTCAAAAAATTAACATTAATTCCCTAGTTGATGTTCACTGTGTTATAGCTTGAAGAAAGAAGTTGCTGTTGGGTCAGCTATAGCCCAGCGGTTCCTTCTCAAGTTTACATCATTTAACTTGTTCAACCTTTCAATGGTTCTAGTCCCGCGGGTGTTCTCTGGCCCTTTTTTCCCATCATTTGTCAATTAATGAACTACGCATCTTTACTTGCTTCATTCACTCTATTTGGTAAATATCGCCTATTTCCTCTTTCTATTTCTACAAATGATCATTAAAGCATTGCCTACTAGCAGAGTAGGTTCTCAGCTACATAACACAGTCTTTCCAGTGCTGTGTGATTGTCCCGACGCATAATAACATATTGAAAAAAAGTAATTCAATGAGGTAAGGAAGGCATTTGTCCATCAAAACCAAACATCACCTTTTGATTGCTTTAGAACTATATTTTTAAAACTTGTTTTAACTTACAAGCCTGTTGCAATAATGATGATAATGTTGAAGACAGAATTTTAAATCTTATGAAACTAAATTCCCAGATTGTCAGTATTCTAGCTTAAACTAGAATGTATCACTATGATGACATAACGCTTTCACCATAATACACTAACTGCAAGTTAAGTAATTCAAGTAGACTCATTATATATTGCTGTATTAAGAACTATTGGAAATTACCTTTTTTGTGAGTTGACATCATTTGTTGGAATGCATAAGTATTAGGTATAGAATAAGCAAGTGAGTAACGTGATGCATGCAGCCCCCTTTAACATTGTTTGAGGGGATCGTTAGTTGGCTTCCAGTTTTTTCAACTTCACATCACCACAAGGTATATCAGTGCAGTGATGAATTTGAAAAAATGTATAACCCCACAGCTTGGTGTTGGAATCATTTGTGTTTCTTTTTAAAAAATAAAATCCTAATTTATTGGTTTCTTCTACAAAAAAGGAACCCTGAAAAGGTTGAAGAACTGCATAATGTTTGACAAAGTCACCTGGCAAAATGTTCCTACATTGATAACAACTGCAACGACAGGTGTTTATGACAATGTACAGTTGTTTCTGCTGGGGATGCAGACCTGACAGGGTTTCCAGGTTTAATATGTCAAAACCTAATTTTGGCTGCATTTACATTGAATTCTGTGATTTGAATTTAATGTTAAACTACTCTCTCAGAAGGATTTTTAATTCTGTTGTTAATCCTGTTAATAAATCACGGCTACAAATCTCAGACTGCCACAAACAATGGACTGCCTGATCTACAACACATCCCCTTACAGAAGTTCAGAGTTCTTTATCTGAATACAGAGACAATTCCATGGGTTAAGATTTTCATACCATAAATGTTTCTGCTGTGTGTACCTTCATTTGAGGCTGAACCCCCTTCCAATATTCAGGAGTAGCTCAAAGTGAAGAATATATATTCCTTATCGCTAATGGCTTCAATAACATGAAAGTAATTTGTGCAATATGTTTATCCTGAGAGTTCAAAAAAATTAACATTAATTCCCTAGTTGATGTTCACTGTGTTATAGCTTGAAGAAAGATATTTCAGTTGGGTCAGCTATAGCCCAGCGGTTCCTTCTCAAGTTTACTTGATTTAACTTGTTTAACCTTTAAATGGTTCTAGTCCCGGGGGTGCTCTCTGGCCTTTTTTTCCCATCATTTGTCAATTAATGAACTACGCATCTTTACTTGCTTCATTCACTATATTTGGTAAATATCGCCTATTTCCTCTTTCTATTTCTACAAATGATCATTAAAGCATTGCCTACTAGCAGAGTGGGTTCTCGGGTTCATAACACAGCCTTTCCAGTGCTGTGTGATTGTCCCGACGCATAATAACATATTGAAAAAAAGTAATTCAATGAGGTAAGGAAGGCATTTGTCCATCAAAACCAAACATCAACTTTTGATTGCTTTAGAACTAATTTTTTAAAACTTTTTTAACGTACAAGCCTGTTGCAATAATGATGATAATGCTGAAGACAGAATTTTAAATCTTATGAAACTAAATTCCCAGATTGTCAGTATTCTAGCTTAAACTAGAATGTATCACTATGATGACATAACGCTTTCACCATAATACATTAACAGCAAGTTAAGTAATTCAAGTAGACTCATTATATATTGCTGTAATAAGAACTATTGGAAATTACCTTTTTTATGAGTGACATCATTTGTTGGAATGCATAAGTATTAGGTATAGAATAAGCAAGTGAGTAACGTGATGCATGCAGCCCCCTTTAACATTGTTTGAGGGGACCGTTAGTTGGCTTCCAGTTTTTTCAACTTCACATCACCACAAGGTATATCAGTGCAGTGATGAATTTGAAAAAATGTATAACCCCACAGCATGGTGTTGGAATCATTTGTGTTTCTTTGTAAAAAATAAAATCCTAATTTAGTGGTTGCTTCTACAAAAAAGGAACCCTGAAAATGTTGACGAACTGCATAATTTTTGACAAAGGCACCTAGCAAAATGTTCCTACATTGATAACAACTGTACCGACAGGTGTTTATGACAATGTACATTTGTTGCTGCTGGGGATGCAGACCTGACAGGGTTTCCAGGTTTAGTATGTCAAAACCTAATTTTGGCTGCATTTACATTGAATTCTGTGATTTGAATTTAATGTTAAACTACTCACTCAGAAGGATTTTTAATTCTGTTGTTAATCCTGTTAATAAATCACGGCTACAAATCTCAGACTTCCACAAACAATGGACTGCTTGATCTACAACACATCCCCTTACAGAAGTTCAGAGTTCTTCATCTGAATACAGAGACAATTCCATGGGTTAAGATTTTCATACAATAAATGTTTCTGATGTCTGTACCTTCATTTGAGGCTGAACCCCCTTCCAATATTCAGGAGTAGCTGAAAGTGAAGAATATATATTCCTTATCGCTAATGGCTTCAATAACATGAAAGTAATTTGTGCAATATGTTTATCCTGAGAGTTCAAAAAAATTAACATTAATTCCCTAGTTGATGTTCACTGTGTTATAGCTTGAAGAAAGATATTTCTGTTGGGTCAGCTATAGCCCAGCGGTTCCTTCTCAAGGTTACATGATTTAACTTGTTTAACCTTTAAATGGTTCTAGTCCCGCGGGTGCTCTCTGGCCTTTTTTTCCCATCATTTGTCAATTAACCCCTTCAGTGCTAATGACAAGGGTAACTCGTCATGGAGTTTCCATTGATTTCAATGGAAATTCAATGGTCCTCCTAGCACACCCCTTAGCATCCAAGTGGTTAATAAACTACGCATCTTTACTTGCTTCATTCACTCTATTTGGTAAATATCGCCTATTTCCTCTTTCTATTTCTACAAATGATCATTAAAGCATTGCCTACTAGCAGAGTGGGTTCTCAGCTACATAACCCAGCCTTTCCAGTGCTGTGTGATTGTCCCAACGCATAATAACATATTGAAAAAAAGTAATTCAATGAGGTAAGGAAGGCATTTGTCCATCAAAACCAAACATCACCTTTTGATTGCTTTAGAACTAATTTTTTAAAACTTTTTTAACTTACAAGCCTGATGCAATAATGATGATAATGTTGAAGACAGAATTTTAAATCTTATGAAACTAAATTCCCAGATTGTCAGTATTCTAGCTTAAACTAGAATGTATCACTATGATGACATAACGCTTTCACCATAATACACTAACAGCAAGTTAAGTAATTCAAGTAGACTCATTATATATTGCTGTAATAAGAACTATTGGAAATTACCTTTTTTGTGAGTTGACATCATTTGTTGGAATGCATAAGTATTAGGAATAGAATAAGCAAGTGAGTAACGTGATGCATGCAGCCCCCTTTAACATTGTTTGAGGGAACCGTTAGTTGGCTTCCAGTTTTTTCAACTTCCCATCACCACAAGGTACATCAGTGCAGTGATGAATTTGAAAAAATGTATAACCCCACAGCATGCTGTTGGAATCATTTGTGTTTCTTTTTAAACAATAAAATCCTAATTTAGTGGTTTCTTCTACAAAAAAGGAACCCTGAAAATGTTGACGAACTACATAATGTTTGACAAAGTCACCTAGCAAAATGTTCCTACATTGATAACAACTGCAACGACAGGTGTTTATGACAATGTACAGTTGTTGCTGCTGGGGATGCAGACCTGACAGGGTTTCCAGGTTTAATATGTCAAAACCTAATTTTGGCTGCAATTTATATTGAATTCTGTGATTTGAATTTAATGTTAAACTACCCTCTCAGAAGGATTTTTAATTCTGTTGTTAATCCTGTTAATAAATCACGGCTACAAATCTCAGACTGCCACAAACAATGGACTGCCTGATCTATAACACATCCCCTTACAGTAGTTCAGAGTTCTTTATCTGAATACAGAGACAATTCCATGGGTTAAGATTGTCATACCATAAATGTTTCTGATGTCTGTACCTTCATTTGAGGCTGAACCCCCCTTCCAATATTCAGGAGTAGCTCAAAGTGAAGAATATATATTCCTTATCGCTAATGGCTTTAATAACATGAAAGTAATTTGTGCAATATGTTCATCCTGAGAGTTCAAAAAAATGAACATTAATTCCCTAGTTGATGTTCACTGTGTTATAGCTTGAAGAAAGATTTTTCTGTTGGGTCAGCTATAGCCCAGCGGTTCCTTCTCAAGTTTACATGATATAACTTGTTTAACCTTTAAATGGTTCTAGTCCCGTGGGTGCTCTCTGGCCTTTTTTTCCCATCATTTGTCAATTAATGAACTACGCATCTTTACTTGCTTCATTCACTCTATTTGGTAAATATCGCCTATTTCCTCTTTCTATTTCTACAAATAATCATTAAAGCATTGCCTACTAGCAGAGTGGGTTCTCAGCTTCATAACACAGCCTTTCCAGTGCTGTGTGATTGTCCCGATGCATAATAACATATTGAAAAAAAGTAATTCAATGAGGTAAGGAAGGCATTTGTCCATCAAAACCAAACATCACCTTTTGATTGCTTTAGAACTAATTTTTTTTAACTTTTTTAACTTACAAGCCTGTTGCAATAATGATGATAATGTTGAAGACAGAATTTTAAATCTTATGAAACTAAATTCCCAGATTGTCAGTATTCTAGCTTAAACTAGAATGTATCACTATGATGACATAACGCTTTCACCATAACACACTAACTGCAAGTTAAGTAATTCAAGTAGACTCATTATATATTGCTGTAATAAGAACTATTGGAAATTACCTTTTTTTATGAGTTGACATCATTTGTTGGAATGCATAAGTATTAGGTATAGAATAAGCAAGTGAGTAACGTGATGCATGCAGCCCCCTTTAACATTGTTTGAGGGGACTGTTAGTTGGCTTCCAGTTTTTTCAACTTCACATCACCACAAGGTATATCAGTGCAGTTATGAATTTGAAAAAATTTATAACCCCACAGCATGGTGTTGGAATCATTTCTGTTTCTTTAAAAAAAATAAAATCCTAATTTAGTGGTTTCTTCTACAAAAAAGGAACCCTAAAAATGTTGACGAACTGCATAATGTTTGACAAAGTCACCTAGCAAAATGTTCCTACATTGATAACAACTGCAACGACAGGTGTTTATGACAATGTACAGTTGTTGCTGCTGGGGATGCAGACCTGACAGGGTTTCCAGGTTTAATATGTCAAAACCTAATTTTGGCTGCATTTACATTGAATTCTGTGATTTGAATTTAATGTTAAACTACTCACTTAGAAGGATTTTTAATTCTGTTATTAATCCTGTTAATAAATCATGGCTACAAATCTCAGACTGCCACAAACAATGGACTGCCTGATCTACAACACATCCCCTTACAGAAGTTCAGAGTTCTTCATCTGAATACAGAGACAATTCCATGGGTTAAGATTTTCATACCATAAATGTTTCTGGTGTCTGTACCTTCATTTGAGGCTGAACACCCTTCCAATAATTAGGAGTAGCTCAAAGTGAAGAATATATCAGCCTGATTCATCAAGCTGATTTGCGCTCGCAAAGGGCCAGATTCTGAGAATCTGGCCCTTTGCGAGTGCGATTTTTGCATTTGGGATTCATCATCCCAAATGCAAAAATCACTATTACCGAAATCGCATATTTGCGAGGAATTGGATTTAAGGAATCTCTAATAGAGATTCCCTAAATGCAATTCATCAACCAATTAGAAATAGCGAAATCACAATATTTGGTCTCAATTTACCACCAAGTCTGACTTGGTGGTAAATTGCGAAAATAGTGTAAAAAGCACTTTAGTGCATTTTTTTTCTGCATGTTACACACACACATGTCCTTTGGACATGTGTGTGCGCAACACCTGTTCAAATGTGCATTTAAGGGGTGCTACAGGGTGTCCTTTGGACACCCCTGGCACCCTTAAAATCGCTATCTTATTTGCGAGTAGCAAATTGCTACTCGCAAATAAGGGATACTCCCTATTCATTCCTATGGGCCTATTGGCCCATAGGAATGAATGGGGAGTTATTCCTTATTTGCGAGTAGCAAATTGTTACTCGCAAATAAGGAATGTGTAGGAATCGCTATTTATTTAGCAATTCCTACATGAATACCGGTTTGCGAGTCCTCAATAACGATTCGCTATGAATCGCTATTAGGGGCTCGCAAAACGGCCCTTTGATGAATCAGACTGTAGATTCCTTATCGCTAATGGCTTCAATAACATGAAAGTAATTTGTGCAATATGTTTATCCTGAGAGTTCAAAAAATTAACATTAATTCCCTAGTTGATGTTCACTGTGTTATAGCTTGAAGAAAGAAGTTGCTGTTGGGTCAGCTATAGCCCAGCGGTTCCTTCTCAAGTTTACATCATTTAACTTGTTCAACCTTTCAATGGTTCTAGTCCCGCGGGTGTTCTCTGGCCCTTTTTTCCCATCATTTGTCAATTAATGAACTACGCATCTTTACTTGCTTCATTCACTCTATTTGGTAAATATCGCCTATTTCCTCTTTCTATTTCTACAAATGATCATTAAAGCATTGCCTACTAGCAGAGTAGGTTCTCAGCTACATAACACAGTCTTTCCAGTGCTGTGTGATTGTCCCGACGCATAATAACATATTGAAAAAAAGTAATTCAATGAGGTAAGGAAGGCATTTGTCCATCAAAACCAAACATCACCTTTTGATTGCTTTAGAACTATATTTTTAAAACTTGTTTTAACTTACAAGCCTGTTGCAATAATGATGATAATGTTGAAGACAGAATTTTAAATCTTATGAAACTAAATTCCCAGATTGTCAGTATTCTAGCTTAAACTAGAATGTATCACTATGATGACATAACGCTTTCACCATAATACACTAACTGCAAGTTAAGTAATTCAAGTAGACTCATTATATATTGCTGTATTAAGAACTATTGGAAATTACCTTTTTTGTGAGTTGACATCATTTGTTGGAATGCATAAGTATTAGGTATAGAATAAGCAAGTGAGTAACGTGATGCATGCAGCCCCCTTTAACATTGTTTGAGGGGATCGTTAGTTGGCTTCCAGTTTTTTCAACTTCACATCACCACAAGGTATATCAGTGCAGTGATGAATTTGAAAAAATGTATAACCCCACAGCTTGGTGTTGGAATCATTTGTGTTTCTTTTTAAAAAATAAAATCCTAATTTATTGGTTTCTTCTACAAAAAAGGAACCCTGAAAAGGTTGAAGAACTGCATAATGTTTGACAAAGTCACCTGGCAAAATGTTCCTACATTGATAACAACTGCAACGACAGGTGTTTATGACAATGTACAGTTGTTTCTGCTGGGGATGCAGACCTGACAGGGTTTCCAGGTTTAATATGTCAAAACCTAATTTTGGCTGCATTTACATTGAATTCTGTGATTTGAATTTAATGTTAAACTACTCTCTCAGAAGGATTTTTAATTCTGTTGTTAATCCTGTTAATAAATCACGGCTACAAATCTCAGACTGCCACAAACAATGGACTGCCTGATCTACAACACATCCCCTTACAGAAGTTCAGAGTTCTTTATCTGAATACAGAGACAATTCCATGGGTTAAGATTTTCATACCATAAATGTTTCTGCTGTGTGTACCTTCATTTGAGGCTGAACCCCCTTCCAATATTCAGGAGTAGCTCAAAGTGAAGAATATATATTCCTTATCGCTAATGGCTTCAATAACATGAAAGTAATTTGTGCAATATATTTATCCTGAGAGTTCAAAAAAATTAACATTAATTCCCTAGTTGATGTTCACTGTGTTATAGCTTGAAGAAAGATATTTCTGTTGGGTCAGCTATAGCCCAGCGGTTCCTTCTCAAGTTTACTTGATTTAACTTGTTTAACCTTTAAATGGTTCTAGTCCCGGGGGTGCTCTCTGGCCTTTTTTTCCCATCATTTGTCAATTAATGAACTACGCATCTTTACTTGCTTCATTCACTATATTTGGTAAATATCGCCTATTTCCTCTTTCTATTTCTACAAATGATCATTAAAGCATTGCCTACTAGCAGAGTGGGTTCTCGGGTTCATAACACAGCCTTTCCAGTGCTGTGTGATTGTCCCGACGCATAATAACATATTGAAAAAAAGTAATTCAATGAGGTAAGGAAGGCATTTGTCCATCAAAACCAAACATCAACTTTTGATTGCTTTAGAACTAATTTTTTAAAACTTTTTTAACGTACAAGCCTGTTGCAATAATGATGATAATGCTGAAGACAGAATTTTAAATCTTATGAAACTAAATTCCCAGATTGTCAGTATTCTAGCTTAAACTAGAATGTATCACTATGATGACATAACGCTTTCACCATAATACACTAACAGCAAGTTAAGTAATTCAAGTAGACTCATTATATATTGCTGTAATAAGAACTATTGGAAATTACCTTTTTTATGAGTGACATCATTTGTTGGAATGCATAAGTATTAGGTATAGAATAAGCAAGTGAGTAACGTGATGCATGCAGCCCCCTTTAACATTGTTTGAGGGGACCGTTAGTTGGCTTCCAGTTTTTTCAACTTCACATCACCACAAGGTATATCAGTGCAGTGATGAATTTGAAAAAATGTATAACCCCACAGCATGGTGTTGGAATCATTTGTGTTTCTTTGTAAAAAATAAAATCCTAATTTAGTGGTTTCTTCTACAAAAAAGGAACCCTGAAAATGTTGACGAACTGCATAATTTTTGACAAAGGCACCTAGCAAAATGTTCCTACATTGATAACAACTGTACCGACAGGTGTTTATGACAATGTACATTTGTTGCTGCTGGGGATGCAGACCTGACAGGGTTTCCAGGTTTAGTATGTCAAAACCTAATTTTGGCTGCATTTACATTGAATTCTGTGATTTGAATTTAATGTTAAACTACTCACTCAGAAGGATTTTTAATTCTGTTGTTAATCCTGTTAATAAATCACGGCTACAAATCTCAGACTTCCACAAACAATGGACTGCTTGATCTACAACACATCCCCTTACAGAAGTTCAGAGTTCTTCATCTGAATACAGAGACAATTCCATGGGTTAAGATTTTCATACAATAAATGTTTCTGATGTCTGTACCTTCATTTGAGGCTGAACCCCCTTCCAATATTCAGGAGTAGCTGAAAGTGAAGAATATATATTCCTTATCGCTAATGGCTTCAATAACATGAAAGTAATTTGTGCAATATGTTTATCCTGAGAGTTAAAAAAAATTAACATTAATTCCCTAGTTGATGTTCACTGTGTTATAGCTTGAAGAAAGATATTTCTGTTGGGTCAGCTATAGCCCAGCGGTTCCTTCTCAAGGTTACATGATTTAACTTGTTTAACCTTTAAATGGTTCTAGTCCCGCGGGTGCTCTCTGGCCTTTTTTTCCCATCATTTGTCAATTAACCCCTTCAGTGCTAATGACAAGGGTAACTCGTCATGGAGTTTCCATTGATTTCAATGGAAATTCAATGGTCCTCCTAGCACACCCCTTAGCATCCAAGTGGTTAATAAACTACGCATCTTTACTTGCTTCATTCACTCTATTTGGTAAATATCGCCTATTTCCTCTTTCTATTTCTACAAATGATCATTAAAGCATTGCCTACTAGCAGAGTGGGTTCTCAGCTACATAACCCAGCCTTTCCAGTGCTGTGTGATTGTCCCAACGCATAATAACATATTGAAAAAAAGTAATTCAATGAGGTAAGGAAGGCATTTGTCCATCAAAATCAAACATCACCTTTTGATTGCTTTAGAACTAAGTTTTTTAAAACTTTTTTAACTTACAAGCCTGTTGCAATAATGATGATAATGTTGAAGACAGAATTTTAAATCTTATGAAACTAAATTCCCAGATTGTCAGTATTCTAGCTTAAACTAGAATGTATCACTATGATGACATAACGCTTTCACCATAATACACTAACAGCAAGTTAAGTAATTCAAGTAGACTCATTATATATTGCTGTAATAAGAACTATTGGAAATTACCTTTTTTGTGAGTTGACATCATTTGTTGGAATGCATAAGTATTAGGTATAGAATAAGCAAGTGAGTAACGTGATGCATGCAGCCCCCTTTAACATTGTTTGAGGGAACCGTTAGTTGGCTTCCAGTTTTTTCAACTTCCCATCACCACAAGGTACATCAGTGCAGTGATGAATTTGAAAAAATGTATAACCCCACAGCATGCTGTTGGAATCATTTGTGTTTCTTTTTAAACAATAAAATCCTAATTTAGTGGTTTCTTCTACAAAAAAGGAACCCTGAAAATGTTGACGAACTACATAATGTTTGACAAAGTCACCTAGCAAAATGTTCCTACATTGATAACAACTGCAACGACAGGTGTTTATGACAATGTACAGTTGTTGCTGCTGGGGATGCAGACCTGACAGGGTTTCCAGGTTTAATATGTCAAAACCTAATTTTGGCTGCAATTTATATTGAATTCTGTGATTTGAATTTAATGTTAAACTACCCTCTCAGAAGGATATTTAATTCTGTTGTTAATCCTGTTAATAAATCACGGCTACAAATCTCAGACTGCCACAAACAATGGACTGCCTGATCTATAACACATCCCCTTACAGTAGTTCAGAGTTCTTTATCTGAATACAGAGACAATTCCATGGGTTAAGATTGTCATACCATAAATGTTTCTGATGTCTGTACCTTCATTTGAGGCTGAACCCCCCTTCCAATATTCAGGAGTAGCTCAAAGTGAAGAATATATATTCCTTATCGCTAATGGCTTCAATAACATGAAAGTAATTTGTGCAATATGTTCATCCTGAGAGTTCAAAAAAATGAACATTAATTCCCTAGTTGATGTTCACTGTGTTATAGCTTGAAGAAAGATTTTTCTGTTGGGTCAGCTATAGCCCAGCAGTTCCTTCTCAAGTTTACATGATATAACTTGTTTAACCTTTAAATGGTTCTAGTCCCGTGGGTGCTCTCTGGCCTTTTTTTCCCATCATTTGTCAATTAATGAACTACGCATCTTTACTTGCTTCATTCACTCTATTTGGTAAATATCGCCTATTTCCTCTTTCTATTTCTACAAATAATCATTAAAGCATTGCCTACTAGCAGAGTGGGTTCTCAGCTTCATAACACAGCCTTTCCAGTGCTGTGTGATTGTCCCGATGCATAATAACATATTGAAAAAAAGTAATTCAATGAGGTAAGGAAGGCATTTGTCCATCAAAACCAAACATCACCTTTTGATTGCTTTAGAACTAATTTTTTTTAACTTTTTTAACTTACAAGCCTGTTGCAATAATGATGATAATGTTGAAGACAAAATTTTAAATCTTATGAAACTAAATTCCCAGATTGTCAGTATTCTAGCTTAAACTAGAATGTATCACTATGATGACATAATGCTTTCACCATAACACACTAACTGCAAGTTAAGTAATTCAAGTAGACTCATTATATATTGCTGTATTAAGAACTATTGGAAATTACCTTTTTTGTGAGTTGACATCATTTGTTGGAATGCATAAGTATTAGGTATAGAATAAGCAAGTGAGTAACGTGATGCATGCAGCCCCCTTTAACATTGTTTGAGGGGACCGTTAGTTGGCTTCCAGTTTTTTCAACTTCACATCACCACAAGGTATATCAGTGCAGTGATGAATTTGAAAAAATGTATAACCCCACAGCATGGTGTTGGAATCATTTGTGTTTCTTTGTAAAAAATAAAATCCTAATTTAGTGGTTTCTTCTACAAAAAAGGAACCCTGAAAATGTTGACGAACTGCATAATTTTTGACAAAGGCACCTAGCAAAATGTTCCTACATTGATAACAACTGTACCGACAGGTGTTTATGACAATGTACATTTGTTGCTGCTGGGGATGCAGACCTGACAGGGTTTCCAGGTTTAGTATGTCAAAACCTAATTTTGGCTGCATTTACATTGAATTCTGTGATTTGAATTTAATGTTAAACTACTCACTCAGAAGGATTTTTAATTCTGTTGTTAATCCTGTTAATAAATCACGGCTACAAATCTCAGACTTCCACAAACAATGGACTGCTTGATCTACAACACATCCCCTTACAGAAGTTCAGAGTTCTTCATCTGAATACAGAGACAATTCCATGGGTTAAGATTTTCATACAATAAATGTTTCTGATGTCTGTACCTTCATTTGAGGCTGAACCCCCTTCCAATATTCAGGAGTAGCTGAAAGTGAAGAATATATATTCCTTATCGCTAATGGCTTCAATAACATGAAAGTAATTTGTGCAATATGTTTATCCTGAGAGTTAAAAAAAATTAACATTAATTCCCTAGTTGATGTTCACTGTGTTATAGCTTGAAGAAAGATATTTCTGTTGGGTCAGCTATAGCCCAGCGGTTCCTTCTCAAGGTTACATGATTTAACTTGTATAACCTTTAAATGGTTCTAGTCCCGCGGGTGCTCTCTGGCCTTTTTTTCCCATCATTTGTCAATTAACCCCTTCAGTGCTAATGACAAGGGTAACTCGTCATGGAGTTTCCATTGATTTCAATGGAAATTCAATGGTCCTCCTAGCACACCCCTTAGCATCCAAGTGGTTAATAAACTACGCATCTTTACTTGCTTCATTCACTCTATTTGGTAAATATCGCCTATTTCCTCTTTCTATTTCTACAAATGATCATTAAAGCATTGCCTACTAGCAGAGTGGGTTCTCAGCTACATAACCCAGCCTTTCCAGTGCTGTGTGATTGTCCCAACGCATAATAACATATTGAAAAAAAGTAATTCAATGAGGTAAGGAAGGCATTTGTCCATCAAAATCAAACATCACCTTTTGATTGCTTTAGAACTAAGTTTTTTAAAACTTTTTTAACTTACAAGCCTGTTGCAATAATGA
Organism: Lissotriton helveticus; assembly: GCF_964261635.1. NCBI lineage: Eukaryota > Metazoa > Chordata > Amphibia > Caudata > Salamandridae > Lissotriton > Lissotriton helveticus. The sequence goes on from NC_136058.1 coordinate 69,041,293, forward strand.
TGATAATGTTGAAGACAGAATTTTAAATCTTATGAAACTAAATTCCCAGATTGTCAGTATTCTAGCTTAAACTAGAATGTATCACTATGATGACATAACGCTTTCACCATAATACACTAACAGCAAGTTAAGTAATTCAAGTAGACTCATTATATATTGCTGTAATAAGAACTATTGGAAATTACCTTTTTTGTGAGTTGACATCATTTGTTGGAATGCATAAGTATTAGGTATAGAATAAGCAAGTGAGTAACGTGATGCATGCAGCCCCCTTTAACATTGTTTGAGGGAACCGTTAGTTGGCTTCCAGTTTTTTCAACTTCCCATCACCACAAGGTACATCAGTGCAGTGATGAATTTGAAAAAATGTATAACCCCACAGCATGCTGTTGGAATCATTTGTGTTTCTTTTTAAACAATAAAATCCTAATTTAGTGGTTTCTTCTACAAAAAAGGAACCCTGAAAATGTTGACGAACTACATAATGTTTGACAAAGTCACCTAGCAAAATGTTCCTACATTGATAACAACTGCAACGACAGGTGTTTATGACAATGTACAGTTGTTGCTGCTGGGGATGCAGACCTGACAGGGTTTCCAGGTTTAATATGTCAAAACCTAATTTTGGCTGCAATTTATATTGAATTCTGTGATTTGAATTTAATGTTAAACTACCCTCTCAGAAGGATATTTAATTCTGTTGTTAATCCTGTTAATAAATCACGGCTACAAATCTCAGACTGCCACAAACAATGGACTGCCTGATCTATAACACATCCCCTTACAGTAGTTCAGAGTTCTTTATCTGAATACAGAGACAATTCCATGGGTTAAGATTGTCATACCATAAATGTTTCTGATGTCTGTACCTTCATTTGAGGCTGAACCCCCCTTCCAATATTCAGGAGTAGCTCAAAGTGAAGAATATATATTCCTTATCGCTAATGGCTTCAATAACATGAAAGTAATTTGTGCAATATGTTCATCCTGAGAGTTCAAAAAAATGAACATTAATTCCCTAGTTGATGTTCACTGTGTTATAGCTTGAAGAAAGATTTTTCTGTTGGGTCAGCTATAGCCCAGCAGTTCCTTCTCAAGTTTACATGATATAACTTGTTTAACCTTTAAATGGTTCTAGTCCCGTGGGTGCTCTCTGGCCTTTTTTTCCCATCATTTGTCAATTAATGAACTACGCATCTTTACTTGCTTCATTCACTCTATTTGGTAAATATCGCCTATTTCCTCTTTCTATTTCTACAAATAATCATTAAAGCATTGCCTACTAGCAGAGTGGGTTCTCAGCTTCATAACACAGCCTTTCCAGTGCTGTGTGATTGTCCCGATGCATAATAACATATTGAAAAAAAGTAATTCAATGAGGTAAGGAAGGCATTTGTCCATCAAAACCAAACATCACCTTTTGATTGCTTTAGAACTAATTTTTTTTAACTTTTTTAACTTACAAGCCTGTTGCAATAATGATGATAATGTTGAAGACAAAATTTTAAATCTTATGAAACTAAATTCCCAGATTGTCAGTATTCTAGCTTAAACTAGAATGCATCACTATGATGACATAACGCTTTCACCATAACACACTAACTGCAAGTTAAGTAATTCAAGTAGACTCATTATATATTGCTGTAATAAGAACTATTGGAAATTACCTTTTTTTATGAGTTGACATCATTTGTTGGAATGCATAAGTATTAGGTATAGAATAAGCAAGTGAGTAACGTGATGCATGCAGCCCCCTTTAACATTGTTTGAAGGGACTGTTAGTTGGCTTCCAGTTTTTTCAACTTCACATCACCACAAGGTATATCAGTGCAGTGATGAATTTGAAAAAATTTATAACCCCACAGCATGGTGTTGGAATCATTTCTGTTTCTTTTAAAAAAATAAAATCCTAATTTAGTGGTTTCTTCTACAAAAAAGGAACCCTAAAAATGTTGACGAACTGCATAATGTTTGACAAAGTCACCTAGCAAAATGTTCCTACATTGATAACAACTGCAACGACAGGTGTTTATGACAATGTACAGTTGTTGCTGCTGGGGATGCAGACCTGACAGGGTTTCCAGGTTTAATATGTCAAAACCTAATTTTGGCTGCATTTACATTGAATTCTGTGATTTGAATTTAATGTTAAACTACTCACTTAGAAGGATTTTTAATTCTGTTATTAATCCTGTTAATAAATCATGGCTACAAATCTCAGACTGCCACAAACAATGGACTGCCTGATCTACAACACATCCCCTTACAGAAGTTCAGAGTTCTTCATCTGAATACAGAGACAATTCCATGGGTTAAGATTTTCATACCATAAATGTTTCTGGTGTCTGTACCTTCATTTGAGGCTGAACACCCTTCCAATAATTAGGAGTAGCTCAAAGTGAAGAATATATCAGCCTGATTCATCAAGCTGATTTGCGCTCGCAAAGGGCCAGATTCTGAGAATCTGGCCCTTTGCGAGTGCGATTTTTGCATTTGGGATTCATCATCCCAAATGCAAAAATCACTATTACCGAAATCGCATATTTGCGAGGAATTGGATTTAAGGAATCTCTAATAGAGATTCCCTAAATGCAATTCATCAACCAATTAGAAATAGCGAAATCACAATATTTGGTCTCAATTTACCACCAAGTCTGACTTGGTGGTAAATTGCGAAAATAGTGTAAAAAGCACTTTAGTGCATTTTTTTTCTGCATGTTACACACACACATGTCCTTTGGACATGTGTGTGCGCAACACCTGTTCAAATGTGCATTTAAGGGGTGCTACAGGGTGTCCTTTGGACACCCCTGGCACCCTTAAAATCGCTATCTTATTTGCGAGTAGCAAATTGCTACTCGCAAATAAGGGATACTCCCTATTCATTCCTATGGGCCTATTGGCCCATAGGAATGAATGGGGAGTTATTCCTTATTTGCGAGTAGCAAATTGTTACTCGCAAATAAGGAATGTGTAGGAATCGCTATTTATTTAGCAATTCCTACATGAATACCGGTTTGCGAGTCCTCAATAACGATTCGCTATGAATCGCTATTAGGGGCTCGCAAAACGGCCCTTTGATGAATCAGACTGTAGATTCCTTATCGCTAATGGCTTCAATAACATGAAAGTAATTTGTGCAATATGTTTATCCTGAGAGTTCAAAAAATTAACATTAATTCCCTAGTTGATGTTCACTGTGTTATAGCTTGAAGAAAGAAGTTGCTGTTGGGTCAGCTATAGCCCAGCGGTTCCTTCTCAAGTTTACATCATTTAACTTGTTCAACCTTTCAATGGTTCTAGTCCCGCGGGTGTTCTCTGGCCCTTTTTTCCCATCATTTGTCAATTAATGAACTACGCATCTTTACTTGCTTCATTCACTCTATTTGGTAAATATCGCCTATTTCCTCTTTCTATTTCTACAAATGATCATTAAAGCATTGCCTACTAGCAGAGTAGGTTCTCAGCTACATAACACAGTCTTTCCAGTGCTGTGTGATTGTCCCGACGCATAATAACATATTGAAAAAAAGTAATTCAATGAGGTAAGGAAGGCATTTGTCCATCAAAACCAAACATCACCTTTTGATTGCTTTAGAACTATATTTTTAAAACTTGTTTTAACTTACAAGCCTGTTGCAATAATGATGATAATGTTGAAGACAGAATTTTAAATCTTATGAAACTAAATTCCCAGATTGTCAGTATTCTAGCTTAAACTAGAATGTATCACTATGATGACATAACGCTTTCACCATAATACACTAACTGCAAGTTAAGTAATTCAAGTAGACTCATTATATATTGCTGTATTAAGAACTATTGGAAATTACCTTTTTTGTGAGTTGACATCATTTGTTGGAATGCATTAGTATTAGGTATAGAATAAGCAAGTGAGTAACGTGATGCATGCAGCCCCCTTTAACATTGTTTGAGGGGATCGTTAGTTGGCTTCCAGTTTTTTCAACTTCACATCACCACAAGGTATATCAGTGCAGTGATGAATTTGAAAAAATTTATAACCCCACAGCTTGGTGTTGGAATCATTTGTGTTTCTTTTTAAAAAATTCAATCCTAATTTATTGGTTTCTTCTACAAAAAAGGAACCCTGAAAAGGTTGAAGAACTGCATAATGTTTGACAAAGTCACCTGGCAAAATGTTCCTACATTGATAACAACTGCAACGACAGGTGTTTATGACAATGTACAGTTGTTTCTGCTGGGGATGCAGACCTGACAGGGTTTCCAGGTTTAATATGTCAAAACCTAATTTTGGCTGCATTTACATTGAATTCTGTGATTTGAATTTAATGTTAAACTACTCTCTCAGAAGGATTTTTAATTCTGTTGTTAATCCTGTTAATAAATCACGGCTACAAATCTCAGACTGCCACAAACAATGGACTGCCTGATCTACAACACATCCCCTTACAGAAGTTCAGAGTTCTTTATCTGAATACAGAGACAATTCCATGGGTTAAGATTTTCATACCATAAATGTTTCTGCTGTGTGTACCTTCATTTGAGGCTGAACCCCCTTCCAATATTCAGGAGTAGCTCAAAGTGAAGAATATATATTCCTTATCGCTAATGGCTTCAATAACATGAAAGTAATTTGTGCAATATGTTTATCCTGAGAGTTCAAAAAAATTAACATTAATTCCCTAGTTGATGTTCACTGTGTTATAGCTTGAAGAAAGATATTTCTGTTGGGTCAGCTATAGCCCAGCGGTTCCTTCTCAAGTTTACTTGATTTAACTTGTTTAACCTTTAAATGGTTCTAGTCCCGGGGGTGCTCTCTGGCCTTTTTTTCCCATCATTTGTCAATTAATGAACTACGCATCTTTACTTGCTTCATTCACTATATTTGGTAAATATCGCCTATTTCCTCTTTCTATTTCTACAAATGATCATTAAAGCATTGCCTACTAGCAGAGTGGGTTCTCGGGTTCATAACACAGTCTTTCCAGTGCTGTGTGATTGTCCCGACGCATAATAACATATTGAAAAAAAGTAATTCAATGAGGTAAGGAAGGCATTTGTCCATCAAAACCAAACATCAACTTTTGATTGCTTTAGAACTAATTTTTTTTAACTTTTTTAACGTACAAGCCTGTTGCAATAATGATGATAATGCTGAAGACAGAATTTTAAATCTTATGAAACTAAATTCCCAGATTGTCAGTATTCTAGCTTAAACTAGAATGTATCACTATGATGACATAACGCTTTCACCATAATACACTAACAGCAAGTTAAGTAATTCAAGTAGACTCATTATATATTGCTGTAATAAGAACTATTGGAAATTACCTTTTTTATGAGTGACATCATTTGTTGGAATGCATAAGTATTAGGTATAGAATAAGCAAGTGAGTAACGTGATGCATGCAGCCCCCTTTAACATTGTTTGAGGGGACCGTTAGTTGGCTTCCAGTTTTTTCAACTTCACATCACCACAAGGTATATCAGTGCAGTGATGAATTTGAAAAAATGTATAACCCCACAGCATGGTGTTGGAATCATTTGTGTTTCTTTGTAAAAAATAAAATCCTAATTTAGTGGTTTCTTCTACAAAAAAGGAACCCTGAAAATGTTGACGAACTGCATAATTTTTGACAAAGGCACCTAGCAAAATGTTCCTACATTGATAACAACTGTACCGACAGGTGTTTATGACAATGTACATTTGTTGCTGCTGGGGATGCAGACCTGACAGGGTTTCCAGGTTTAGTATGTCAAAACCTAATTTTGGCTGCATTTACATTGAATTCTGTGATTTGAATTTAATGTTAAACTACTCACTCAGAAGGATTTTTAATTCTGTTGTTAATCCTGTAAATAAATCAAGGCTACAAATCTCAGACTGCCACAAACAATGGATTGCCTGATCTACAACACATCCCCTTACAGAAGTTCAGAGTTCTTCATCTGAATACAGAGACAATTCCATGGGTTAAGATTTTCATATCATAAATGTTTCTGGTGTCTGTACGTTCATTTGAGGCTGAACACCCTTCCAATATTTAGGAGTAGCTCAAAGTGAAGAATATATATTCCTTATCGCTAATGGCTTCAATAACATGAAAGTAATTTGTACAATATGTTTATCCTGAGAGTTAAACAAATTAACATTAATCCCCTAGTTGATGTTCACTGTGTTATAGCTTGAAGAAAGATTTTGCTGTTGGGTCAGCTATAGCCCAGCGGTTCCGTCTCAAGTTTACATCATTTAACTTGTTCAACCTTTCAATGGTTCTAGTCCCGCGGGTGCTCTCTGGCCTTTTTTTTCCATCATTTGTCAATTAATGAACTACGCATCTTTACTTGCTTCATTCACTCTATTTGGTAAATATCGCCTATTTCCTCTTTCTATTTCTACAAATGATCATTAAAGCATTGCCTACTAGCAGAGTGGGTTCTCAGCTACATAACACAGCCTTTCCAGTGCTGTGTGATTGTTCCGACGCATAATAACATATTGAAAAAAAGTAATTCAATGAGGTAAGGAAGGCATTTGTCCATCAAAACCAAACATCACCTTTTGATTGCTTTAGAACTCATTTTTTAAAACTTTTTTAACTTACAAGCCTGTTGCAATAATGATGATAATTTTGAAGACAGAATTTTAAATCTTATGAAACTAAATTCCCAGATAGTCAGTATTCTAGCTTAAACTAGAATGTATCACTATGATGACATAACGCTTTCACCATAATACACTAACAGCAAGTTAAGTAATTCAAGTAGACTCATTTTATATTGCTGTAATAATAACTATTGGAAATTACCTTTTTTATGAGTTGACATCATTTGTTGGAATGCATAAGTATTAGGTATAGAATAAGCAAGTGAGTAACATGATGCATGCAGCCCCCTTTAACATTGTTTGAGGGGACCGTTAGTTGGCTTCCAGTTTTTTCAACTTCACATCACCACAAGGTATATCAGTGCAGTGATGAATTTGAAAAAAATGTATAACCCCACAGCATGGTGTTGGAATCATTTGTGTTTCTTTTTAAAAAATAAAATCCTAATTTAGTGGTTTCTTCTACAAAAAAGGAACCCTGAAAAGGTTGAAGAACTGCATAATGTTTGACAAAGTCACCTGGCAAAATGTTCCTACATTGATAACAACTGCAACGACAGGTGTTTATGACAATGTACAGTTGTTGCTGCTGGGGATGCAGACCTGACAGGGTTTCCAGGTTTAATATGTCAAAACCTAATTTTGGCTGCATTTACATTGAATTCTGTGATTTGAATTTAATGTTAAACTACTCTCTCAGAAGGATTTTGAATTCTGTTGTTAATCCTGTTAATAAATCACGACTACAAATCTCAGACTGCCACAAACAATGGACTGCTTGATCTACAACACATCCCCTTACAGAAGTTCAGAGTTCTTCATCTGAATACAGAGATAATTCCATGGGTTAAGATTTTCATACCATAAATGTTCCTGATGTCTGCACCTTCATTTGAGGCTAAACCCCCTTCCAATATTCAGGAGTAACTGAAAGTGAAGAATATATATTCCTTATCGCTAATGGCTTCAATAACATCAAAGTAATTTGTGCAATATGTTTATCCTGAGAGTTCAAAAAAATTAACATTAATTCCCTAGTTGATGTTCACTGTGTTATAGCTTGAAGAAAGATATTTCTGTTGGGTCAGCTATAGCCCAGCGGTTCCTTCTCAAGTTTACATGATTTAACTTCTTTGACCTTTAAATGGTTCTAGTCCTGCGGGTGCTCTCTCACCTTTTTTCCCCATCATTTGTCAATTAATGAACTACGCATCTTTACTTGCTTCATTCACTCTATTTGGTAAATATTGCCTATTTCCTCTTTCTATTTCTACAAATGATTATTAAAGCATTGCCTACTAGCAGAGTGGGTTCTCAGCTACATAACCCAGCCTTTCCAGTGCTGTGTGATTGTCCCGACGCATAATAACATATTGAAAAAAAGTAATTCAATGAGGTAAGGAAGGCATATGTCCATCAAAACCAAACATCACCTTTTGATTGCTTTAGAACTAATTTTTTAAAACTTTTTTAACGTACAAGTCTGTTGCAATAATGATGATAATGTTGAAGACAGAATTTTAAATCTTATGAAACTAAATTCCCAGATTGTCAGTATTCTAGCTTACACTAGAATGTATCACTATGATGACTAGCGCTTTCACCATAATACACTAACAGCAAGTTAAGTAATTCAAGTAGACTCATTATATATTGCTGTAATAAGAACTATTGGAAATTACCTTTTTTATGAGTGACATCATTTGTTGGAATGCATAAGTATTAGGTATAGAATAAGCAAGTGAGTAACGTGATTCATGCAGCCCCCTTTAACATTGTTTGAGGGGACCGTTAGTTGGCTTCCAGTTTTTTCAACTTCACATCACCACAAGGTATATCAGTGCAGTGATGAATTTGAAAAAATGTATAACCCCACAGCATGGTGTTGGAATCATTTGTGTTTCTTTTTAAAAAATAAAATCCTAATTTAGTGGTTTCTTCTGCAAAAAAGGAACCCTGAAAATGTTGACGAACTGCATAATGTTTGACAAAGTCACCTAGCAAAATGTTCCTACATTGATAACAACTGCAACGACAGGTGTTTATGACAATGTACAGTTGTTGCTGCTGGGGATGCAGACCTGACAGGGTTTCCAGGTTTAATATGTCAAAACCTAATTTTGGCTGCATTTACATTGAATTCTGTGATTTGAATTTAATGTTAAACTACTCACTCAGAAGGATTTTTAATTCTGTTGTTAATCCTGTTAATAAATCACGGCTACAAATCTCAGACTGCCACAAACAATGGACTGCCTGATCTACAACACATCCCCTTACAGAAGTTCAGAGTTCTTCATCTGAATACAGAGACAATTCCATGGGTTAAGATTTTCATATCATAAATGTTTCTGGTGTCTGTACGTTCATTTGAGGCTGAACACCCTTCCAATATTTAGGAGTAGCTCAAAGTGAAGAATATATATTCCTTATCGCTAATGGCTTCAATAACATGAAAGTAATTTGTACAATATGTTTATCCTGAGAGTTAAAAAAATTAACATTAATTCCCTAGTTGATGTTCACTGTGTTATAGCTTGAAGAAAGGTTTTGCTGTTGGGTCAGCTATAGCCCAGCGGATCCTTCTCAAGTTTACATCATTTAAATTGTTCAACCTTTCAATGGTTCTAGTCCCGCGGGTGCTCTCTGGCCTTTTTTTTCCATCATTTATCAATTAATGAACTACGCATCTTTACTTGCTTCATTCACTCTATTTGGTAAATATCGCCTATTTCCTCTTTCTATATCTACAAATGATCATTAAAGCATTGCCTACTAGCAGAGTGTGTTCTCAGCTACATAACACAGCCTTTCCAGTGCTGTGTGATTGTTCCGACGCATAACAACATATTGAAAAAAGGTAATTCAATGAGGTAAGGAAGGCATTTGTCCATCAAAACCAAACATCACCTTTTGATTGCTTTAGAACTAATTTTTTTAAACTTTTTTAACTTACAAGCCTGTTACAATAATGATGATAATTTTGAAGACAGAATTTTAAATCTTATGAAACTACATTCCCAGATAGTCAGTATTCTAGCTTAAACTAGAATGTATCACTATGATGACATAACGCTTTCACCATATTACACTAACAGCAAGTTAAGTAATTCAAGTAGACTCATTTTATATTGCTGTAATAATAACTTTTGGAAATTACCTTTTGTATGAGTTGATATCATTTGTTGGAATGCATAAGTATTAGGTATAGAATAAGCAAGTGTGTAACGTGATGCATGCAGCCCCCTTTAACATTGTTTGAGGGGACCGTTAGTTGGCTTCCAGTTTTTTCAACTTCACATCACCACAAGGTATATCAGTGCAGTGATAAATTTGAAAAAATGTATAACCCCACAGCATGGTGTTGGAATCATTTGTGTTTCTTTTTAAAAAATAAAATCCTAATTTACTGGTTTCTTCTACAAAAAAGGAACCCTGAAAAGGTTGAAGAACTGCATAATGTTTGACAAAATCACCTGGCAAAATGTTCCTACATTGATAACAACTGCAACGACAGGTGTTTATGACAATGTACAGTTGTTGCTGCTGGGGATGCAGACCTTACAGGGTTTCCAGGTTTAATATGTCAAAACCTAATTTTGGCTGCATTTACATTGAATTCTGTGATTTGAATTTAATGTTAAATTACTCTCTCAGAAGGATTTTTAATTCTGTTGTTAATCCTGTTAATAAATCACGGCTACAAATCTCAGACTGCCACAAACAATGGACTGCCTGATCTACAACACATCCCCTTACATAAGTTCAGAGTTCTTTATCTGAATACAGAGACAATTCCATGGGTTAAGATTTTCATACCATTAAAGTTTCTGATGTCTGTACCTTCATTTGAGGCTGAACACCCTTCCAATAATTAGGAGTAGCTCAAAGTGAAGAATATATATTCCTTATCGCTAATGGCTTCAATAACATGAAAGTAATTTGTGCGAAATATTTATCCTGAGAGTTCAAAAAATTAACATTAATTCCCTAGTTGATGTTCACTGTGTTATAGCTTGAAGAAAGATATTTCTGTTGGGTCAGCTATAGCCCAGTGGTTCCTTCTCAAGTTTACATGATTTAACTTGTTTAACATTTAAATGGTTCTAGTCCCGCGGGTGCTCTCTGGCCTTTTTCCCCATCATTTGTCAATTAATGAACTACGCATCTTTACTTGCTTCATTCACTCTATTTGGTAAATATCGCTTATTTCCTCTTTCTATTTCTACAAATGATTATTAAAGCAATGCCTACTAGCAGAGTGGGTTCTCAGCTATATAACCCAGCCTTTCCATTGCTGTGTGATTGTCCCGACGCATATTAACATATTGAAAAAAAGTAATTCAACGAGGTAAGGAAGGCATTTGTCCATCAAAACCAAACATCACCTTTTGATTGCTTTAGAACTATTTTTTTTTAACTTTTTTTAACTTACAAGCCTGTTGCAATAATGATGATAATGTTGAAGACAGAATTTTAAATCTTATGAAACTAAATTCCCAGATTGTCAGTATTCTAGCTTAAACTAGAATGTATCACTATGATGACATAACGCTTTCACCATAATACACTAACTGCAAGTTAAGTAATTCAAGTAGACTCATTATATATTGCTGTAATAAGAACTATTGGAAATTACCTTTTTTGTGAGTTGACATCATTTGTTGGAATGCATAAGTATTAGGTATAGAATAAGCAAGTGAGTAACGTGATGCATGCAGCCCCCTTTAACATTGTTTGAGAGGACCGTTAGTTGGCTTCCAGTTTTTTCAACTTCACATCACCACAAGTTATATCAGTGCAGTGATGAATTTGAAAAAATTTATAACCCCACAGCTTGGTGTGGGAATCATTTGTGTTTCTTTTTCAAAAATAAAATCCTAATTTAGTGGTTTCTTCTACAAAAAAGGAACCCTGAAAAGGTTGAAGAACTGCATAATGTTTGACAAAGTCACCTGGCAAAATGTTCCTACATTGATAACAACTGCAACGACAAGCAGCCCTGTGGCAGAGGGCTCGCGCGCTGTGCGCTGGAAACGCTTTTTAATACCCTCACCTTCTCTGCTGAGCACTAGCAGACCCACCGCTTCCCCGTCGCGCTGAATACGAGCGCTAGACGGTAATCCTTTTTTAAATTACCCCTCCTATCCCGCCCTGCTGACTCCTCCCACCTCCCTCGTCATAGCCTATTTAGGCTCCGCCCACTCTTCTCCTAGCACAGACAAGCAGCCCTGTGGCAGAGGGCTCGCGCGCTGCGCGCTGGAAACGCTTTTTAATACCCTCACCTTCTCTGATGAGCATTAGCAGACCCACCGCTTCCCCTTCGCGCTGAATACGAGCGCTAGACGGTAATCCTTTTTTAAATTACCCCTCCTATCCCGCCCTGCTGACTCCTCCCACCTCCCTCGTCATAGCCTATTTAGGCTCCGCCCACTCTTCTCCTAGCACAGACAAGCAGCCCTGTGGCAGAGGGCTCGCGCGCTGCGCGCAGGAAACGCTTTTTAATACCCTCACCTTCTCTGCTGAGCACTAGCAGACCCACCGCTTCCCCGTCGCGCTGAATACGAGCGCTAGACGGTAATCCTTTTTTAAATTACCCCTCCTATCCAGCCCTGCTGACTCCTCCCACCTCCCTCGTCATAGCCTATTTAGGCTCCGCCCACTCTTCTCCTAGCACAGACAAGCAGCCCTGTGGCAGAGGGCTCGCGCGCTGCGCGCTGGAAACGCTTTTTAATACCCTCACCTTCTCTGCTGAGCACTAGCAGACCCACCGCTTCCCCGTCGCGCTGAATACGAGCGCTAGACGGTAATCCTTTTTTAAATTACCCCTCCTATCCCGCCCTGCTGATTCCTCCCACCTCCCTCGTCATAGCCTATTTAGGCTCCGCCCACTCTTTTCCTAGCACAGACAAGCAGCCCTGTGGCAGAGTGCTCGCGCGCTGCGCGCTGGAAACGCTTTTTAATACCCTCACCTTCTCTGCTGAGCACTAGCAGACCCACCGTGTCCCCGTCACGCTGAATACGAGCGCTAGACGGTAATCCTTTTTTAAATTACCCCTCCTATCCCGCCCTGCTGACTCCTCCCACCTCCCTCGTCATAGCCTATTTAGGCTCCGCCCACTCTTCTCCTAGCACAGACAATCAGCCCTGTCGCAGAGGGCTCGCGCGCTGCGCGCTGGAAACGCTTTTTAATACCCTCACCTTCTCTGCTGAGCACTAGCAGACCCACCGCTTCCCCGTCGCGCTGAATACGAGCGCTAGACGGTAATCCTTTTTTAAATTACCCCTCCTATCCTGCCCTGCTGACTCCTCCCACCTCCCTCGTCATAGCCTATTTAGGCTCCGCCCACTCTTCTCCTAGCACAGACAAGCAGCCCTGTGGCAGAGGGCTCGCGCGCTGGGCGCTGGAAACGCTTTTTAATACCCTCACCTTCTCTGCTGAGCAATAGCATACCCACCGCTTCCCCGTCGCGCTGAATACGAGCGCTAGACGGTAATCCTTTTTTAAATTACCCCTCCTATCCCGCCCTGCTGACTCCTCCCACCTCCCTCGTCATAGCCTATTTAGGCTCCGCCCACTCTTCTCCTTGCACAGACAAGCAGCCCTGTGGCAGAGGGCTCGCGCGCTGCGCGCTGGAAACGCTTTTTAATACCCTCACCTTCTCTGCTGAGCACTAGCAGACCCACCGCTTCCCCGTCGCGCTGAATACGAGCGCTAGACGGTAATCCTTTTTTAAATTACCCCTCCTATCCCGCCCTGCTGACTCCTCCCACCTCCCTCGTCATAGCCTATTTAGGCTCCGCCCACTCTTCTCATAGCACAGACAAGCAGCCCTGTGGCAGAGGGCTTGCGCGCTGCGCGCTGGAAACGCTTTTTAATACCCTCACCTTCTCTGCTGAGCACTAGCAGACCCACCGCTTCCCCGTCGCGCTGAATACGAGCGCTAGACGGTAATCCTTTTTTAAATTACCCCTCCTATCCCGCCCTGCTGACTCCTCCCACCTCCCTCGTCATAGCCTATTTAGGCTCCGCCCACTCTTCTCCTAGCACAGACAAGCAGCCCTGTGGCAGAGGGCTCGCGCGCTGCGCGCTGGAAACGCTTTTTAATACCCTCACCTTCTCTGCTGAGCACTAGCAGACCCACCGCTTCCCCGTCGCGCTGAATACGAGCGCTAGACGGTAATCCTTTTTTAAATTACCCCTCCTATCCCGCCCTGCTGACTCCTCCCACCTCCCTCGTCATAGCCAATTTAGGCTCCGCCCACTCTTCTCCTAGCACAGACAAGCAGCCCTGTGGCAGAGGGCTCGCGCGCTGTGGGCTGGAAACGCTTTTTAATACCCTCACCTTCTCTGCTGAGCACTAGCAGACCCACCGCTTCCCCGTCGCGCTGAATACGAGCGCTAGACGGTAATCCTTTTTTAAATTACCCCTCCTATCCCGCCCTGCTGACTCCTCCCACCTCCCTCGTCATAGCCTATTTAGGCTCCGCCCACTCTTCTCCTAGCACAGACAAGCAGCCCTGTGGAAGAGGGCTCGCGCGCTGCGCGCTGGAAACGCTTTTTAATACCCTCACCTTCTCTGCTGAGCACTAGCAGACCCACCGATTCCCCGTCGCGCTGAATACGAGCGCTAGACGGTAATCCTTTTTTAAATTACCCCTCCTATCCCGCCCTGCTGATTCCTCCCACCTCCCTTGTCATAGCCTATTTAGGCTCCGCCCACTCTTCTCCTAGCACAGACAAGCAGCCCTGTGGCAGAGGGCTCGCGCGCTGCGCGCTGGAAACACTTTTTAATACCCTCACCTTCTCTGCTGAGCACTAGCAGACCCACCACTTCCCCGTCGCGCTGAATACGAGCGCTAGACGGTAATCCTTTTTTAAATTACCCCTCCTATCCCGCCCTGCTGACTCCTCCCACCTCCCTCGTCATAGCCTATTTAGGCTCCGCCCACTCTTCTCCTAGCACAGACAAGCAGCCCTGTGGCAGAGGGCTCGCGTGCTGCGCGCTGGAAACGGTTTTTAATACCCTCACCTTCTCTGCTGAGCACTAGCAGACCCACCGCTTCCCCGTCGCGCTGAATACGAGCGCTAGACGGTAATCCTTTTTTAAATTACTCCTCCTATCCCGCCCTGCTGACTCCTCCCACCTCCCTCGTCATAGCCTATTTAGGCTCCGCCCACTCTTCTCCTAGCACAGACAAGCAGCCAGTGGCAGAGGGCTCGCGCGCTGCGCGCTGGAAACGCTTTTTAATACCCTCACCTGGAACGTTCTTTGAAGACCTTGACTCGGTTCTGCTGGGACTGGCCCTGAGAGCAGAACATTGTATAGTAGCTGGGGACTTCAACGCTCGGATGGATGATCCGTCCGACCCCGCTGCTATTAAGCTCTCCGAGGCCATGACCCCGCTGGGCCTTCTCCCCTATTTGCATGGGCCGACGCACGTTAAGGGTCACACTCTAGACCAGGTCTTTTCTACTTCTGTTCTGGTGGTGAAAGAGATTCTCCCTGTTTTGTGGTCTGATCATTGGCTGGCCAAATTTGCGATCAGTGGCGCTACCAGGTCGTCTATCTCTGCCCCACAGCAACGGGGTCGTGCGTTCAGAGCGCTCAATAGAGTGACTCTGGAGATGCTGGCTCAGGCCGCTTTGGATCATCCTTGTCCTCTCTCCGGTGAGCTGGAGAGGGATTTGGAGTCCCTGCAAGCTTGGCTTTCTGACAGGCTTAACGACCTGGCCCCAGTGTTGCCCTCCGCTTGACACCGAAGCGGGTTTCGGCCCCCTGGTTTACCACTGCACTGCGGGCTAAGCGGCAGCAGTGTAAGGTAGCCGAAAGGGCCTGGAGGGCACTCTATGATAGCGTGGACCGGTCGGCCTATAGGGCAGTGGTCAAGGCGTACCACCGGGACATCCGCCTTGAAAAAAAGGCCTATCTTGCTGGGAGAATCGAAGCGGCCTCCAATTCCTGCAAGGAGATTTTCACCATTGTTAGAGAATTTATTTCTCCTCGGACCACTACATCTGAAGAGGTGCCCGTAGAATCCTGGGCGGCGGACCTTGCTTGTTTTTTCACAAGCAAGATAAAACTTATACAGGATTCTTTTTCTTCTGGAGCACCCGTTGGTCCGTTTATACCTGTGGTTGACAGATTTCCTCTGGCTTCGCACGGCGCTATATTGGCTGTGTTTCCATCTTTGCCTGCCTCTGCCTCCTTAGTGCTTATGGGCAATTTGAAATCTGGGTCTCCACTTGACCCCTGCCCAGCCAAGCTTCTGGGTAAGATGGCGGAAGTGATCAATCCACTGGCCAACCCTCTTCTGAATCTTTCGTTGAGTCAGGGAGTGGTGCCGCCAGCTTGGAAGCAGGCAATGGTCATCCCGTTGCTTAAAAAACCGGGTCTCGACCCGAAGGCCCCAGCCAACTACAGGCCTATCTCCTTATTGCCGGCCCTCGTAAAAATACTGGAGAAACATGTTCAGTCGGTGCTCTCCAACTTTTTGGAGACCCACGAGATCCTGCACGACACCCAGTCCGGCTTCCGTTCAAACCTGAGCACCGAGACCGCGCTCCTTGAGGTTTCTGAAACCATCAAAGGGGTGTTGGATACCGGGGGCAAAGTCATGCTGGTGTTGTTGGACTTGTCGGCGGCTTTTGACACCGTCCCCCATGATGGCCTTCTCGCAAGACTCTATGAGATTGGTCTTCGGGGGACGGTGCTCAGCTGGTTTGCCTCCTTTCTAGCCGGCCGCCGGCAAACGGTCTGGACATCGTCTGACACCGCCGTGATGCCGCCTTTGGGAGTCGGGGTCCCTCAGGGCTCTATATTGAGCCCGACCCTCTTTAACATCTTTATGACCCCTCTGGCGGCGGTGGCGGAGTCGTTCGGTGCCCAGATCGTATCGTATGCCGACGACACCCAGCTCCTCATTTCTTGTAAGAGAGGGGCAGACTTTGACGGGGAGAGTATCCGGGATTGCCTTGGGGCTGTGTTCGCATGGTTCCAACAGAACAGCCTCAAGTGCAATTCCGATAAGTCTGAGGTACTCTTCTTCGGGTGCGACTCGGAGCCGGCCTGGCAGGCCTGGTGGCCCATCGATATGTTTCCTCCGTCTTGCTCTTCCCCTATGGCTAAGAACTTGGGGGTCAAGATGGATAAGGGGCTGACGATGAAAGCCCAGATCCTTGGGGTGACCGGTACCTGTTAAAGATGCTGCGGAGGTTCTTGCCTCTTTTGTCGGAGGAACACAGGAAGGTGACTATGCAGGCTCTGATAGGCTCTAGGTTGGATTATGCCAACATTCTTTACCTGGGCCTTCCAGAGTACTTGCTGCAGCGGCTTCAAGTCGCGCAGAATGCGGCGGCCAGGGCCATTTATGGTCTAAATAGACGTGCCGGTGCTGCGGGTCTATTGCGGATGCTGCATTGGTTGCCCATCTGCAAACGGATCACCTTTAAGGCTATGACTTTGGCCTATAAGGCTCTCCATGCGGTGGGAGCAAAGTACCTCCAAAAGAGACTGGCCTTTTACCATCCGGCCCGCTCTTTGAGGTCTGAATCCTTACTCTTGGCGGCTGTGCCACGAGTGAAGAGAGCGCGCCTGGGTGGCCGTTCTTTCGGCCTTCTGGCCCCACAGATGTGGAACTCGCTTCCGCTTCCGCTCAGGGGGGCTACTAGTCTTCTTGACTTTAGGAGAGGTCTTATACTTGGTTGTTCACCCAGTAGGTATTTTAGTAGCCCTTGCTTTTATTCGTCTGTTCTGTACTCTCTTTTTACTGTGTTTTGTTATTGCGAAGCAGCCCCCTTTACCTAAAGCGCCGGGACACTCTTTTTGAGTAACCGTTGCGCTATATAAAAGAATAAATAACATAACATAACAGAACATAACCTTCTCTGCTGAGCACTAGCAGACCCACCGCTTCCCCGTCGCGCTGAATACGAGCGCTAGACGGTAATCCTTTTTTAAATTACCCCTCCTATCCCGCCCTGCTGACTCCTCCCACCTCCCTCGTCATAGCCTATTTAGGCTCCGCCCACTCTTCTCCTAGCACAGACAAGCAGCCCTGTGGCAGAGGGCTTGCACGCTGCGCGCTGGAAACGCTTTTTAATACCCTCACCTTCTCTGCTGAGCACTAGCAGACCCACCGCTTCCCTATCGCGCTGAATACGAGCGCTAGACGGTAATCCTTTTTTAAATTACCCCTCCTATCCCGCCCTGCTGACTCCTCCCACCTCCCTCGTCATAGCCTATTTAGGCTCCGCCCACTCTTCTCCTAGCACAGACAAGCAGCCCTGTGGCAGAGGGCTCGCGCGCTGCGCGCTGGAAACGCTTTTTAATACCCTCACCTTCTCTGCTGAGCACTAGCAGACCCACCGCTTCCCCGTCGCGCTGAATACGAGCGCTAGACGGTAATCCTTTTTTAAATTACCCCTCCTATCCCGCCCTGCTGACTCCTCCCACCTCCCTCGTCATAGCCTAGTTAGGCTCCGCCCACTCTTCTAGCACAGACAAGCAGCCCTGTGGCAGAGGGCTCGCGCGCTGCACGCTGGAAACGCTTTTTAATACCCTCACCTTCTCTGCTGAGCACTAGCAGACCCACCGCTTCCCGTCCCGCTGAATACGAGCGCTAGACGGTAATCCTTTTATAAATTACCCCTCCTATCCCGCCCTGCTGACTCCTCCCACCTCCCTCGTCATAGCCTATTTATACGGCCTCCATGCGTCAGCGCAGCGGACGAGCGCAGCGGGCGCGCCGTAAACGCGCCGGAGTTGCGCCAGAGTTAAGCCCGTCTGCGCCCGTCCGCGGCCGGACGGGCCCAGGGGCCATTTCCCCTGCTTCCTCACTGGCATACACATCTGGACAACTCCTCTCCTGCACTGCTGTTGTACCCCTTCCCCCCTCTCTCATGCAGCACCTTGTTAACCAAGGTATCTATGTCCCTCACTCAGACCGTGTCTCCCTTCCGCGCCCTACGCCTCCCTTGCCCTCTCTGCACACCAGACCTCCCCCCACCACAACCCCATTACCCTCTCACACAGCCTCTGCCTGCCTCCTTAACACTCGCTCGGCAGGCAAGCACCACCTGGAATTGTTTAACCTTCTTACCACTGACTCCCCTGACATTCTGTTCTTGACAGAAACTTGGTTCACTGAAGCCTCTCTCCCCGACATTCTGGCCATCCTCCCCGACTCTTATTATGCCCCGACGGCAAGACCGGGGGGGGTCGCTATGATTGCCCGATCCACCCTTCAATTCCAACTCCTCTCTCAACCTTGTATAGCTGGGGTGGACTTCCTGGTCGCCCGCTCCACCAATCTCACCGCACCTCTTACTGTCGTCCTTGTCTATCGCCCCCCCCCCTCAGCATGTCCTCGTTTGTGGCCTCCCTGCAGGAGCTTCTTGCTACCCTTGTAGTCAACAACTCCTCTGTGCTCCTGTTGGGCGACTTTAATTACTGGCCAGGCACCCCAGGGAGGATCTAGCGTCCAAGGACTTCACGGCTACTCTCTTATGTCTTAATTTCAAGTCTCATGTAATGACCCCTACTCACAATCTTGGACACACCCTGGACCAAGTTTGGTCATCTTCGGATATAATTTCTCCCCCCAGCATCCTCCCTTGTACTTGGTCCGATCACTCTCTCATTTCCTTCACTATTAACATTGGTTCCCCTCACAAACACCCCTGCCCCAAGAATGTTTTTGCACGCAGCTGGAATCATGCCGACCTGTCTTCCCTCTCTCATTCCTTTGCTTCTTCTTCCCCTGACCTCAATGGCATTCCCCTTGATTCACATGCCGTTGCAGTTGGAAACTGGCTTTCGTCCGCCTGCGATCTAGTAGCCCCTCTCAAGCTAGTTAAGTCCATTCGCCCACACGAGGCTCACCGTTGGTTCAACTCTGAGCTCAAGGTCCTCAAATTGGAACTCAGACGCTCTGAGCGCCTTTGGCGCCGCAGCTACTGCCCCGACCTCAAGGAGAAATACAAATCTCTTCTTAAAGAGTACAAGAAAGCTATTCTTGTGACTAAGTCCAAGTACTTTTCCGAACAAGTAACCCTTACGGCTAACAAATCTAAAGAGATCTTCTCCTTGGTCAACAATTTGGCTACCTCTGATTGTGCTTGCCCTAACTTCATCCCTTCTCAGGCCCTCTGTACTTCTTTAAACGACTTCTTCATTGAGAAGATCGTTAAAATCAAATCTAACATCTCTGCCACTCCTTTTACTCCACTTCATTCTGTCCCCCCTATGTCTAATTCTTCCTTCTCCTTTTTCCCACCCCTTTCTCTGGACTCTTTTCTAGTCCTGCTCACAAAAATCAAGTCCGGCTCCCCTACTGATTGTGCCCCTGCTCGCATTCTTAAAACTCTCTTCTCTTCTTGTCCTGCTGCCCCTCTTTCCCTCCTTAATGCCTCCCTCTCCACTGGATCGGTTCCTTCCTCATTTAAATCTGCTATTGTTTCCCCTATTCTTAAAAAACCTGGTCTTGATTCTTCCCTCCCCTCTAACTTTAGGCCCATTTCTCTCCTTCCCTACCTTGCTAAAATTCTGGAATCTTATGTTACCTCTTGTCTCTCCACCTATGTTGAGCAGAACCAACGCCTTGCTTCTCACCAAGCGGGTTTTCGCTCGGGTCACTCGACCGAATCTGTGGTGCTCGCCGTTCTCGACGAGCTGAAAGCAAAGGCTGACACTAACTCTCCCCAAGCTTTGGTTCTCCTCGACCTGTCCGCTGCGTTTGACACGGTCGATCATAACATCCTTCTGGACCGTGTCAGCGCAGCGGGCATCAGAGGCACTGCCCTTTCCTGGATTACGTCCTTTCTAATAGGACGTTCACAAGCGGTTCACCTCCCCGGTTTTTCTGCCCCTCCCCTCCCGGTGCCCTGTGGGGTCCCCCAAGGCTCTTCCCTCTCCCCTCTTCTTTTCAATCTCTATATTCACCCACTTATCTCTTCTCTTCTTCAGCTGGGGGTCTCGGTGTTCAATTACGCAGATGACCTCCAGCTTGTCTTTGACCTTTCTTCTGCCTCTCACTCCCTATCCTTTTTTCGTTCCACCATGGTTTTCATTTCTGGATGGATGAGCGCCAATCACCTCAAGCTCAATCCAGATAAGACTGAGCTTATTCTGACTGGCGGCTCATCCAGCCCTTGGTCCTCTGCTTTTTGGCCCCCCTCCCTCGGTCCCCCTCCTACCCCGGTTGCCTCTGTTAAAACCTTGGGCATCAAGGTCAGCCAGGACCTGTCCATGCATGGCCAAGTCAGTGCTGTCGTATCCTCCTGTTTTCTTTGTCTTCGGTTGATCCGAAAAATTTCTCGTTTCTTTTCCCTTGAATCTCTTAAAATTATCATTTCTGCCCTCATCACTTCCCGCCTTGATTATGGTAACAGCTTGTTCGTGGGCATTCCTGCCTACGAAACCCGCCGTCTTCAAGCAATCCAAAATCAGGCTGCCCGTCTCATCTTCCACTTACCCAAAACTTCTCACATCACTCCTGTCCTCAAATCCCTTCACTGGTTACCTATCCCGCAGAGATCCTTGTTTAAATTAGGGTGCCTTGTTTATCGGGCCCTTGATCGCTCGGCACCGGCGTTCATCAACTCTCTTATTTCCTCCTACACCCCTGCCCGCACTCTCCGCTCATCTTCTTCTGCCCTCCTCACGGTCCCCCGCTTCCGCAAAACTCGCACTGGTGGTTCTAGATTTTCTGTCCTTGCACCCCGGTTCTGGAACTCCCTCCCTCTTTCTTTGCGTTTTATTCCCATCTTTTCACACTTTCGTAAAGCGCTTAAAACATTTTTGTTTGCCTTGGCCTACCCCTGTTAAATCCTTCCTGGCGCCGCTTGTTCTGTCCCCTAGACTTCTCAGCACCAGGAAGCTGTTCGGCCATCGTGCGCTCTATAAATAATTTCATTCATTCATTCATTCAACGACAGGTGTTTATGACAATGTACAGTTGTTTCTGCTGGGGATGCAGACCTGACAGGGTTTCCAGGTTTAATATGTCAAAACCTAATTTTAGCTGCATTTACATTGAATTCTGTGATTTGAATGTTAAACTACTCTCTCAGAAGGATTTTTAATTCTGTTGTTAATCCTATTAATAAATCACGGCTACAAATCTCAGACTGCCACAAACAATGGACTGCCTGATCACAACACATCCCCTTACAGAAGTTCAGAGTTCTTTATCTGAATACAGAGACAAATCCATGGGTTAAGATTTTCATACCATAAATGTTTCTGATGTCTGTACCTTCATTTGAGGCTGAACCCCCTTCCAATATTCAGGAGTAGCTCAAAGTGAAGAATATATATTCCTTATCGCTAATGGCTTCAATAACATTAAAGTAATTTGTGCAATATGTTTATCCTGAGAGTTCAAAAAAATTAACATTAATTCCCTAGTTGATGTTCACTGTGTTATAGCTTGAAGAAAGATACTTCTGTTGGGTCAGCTATAGCCCAGCGGTTCCTTCTCAAGTTTACATGATTTAACTTGTTTAACCTTTAAATGGTTCTACTCCCGCGGGTGCTCTCTGGCCTTTTTTTCCCATCATTTGTCAATTAATGAACTACGCATCTTTACTTGCTTCATTCACTCTATTTGGTAAATATCGCCTATTTCCTCTTTCTGTTTCTACAAATGATCATTAAAGCATTGCCTACTAGCAGAGTTGGTTCTCAGCTTCATAACACAGCCTTTCCAGTGCTGTGTAATTGTCCCGACGCATAATAACATATTGAAAAAAAGTAATTCAATGAGGTAAGGAAGGCATCTGTCCATCAAAACCAAACATCACCTTTTGATTGTTTTGGAAATAATTTTTTTAAACTTTTTAAACTTACAAGCCTGTTGCAATAATGATGATAATGTTGAAGACAGAATTTTAAATCTTATGAAACTAAATTCCCAGATTGTCAGTATTCTAGCTTAAACTAGAATGTATCACTATGATGACATAACGCTTTCCCCATAATACACTAACAGCAAGTTAAGTAATTCAAGTAGACTCATTTTATATTGCTGTAATAGGAACTATTGGAAATGACCTTTTTTATGAGTTGACATCATTTGTTGGAATGCATAAGTATTAGGTATAGAATAAGCAAGTGAGTAACGTGATGCATGCAGCCCCCTTTAACATTGTTTGAGGGGACCGTTAGTTGGCTTCCAGTTTTTTCAACTTCACATCACCACAAGGTATATCAGTGCAGTGATCAATTTGAAAAAATGTATAACCCCACAGCATGGTGTTGGAATCATTTTTGTTTCTTTTTAAAAAATAAAATCCTAATTTAGTGGTTTCTTCTACAAAAAAGGAACCCTGAAAATGTTGAAGAACTGCATAATGTTTGACAAAGTCACCTAGCAAAATGTTCCTACATTGATAACAACTGCAACAACAGGTGTTTATGACAATGTACAGTTGTTGCTGCTGGAGATGCAGACCTGACAGGGTTTCCAGGTTTAATATGTCAAAACCTAATTTTGGCTGCATTTACATTGAATTATGTGATTTGAATTTAATGTTAAACTACTCACTCAGAAGGATTTTTCATTCTGTTGTTAATCCTGTTAATAAATCACGGCTACAAATCTCAGACTGCCACAAACAATGGACTGCCTGATCTACAACACATCCCCTTACAGAAGTTCAGAGTTCTTCATCTGAATACAGAGACAATTCCATGGGTTAAGATTTTCATACCATAAATGTTTCTGGTGTCTGTACCTTCATTTGAGGCTGAACACCCTTCCAATAATTAGGAGTAGCTCAAAGTGAAGAATATATATTCCTTATCGCTAATGGCTTCAATAACATGAAAGTAATTTGTGCAATATGTTTATCCTGAGAGTTAAAAAAATTTACATTAATTCCCTAGTTGATGTTCACTGTGTTATAGCTTGAAGAAAGAAGTTGCTGTTGGGTCAGCTATAGCCCAGCGGTTCCTTCTCAAGTTTACATCATTTAACTTGTTCAACCTTTCAATGGTTCTAGTCCCGCGGGTGTTCTCTGGCCTTTTTTCCCATCATTTGTCAATTAATGAACTACGGGGGAGGAGCTTGGCGGGCATCCGAGATGGCCGCGTGAGCACAGCGCTCCCCGGACCCCCGCCGCTCCCGGCTTAATATCCTGCTTTAATCCTGATTTTTTGCGAGGATTCATATAGAGGACGCTGGGCTGATCTACCTGGACTTTTCAGAAACTGATTTGGACATCGGGTGCCTGAATTATGTTCAATTGAACTTTTGGGCTCCGCCCTCGAAGTGCTCCCGGGACTGGGTGAGGTTTGGTGGCCGTCTTGGAGTTGAATAACAACGGCAGGGGGATTGGTCTTGAGGGTCCCCTTCTTAAGTTTCGGTTTCGTTTCTGCCTCAGACTGGGACATTGGTGAGAGGGTCTGGTCAGAGCTGCGGCCGGGACACGCGTAGGTTGTCTGGCTCTTGGTTGACTGTTCCTTGAGTGGGCTGCCTTTATCCTAGTGATACCCCTCTTGTATTCCTTTGGTCCCGGGGCCTCCATTTCTGGTGCCCGGTCCGTCGACCCTGGTGACTTTACTCGTGACGCATCTTCAAAATGGCGGGCAGAGGGGACCGAGAGACGCGCAAGACGAAGACACCTCTGCGCGGGGGTCCGGTTCAATCTAATGTTATGGATCGTTATACCCACTCTAAGGGGTCCCCCGGAGCTGCCCTGCCCGGTCCCATTGCGTCTGACCAAGTAGTGGATGCGTCGACGGAGCCCTCTTTGCAGGACATCATGGGCGCCATTTCCGGCATGAGGGAATCCATAGGCCAACAGTACGAAACCTTGGCCCACAAACTTGACACTGTGGCAATTGAGGTGAATTTGATTCGAGCCGATCTCTCCAAGACGAACGAAAAGGTGAAGTCGTTGGATATCAAATCATCCAGCCTCACGACGGACGTCTCTGATATTCAGACGGAGATTGGCAATCTCCGTAGTGTGAACGATTTCATGACCCGGCGCTTGGAGGATTTTGAGAACAGGGCACGTCGCTGTAATGTTCGCGTGGTTGGTGTGCCGGAGAATCCAGAACCCCACTCGGTTGATCTCCTGGTTGAAGACCTCATCCAGAACCACCTTTCTCCGTCTGGCCTTAGTAAATTTTTCACTGTGGAGCGCGCACATCGTGTTCCGGGGGGCCAGGGCAAGCCAGGCGCCCCGCCGAGACCTATTGTTGCAAAGCTTTTCCACTATAGGGATCGGGACGCTATCCTGCAGGCCTCGCGGGTGAAGGGCCCGGTGGCCTTTGAGAATGCCACGGTGAACTTTTATCCGGACTTTTCCCAACAGGTCCAGAAGCAGCGTATGGGATTTCGTGGTGCCAAGAAGCGTCTCAGGGACATGGGGATGCGTTACGCAATGCTCTTTCCGACCAGGCTGCGGGTGGAGTATAATGATCGAACTTTCTTCTTTGATCGGCCAGATGCTGTGAATGACTGGCTGGATTCCCTGCCTAATCGCCCTCCTGAGACTGAGTCCGAAGCCCACCCGGGCGGTGCTGAAGGTGGTGTAGAGAGCTGAACGTTTCGTCTTTGACTGATGCCTTGTTTTGTATAACTTTTCCAGGGATGTAAGCCTATGTTCCTCTACCTCATGTGTGTTTTGATGTATTTTCTTTTTCTCGTCATTGGTTTGATCGGGGGGCGGGTGGGACGGAGCCTTTCCTCCTCCGGGGTCTTTGTGTAGAATAGGGGTTCTTGGGCGACAGGCACACTGCAGGTTGGGGTGGCTTTTTAGCTTTTTGCAGGGGAGCAGGGTGGGGGGCGTTTTCTTGTTACTTGGGGGTGGGGTGGTTGGGAAGTTCGTTGTTTGTGTGTTATGTGTTCAAGGCGACTTTATTCTGTATTTGAACTGCTTTTTGTGGTCATGCTCATTAGTGGGGGGTTTGGGCTTTGTCGGGTGGGATGGGGGGTAGCGGGTTGAGATTTGTTTCGTGGAACGTTAACGGTCTGGGAGATCGTATCAAACGAAGTGTGGTGTTGAAATGTATACGACGTTTATCTCCTGACATTGTTTTCCTGCAGGAGACTCATTTGATAGGCAATGTTTGTCATGCAATGAATAGATGGGGCTATCGCCTCGTAGCACATTCGGGGTTTACCTCGGGTTCCAGGGGTGTGGGTATCCTTATTCGGGCTTCCCTCCCCCTGGCTATTGATGATGTTATTCAGGATGACCGGGGGCGGTTTACTGTCCTTGTGGGTCGATATGAAGGCCGTGTCCTCTCCTTATTATCTGTTTATGTGCCCCCCGGCTTGCAGACTTCTACCTTTTCAGATTTGGGCCGTGTCTTGTTGGACCTTCCTGATAGTACTCTCTTTCTGGCTGGTGATTTTAATTCGGTAGTCTCCGGCCTCCACGATCGCCACCCCCCTAGGGATACCCCGGTGGCTCAGCAGTGGTTGGGTGGATTTTTGGATACCTTTGGCCTGGTGGATTGCTGGAGGCTTTTGCATCCTACGCAGCTTCAGTACACCTTTCACTCTGGGGCCCACGGGAGTCTGTCTCGGCTGGATTATTTCCTGATGCCTGCGGCTCAGTCCCCAGCGGTGCGTGAGATTGTGCACCTGCCCAGGGGTATCTCTGACCACTCTCAGCTCTGGCTTCGTTTCGAGGTTGGGGTGGAGGCAGTGGGCCGGGTGGCCCCCATTAATCCGTGGTACCTTACCTCCCCCGAGACCCGCACCCTATTGCTTAAGTCCCTGGACTCGTATTTTCTGGATAACGAGGGGTCGGTTTCCTCTGCTGTGTCCTTATGGGAGGCCTTTAAGACCGTGATTCGTGGGCAGGCCCTCTCCCTTATTGTTGAGGCTAAGAGAGCGAGGAATAGAGAGGTGGTTGATCTTGAGGGGGAGATTTCTGCATTGGAGGAGGGTTTGGAATCTGGTGTCACGCCTGAGAAGCTCCATGCCCTGGGTCTGAAACAATTTGCTTATAAGTCCATGGTCACAGATGCCGCCAAAGTGATGTTTCGGGAGCAACAGGGACGTTTGTATGATGTGGGTGACAAAGCGGGTAAATTGCTGGCATGGCTGGATAAGAAGGAGAGAGCTAATCGTGTGGTACCCGTGATTCAGTCTGCGTGTGGTGTGAGTGTAACGGACCCGATTGGAATAGTTGACCGCTTTGCCGAGTACTTCCGTGTGGTGTATACCCCTGTGTCTGTGAGGGATGTGGTTGACTCTCGTTTTCTGTTGCGTGATATAGCTCTGCCCATTGTTTCAGATTTAGACCGTGTGGCGTTGGACTCCCCCTTTACGGTTGATGAGATAGCTACTGCCATCCGTTCCCTCCGTTCGGGCAAAGCCTTGGGCCCGAACGGGTTGCCGATCGAATTGTACAAGTTGCGTCCCAATAGGGTGGCTCCGTATCTTCGCGCCATGTTTCTGGAGTCCCGGGAACGGGGTATTCTCCCTTATGATCAGAGACTGGCCACAATAGTTGTCATCCCCAAGGAGGGTAAACCGCGTGATCTTTGTTCCTCCTATAGGCCCATATCCCTGCTAAATGTTGAACCCAAGGTTCTGGCGAAACTCCTGGCATCCCGTCTCTTGACGGTCATTAGTGACTTGGTCCATCCGGATCAATCTGGATTTATCCCGCATCGCAACACGGCTCTGAACCTACGTCGTCTTCTCGGCGCGGTCGCGAGGGCGGGGCTTCTGACGGAGCCGGCCATTTTGGCATCGTTGGATGCATCCATGGCCTTCGACACGGTGGAGTGGCCTTATCTTTGGGCGGCTCTTGAGAAATTTGGTTTTGGGCCTGAGTTTATTGGTTGGGTCCAGTTACTGTACGCGGAACCTCTGGCGCAGGTAGTGGTGAATGGTAGGGTCTCGGCTCCTTTCGCCCTTGGTAGGGGTACCCGTCAGGGATGCCCCTTGTCTCCGTTACTGTTTGCTCTCGCCTTGGAACCATTGGCTGCTTGGCTTCGGTGGGAACCTTCCATTAAGAGGATTCACTGGTCTCCGGACTTTGAGGACCGCGTTTCGCTTTACGCGGACGATATCCTTTTATATCTCACCTCCCCGCGTAAATCTTTGTCTGTTCTGTTTGACGTTCTTGTTTCCTTTGGAGCCAACTCGGGCCTTGTTATTAACTGGACCAAGTCCTGTGTGTATGTTCTCTCGGGTGTTTTGCCCCCCTTGCCGAGCAGGCTTCCTATTCAGGTGGTCCAGTCGGGTTTTAAGTATTTAGGGATTTTTATTATGTTGGACCCGTCGCTCCGCTTTGAGCGTAATCTCCTACCACCGTTGCTTAGACTGCGCTTGGATGTGGCCCGTTGGCGTAAGCTTCCTTTGTCTCCTCTGGGCAGGGCGGCCCTGTTTAAAATGATGTCCTTGCCACGATTCCTTTACGCGCTCCAAAACTCCTATGACGCTATTCCTAAGACCTATTTCCAAGAGATTGAGAGTCTTCAACGGCAATTGATATGGGATGGGCGTCCGCGTATCGCACTCGCAAAGCTCACCATCTCTTGGTATGACGGGGGCATGGCGCTACCCGATATCAAGCGATATTACTGGGCTTCCCAGTTGTCTGCCATTAATCATGTGATGTTTTCCCCGGGTCGTAATCCTGCATT
Organism: Lissotriton helveticus; assembly: GCF_964261635.1. Classification (NCBI taxonomy): domain Eukaryota; kingdom Metazoa; phylum Chordata; class Amphibia; order Caudata; family Salamandridae; genus Lissotriton; species Lissotriton helveticus. The sequence continues at coordinate 69,069,502 of NC_136058.1, forward strand.
CGAGATGGATAGACTCCAGCTTCCGGGTGAGGACTTTACTAGAACGCTTTATTCTCGATCGGCCGGGCGCCATCTTGTGGGCCCATCCAAAATCGCAGTAACCGTATGGCGAGTTGCGAATGTGAGTTTGGGGTGGGAGGATCGACTGACATTGGCGACGCCGCTTTATGCCTCAGAACGTTTGGGCGGACTCTGGTCTACCAAGGGTTTCGACCGCTGGGATGTGATTGGGATTTGTAAGGTGGGTGATGTGTGCTCGAACGGTTGTGTGAAGTCGTTCCAGGCCCTCCAGGCGGAATATGGTTTGAGTGGTAGGGAATTTTTTCGCTACCTGCAGGTCCGGCACGCCCTCGCCTCAGTCTTGGTTCCTGATGAGGCCCTGCCTGAATCTTCCCCCCTCGAGGACCGTGTCCTTGATGGGCATCTTCCCGATAGCACTATTTCTCTGATTTACAAGAAATTGATCAATAATCGGGCGGACTTACTGGTCCGACTTCGGGAGGCTTGGGTTGGCGATGGGTTGGAACTGGACGACGAGGATTGGCAGTCGGCACTCTCTTCTCCCAAGGAGGTGGCCATTCCTGCCCGTCTCCGTTTGGTTCAACTTAAGATTCTTCATTGAGTTTATGTCACGGGTCCGCGTCTGGTGACGATGGGCTTTTCTTTGGATGGGCTATGTAAGCGTGGTTGTGGTTTGAGTGCGACCTTTTTACATATCCTCTGGGAGTGCCCGGTTGTAGCGGCTTACTGGACTGCTGTGCTTGAGGTGATGACTGCTGTGACGGGTGTGGCCCTGCGGCCGGAGCCTCGACGATGTCTGTTGAATGTGTGGGAGCCCACTGACTACTCTGTGGCCCAGACCAGATGGGCTACCCTGGGTTACATGATTGCGAAGCGGGATGTTGCGCAACTCTGGGGCGCGTCCAGGCCCCCTGAGGTCTCGAAGTGGGAAGATAACATGGACTGGTCCATGTTTCGTGAGAAGACGGTTTATGTGGCCAGGGGCAGACCCAGGGCGTGGACGAAGGTTTGGGGCCAGTGGAATGATTATCGTGGGGGTATTTGCACCCCTCCCCTTGTAGGCACTGCTGAGATTGTCCTATCTCCCTAGACGAGCGTTCCCGGAACCTTTCCATATTGTTTTTCTTTTATATTTCCGGTTCTCCCCGCTGCTCCCCTCCCCCCCTCCCGACTTGATTGGAGCCTCTGGGCTCTGGGTGTGTTCTCCTGATCGTGGACCGTCCCCTCCGTTCTTTGGGCTGACCTTCATTATCGTGCATTCGCCTTTTAGTGTTTGTTTTTCTTTTTGTAAAATAAAAATTCAAATTGCTCTGTGATATATTTAGAGTAATGCTTTGTGCTCGAGCTGTGCCTGACCACGGGTGTACATTTTTATTTCATGCATTGTGCCTTGTCATTAGCGGCCAGCCCGTGACGTTGTAGGCCCATTCTTGTACTTTTCTATGCTTACTCCAATAAAGGTTTTTGAACAAAAAAAAAAAAAAATTAATGAACTACGCATATTTACTTGCTTCATTCACTCTATTTGGTAAATATCGCCTATTTCCTCTTTCTATTTCTACAAATGATCATTAAAGCATTGCCTACTAGCAGAGTGGGTTCTCAGCTACATAACCCAGCCTTTCCAGTGCTGTGTGATTGTCCCGACGCATAATAACATATTGAAAAAAAGTAATTCAATGAGGTAAGGAAGGCATTTGTCATTCAAAACCAAACATCGCCTTTTGATTGCTTTAGAACTAATTTTTTAAAACTTTTTTAACTTACAAGCCTGTTGCAATAATGATGATAATGTTGAAGACAGAATTTTAAATCTTATGAAACTAAATTCCCAGATTGTCAGTATTCTAGCTTAAACTAGAATGTATCACTATGATGACATAACGCTTTCACCATAATACACTAACAGCAAGTTAAGTAATTCAAGTAGACTCATTTTATATTGCTGTAATAAGAACTATTGGAAATTACCTTTTTTATGAGTTGACATCATTTGTTGGAATGCATAAGTATTAGGTATAGAATAAGCAAGTGAGTAACGTGATGCATGCAGCCCCCTTTAATATTGTTTGAGGGGACCGTTAGTTGGCTTCCAGTTTTTTCAACTTCACATCACCACAAGGTATATCAATGCAGTGATGAATTTGAAAAAATGTATAACCCCACAGCATGGTGTTGGAATCATTTGTGTTTCTTTTTTAAAAATACAATCCTAATTTAGTGGTTTCTTCTACAAAAAAGGAACCCTGAAAATGTTGAAGAACTGCATAATGTTTGACAAAGTCACCTGGCAAAATGTTCATACATTGATAACAACTGCAACGACAGGTGTTTATGACAATGTACAGTTGTTGCTGCTGGGGATGCAGACCTGACAGGGTTTCCATATTTAATATGTCAAAACCTAATTTTGGCTGCATTTACATTGAATTCTGTGATTTGAATTCAATGTTAGACTACTCTCTCAGAAGGCTTTTTAATTCTGTTGTTAATCCTGTAAATAAATCACGGCTACAAATCTCAGACTGCCACAAACAATGGACTGCTTGATCTACAACACATCCCCTTACAGAAGTTCAGAGTTCTTCATCTGAATACAGAGACAATTCCATGGGTTAAGATTTTCATACCATAAATGTTTCTGATGTTTGTACCTTCATTTGAGGCTGAACCCCCTTCCAATATTCAGGAGTAGCTCAAAGTGAAGAATATATATTCCTTATCGCTAATAGCTTCAATAACATGAAAGTAATTTGTGCAATATGTTTATCCTGAGAGTTCAAAAAAATGAACATTAATTCCCTAGTTGATGTTCACTGTGTTATAGCTTGAAGAAAGATATTTCTGTTGGGTCAGCTATAGCCCAGCGGTTCCTTCTCAAGTTTACTTGATTTAACTTGTTTAACCTTTAAATGGTTCCAGTCCCGGGGGTGCTCTCTGGCCTTTTTTTCCCATCATTTGTCAATTAATGAACTACGCATCTTTACTTGCTTCATTCACTCTATTTGGTAAATATCGCCTATTTCCTCTTTCTATTTCTACAAATGATCATTAAAGCATTGCCAACTAGCAGAGTGGGTTCTCAGCTACATAACCCAGCCTTTCCAGTGCTGTGTGATTGTCCCGACGCATAATAACATATTGAAAAAAAGTAATTCAATGAGGTAAGAAAGGCATTTGTCCATCAAAACCAAACAACACCTTTTGATTGCTTTAGAACTAATTTTTTAAAAATCTTTTAACTTACAAGCCTGTTGCAATAATGATAATAATGTTGAAGACAGAATTTTAAATCTTATGAAACTAAATTCCCAGATTGTCAGTATTCTAGCTCAAACTAGAATGTATCACTATGATGACATAACGCTTTCACCATAATACACTAACAGCAAGTTAAGTAATTCAAGTAGACTCATTATATATTGCTGTAATAAGAACTATTGGAAATTACCTTTTTTATGAGTTGACATCATTTGTTGGAATGCATAAGTATTAGGTATAGAATAAGCAAGTGAGTAACGTGATGCATGCAGCCCCCTTTAACATTGTTTGAGGGGACCGTTAGTTGGCTTCCAGTTTTTTCAACTTCACATCACCACAAGGTATATCAGTGCAGTGATGCATTTGAAAAAATGTAGAACCCCACAGCATGGTGTTGGAATCATTTGTGTTTCTTTTTAAAAAATAAAATCCTAATTTAGTGGTTTCTTCTACAAAAAAGGAACCCTGAAAATGTTGACGAACTGCATAATGTTTGACAAAGTCACCTAGCAAAATGTTCCTACATTGATAACAACTGCAATGACAGGTGTTTATGACAATGTACAGTTGTTGCTGCTGGGGATGCAGACCTGACAAGGTTTCCAGGTTTAATATGCCAAAACCTAATTTTGGCTGCATTTACATTGAATTCTGTGATTTGAATTTAATGTTAAACTACTCTCTCAGAAGGATTTTTAATTCTGTTGTTAATCCTGTTAATAAATCACGGCTACAAATCTCAGACTGCCACAAACAATGGACTGCCTGATCTACAACACATCCCCTTACAGAAGTTCAGAGTTCTTCATCTGAATACAGAGACAATTCCATGGGTTAAGATTTTCATACCATAAATGTTTCTGATGTCTGTACCTTCATTTGAGGCTGAACCCCCTTCCAATATTCAGGAGTAGCTGAAAGTGAAGAATATATATTCCTTATCGCTAATGGCTTCAATAACATGAAAGTAATTTGTGCAATATGTTTATCCTGAGAGTTCAAAAAATTAACATTAATTCCCTAGTTGATGTTCACTGTGTTATAGCTTGAAGAAAGACATTTCTGTTGGGTCAGCTATAGCCCAGCGGTTCCTTCTCAAGTTTACATGATTTAACTTGTTTAACCTTTAAATGGTTCTAGTCCCGCGGGTGCTCTTTGGCCTTTTTTTCCCATCATTTGTCAATTAATGAACTACGCATCTTTACTTGCTTCATTCACTCTATTTGGTAAATATCGCCTATTTCCTCTTTCTATTTCTACAAATGATTATTAAAGCATTGCCTACTCGTAGAGTGGGTTCTCAGCTACATAACCCAGCCTTTCCAGTGCTGTGTGATTGTCCTGACGCATAATAACATATTGAAAAAAAGTAATTCAATGAGGTAAGGAAGGCATTTGTCCATCAAAACCAAACATCACCTTTTGATTGCTTTAGAACTAACTTTTTTTAAACATTTTTAATGTACAAGCCTGTTGCAATAATGATGATAATGTTGAAGACAGAATTTTAAATCTTATGAAACTAAATTCCCAGATTGTCAGTATTCTAGCTTAAACTAGAATGTATCACTATGATGACATAACGCTTTCACCATAATACACTAACAGCAAGTTAAGTAATTCAAGTAGACTCATTATATATTGCTGTAATAAAAACTATTGGAAATTACCTTTTTCATGAGTTGACATCATTTGTTCGAATGCATAAGTATTAGGTATAGAATAAGCAAGTGAGTAACGTGATGCATGCAGCCCCCTTTAACATTGTTTGAGGGGACCGTTAGTTGGCTTCCAGTTTTTTCAACTTCACATTACCACAAGGTATATCAGTGCAGTGATGAATTTGAAAAAATGTATAACCCCACAGCATGGTGTTGGAGTCATTTGTGTTTCTTTTTAAAAAATAAAATCCTAATTTAGTGGTTTCTTCTACAAAAAAGGAACCCTGAAAATGTTGACGAACTGCATAATGTTTGACAAAGTCGCCTAGCAAAATGTTCCTACATTGATAACAACTGCAACGACAGGTGTTTATGACAATGCACAGTTGTGGCTGCTGGGGATGCAGACCTGACAGGGTTTCCAGGTTTAATATGTCAAAACCTAATTTTGGCGGCATTTACATTGAATTCTGTGATTTGAATTTAATGTTAAACTACTCACTCAGAAGGATGTTTAATTCTGTTGTTAATCCTGTTAATACATCACGGCTACAAATCTCAGACTGCCACAAACAATGGACTGCCTGATGTACAACACATCCCCTTACAGAAGTTCAGAGTTCTTCATCTGAATACAGAGACAATTCCATGGGTTAAGATTTTCATACCATAAATGTTTCTGGTGTCTGTACCTTCATTTGAGGCTGAACACCCTTCCAATATTTAGGAGTAGCTCAAAGTGAAGAATATATATTCCTTATCGCTAATGGCTTCAATAACATGAAAGTAATTTGTGCAATATGTTTATCCTGAGAGTTAAAAAAATTAACATTAATTCCCTAGTTGATGTTCACTGTGTTATAGCTTGAAGAAGGATTTTTCTGTTGGGTCAGCTATAGCCCAGCGGTTCCTTCTCAAGTTTACATCATTTAACTTGTTCAACCTTTCAATGGTTCTAGTCCCGCGGGTGCTCTCTGGCCTTTTTTTCCCATCATTTGTCAATTAATGAACTACGCATCTTTACTTGCTTCATTCACTCTATTTGGTAAATATCGCCTATTTCCTCTTTCTATTTCTACAAATGATCATTAAAGCATTGCCTACTAGCAGAGTGGGTTCTCAGCTACATAACACAGCCTTTCCAGTGCTGAGTGATTGTCCCGACGCATAATAACATATTGAAAAAAAGTAATTCAATGAGGTAAGAAAGGCATTTGTCCATCAAAACCAAACATCACCTTTTGATTGATTTAGAACTCATTTTTTAAAACTTTTTTAACTTATAAGCCTGTTGCAATAATGATGATAATGTTGAAGACAGAATTTTAAATCTTATGAAACTAAATTCCCAGATTGTCAGTATTCTAGCTTAAACTAGAATGTATCACTATGATGACATAACGCTTTCACCATAATACACTAACAGCAAGTTAAGTAATTCAATTACACTCATATTATATTGCTGTAATAAGAACTATTGGAAATTACCTTTTTTATGAGTTGACATCATTTGTTGGAATACATAAGTATTAGGTATAGAATAAGCAAGTGAGTAACGTGATGCATGCAGCCCCCTTTAACATTGTTTGAGGGGACAGTTAGTTGGCTTCCAGTTTTTTCAACTTCACATCACCACAAGGTATGTCAGTGCAGTGATGAATTTGAAAAAAATTATAACCCCACAGCATGGTGTTGGAATCATTTCTGTTTCTTTTTAAAAAATAAAATCCTAATTTAGTAGTTTCTTCAACAAAAAAGGAACCCTGAAAATGTTGAAGAACTGCATAATGTTTGACAAAGTCACCTGGCAAAATGTTCCTACATTGATACCAACTGCAACGACAGGTGTTTATGACAATGTACAGTTGTTGCTGCTGGGGATGCAGACCTGACAGGGTTTCCAGGTTTAATATGTCAAAACCTAATTTTGTCTGCATTTACATTGAATTCTGTGATTTGAATTTAATGTTAAACTACTCTCTCAGAAGGATTTTTAATTCTGTTGTTAATCCTGTTATTAAATCACGGCTACAAATCTCAGACTGCCACAAACAATGGACTGCCTGATCTACAACACATCCCCTTACAGAAGTTCAGACTTCTTCATCTGAATACAGAGACAATTCCATGGGTTAAGATTTTCATACCATAAATGTTTCTGATGTCTGTACCTTCATTTGAGGCTGACCCCCCTTCCAATATTCAGGAGTAGCTCAAAGTGAAGAATATATATTCCTTATCGCTAATGGCTTCAATAACATGAAAGTAATTTGTGCAATATGTGTATCCTGAGAGTTCAAAAAAATTAACATCAATTCCCTAGTTGATGTTCACTGTGTTATAGCTTGAAGAAAGATATTTCTGTTGTGTCAGCTATAGCCCAGCGGTTCCGTCTCAAGTTTATATTATTTAACTTGTTCAACCTTTCAATGGTTCTAGTCTCGCGGGTGCTCTCTGGCCTTTTTTTCCCATCATTTGTCAATTAATGAACTACGCATCTTTACTTGCTTCATTCACTCTATTTGGTAAATATCGCCTATTTCCTCTTTCTATTTCTACAAATGATCATTAAAGCATTGCCTACTAGCAGAGTGGGTTCTCAGCTACATAACCCAGTCTTTCCAGTGCTGTGTGATTGTCCCGACGCATAATAACATATTGAAAAAAAGTAATTCAATGAGGTAAGGAAGGCATTTGTCCATCAAAACCAAACATCACCTTTTGATTGCTTTAGAACTAATTTTTTAAAACTTTTTTAACTTACAAGCCCTTTGCAATAATGATGATAATGTTGAAGACAGAATTTTAAATCTTATGAAACTAAATTCCCAGATTGTCAGTATTCTAGCTTAAACTAGAATGTATCACTATGATGACATAACGCTTTCACCATAATACACTACCAGCAAGTTAAGTAATTCAAGTAGACTCATTATATATTGCTGTAATAAGGACTATTGGAAATTACCTTTTTTATGAGTTGACATCATTTGTTGGAATGCATAAGTATTAGGTATAGAATAAGCAAGTGAGTAACGTGATGCATGCAGCCCCCTTTAACATTGTTTTAGGGGACCGTTAGTTGGCTTCCAGTTTTTTCAACTTCACATCACCACAAGGTATATCAGTGCAGTGATGAATTTGAAAAAATGTATAACCCCAAAGCATGGTGTTGGAATCATTTGTGTTTCTTTTTAAAAAATAAAATCCTAATTTAGTGTTTTTTTCTACAAAAAAGAAACCCTGAAAATGTTGACGAACTGCATAATGTTTGACAAAGTCACCTAGCAAAATGTTCCTACATTGATAACAACTGCAACGACAGGTGTTTATGACAATGTACAGTTGTTGCTGCAGGGGATGCAGACCTGACAGCGTTTCCAGGTTTAATATGTCAAAACCTAATTTTGGCTGCATTTACATTGAATTCTGTGATTTGAATTTAACGTTAAACTACTCACTTAGAAGGATTTTTAATTCTGTTTTAATCCTGTTAATAAATCACGGCTACAAATCTCAGACTGCCACAAACAATGGACTGCCTGATCTACAACACATCCCCTTACAGAAGTTCAGAGTTCTTCATCTGAATACAGAGACAATTCCATGGGTTAAGATTTTCATACCTAAATGTTACTGGTGTCTGTACCTTCATTTGAGGCTGAACACCCTTCCAATATTTAGGAGTAGCTCAAAGTGAAGAATATATATTCCTTATCGCTAATGGCTTCAATAACATGAAAGTAATTTGTGCAATATGTTTATCCTGAGAGTTCAAAAAATGTACATTAATTCCCTAGTTGATGTTCACTGTGTTATAGCTTGAAGAAAGATGTTGCTGTTGGGTCAGCTATATCCCAGCGGTTCCTTCTCAAGTTTACATCGTTTAACTTGTTTAACCTTTAAATGTTTCTAGTCCCGCGGGTGCTCTCTGGCCTTTTTTTCCCATCATTTGTCAATTAATGAACTACGCATCTTTACTTGCTTCATTCACTCTATTTGGTAAATATCGCCTATTTCCTCTTTCTATTTCTACAAATGATCTTTAAAGCATTGCCTACTAGCAGAGTGGGTTCTCAGCTACATAACACAGCCTTTCCAGTGCTGTGTGATTGTCCCGACGCATAATAACATATTGAAAAAAAGTAATTCAATGAGGTAAGGAAGGCATTTGTCCATCAAAACCAAACATTACCTTTTGATTGCTTTAGAACTAATTTTTTTCACTTTTTTAACGTACAAGCCTGTTGCAATAATGATGATAATGTTGAAGACAGAATTTTAAATCTTATGAAACTAAATTCCCAGATTGTTAGTATTCTAGCTTAAAGTAGAATGTATCACTATGATGACATAACGCTTTCACCATAATACACTAACAGCAAGTTAAGTAATTCAAGTAGACTCATTATATATTGCTGTAATAAGAACTATTGGAAATTACCTTTTTTATGAGTTGACATCATTTGTTGGAATGCATAAGTATTAGGTATAGAATAAGCAAGTGAGTAACGTGATGCATGCAGCCCCCTTTGACATTGTTTGAGGGGACCGTTAGTTGGCTTCCAGTTTTTTCAACTTCACATCACCACAAGGTATATCAGTGCAGTGATGCATTTGAAAAAATGTAGAACCCCACAGCATGGTGTTGGAATCATTTCTGTTTCTTTTTAAAAAATAAAATCCTAATTTAGTGGTTTCTTCTACAAAAAAGGAACCCTGAAAATGTTGAAGAACTGCATAATGTTTGACAAAGTCGCCTATCAAAATGTTCCTACATTGATAACAACTGCAACGACAGGTGTTTATGACAATGTACAGTTGTTGCTGCTGGGGATGCAGACCTGACAGGGTTTCCAGGTTTAATATGTCAAAACCTAATTTTAGCTGCATTTACATTGAATTCTGTGATTTGAATTTAATGTTAAACTACTCACTTAGAAGGTTTTTTAATTCTGTTGTTAATCCTGTTAATAAATCACGGCTACAAATCTCAGACTGCCACAAACAATGGACTGCCTGATCTACAACACATCCCCTTACAGAAGTTCAGAGTTCTTCGTCTGAATACAGAGACAATTCCATGGGTTAAGATTTTCATACCATAAATGTTTCTGGTGTCTGAACCTTCATTTGAGGCTGAACACCCTTCCAATATTTAGGAGTAGCTGAAAGTGAAGAATATATATTCCTTATCGCTAATGGCTTCAATAACATGAAAGTAATTTGTGCAATATGTTTATCCTGAGAGTTCAAAAAATTAACATTAATTCCCTAGTTGATGTTCACTGTGTTATAGCTTGAAGAAAGACATTTCTGTTGGGTCAGCTATAGCCCAGCGGTTCCTTCTCAAGTTTACATGATTTAACTTGTTTAACCTTTAAATGGTTCTAGTCCCGCGGGTGCTCTTTGGCCTTTTTTTCCCATCATTTGTCAATTAATGAACTACGCATCTTTACTTGCTTCATTCACTCTATTTGGTAAATATCGCCTATTTCCTCTTTCTATTTCTACAAATGATTATTAAAGCATTGCCTACTCGTAGAGTGGGTTCTCAGCTACATAACCCAGCCTTTTCAGTGCTGTGTGATTGTCCTGACGCATAATAACATATTGAAAAAAAGTAATTCAATGAGGTAAGGAAGGCATTTGTCCATCAAAACCAAACATCACCTTTTGATTGCTTTAGAACTAACTTTTTTTAAACATTTTTAATGTACAAGCCTGTTGCAATAATGATGATAATGTTGAAGACAGAATTTTAAATCTTATGAAACTAAATTCCCAGATTGTCAGTATTCTAGCTTAAACTAGAATGTATCACTATGATGACATAACGCTTTCACCATAATACACTAACAGCAAGTTAAGTAATTCAAGTAGACTCATTATATATTGCTGTAATAAAAACTATTGGAAATTACCTTTTTCATGAGTTGACATCATTTGTTCGAATGCATAAGTATTAGGTATAGAATAAGCAAGTGAGTAACGTGATGCATGCAGCCCCCTTTAACATTGTTTGAGGGGACCGTTAGTTGGCTTCCAGTTTTTTCAACTTCACATTACCACAAGGTATATCAGTGCAGTGATGAATTTGAAAAAATGTATAACCCCACAGCATGGTGTTGGAGTCATTTGTGTTTCTTTTTAAAAAATAAAATCCTAATTTAGTGGTTTCTTCTACAAAAAAGGAACCCTGAAAATGTTGACGAACTGCATAATGTTTGACAAAGTCGCCTAGCAAAATGTTCCTACATTGATAACAACTGCAACGACAGGTGTTTATGACAATGCACAGTTGTGGCTGCTGGGGATGCAGACCTGACAGGGTTTCCAGGTTTAATATGTCAAAACCTAATTTTGGCGGCATTTACATTGAATTCTGTGATTTGAATTTAATGTTAAACTACTCACTCAGAAGGATGTTTAATTCTGTTGTTAATCCTGTTAATATATCACGGCTACAAATCTCAGACTGCCACAAACAATGGACTGCCTGATCTACAACACATCCCCTTACAGAAGTTCAGAGTTCTTCATCTGAATACAGAGACAATTCCATGGGTTAAGATTTTCATACCATAAATGTTTCTGGTGTCTGTACCTTCATTTGAGGCTGAACACCCTTCCAATATTTAGGAGTAGCTCAAAGTGAAGAATATATATTCCTTATCGCTAATGGCTTCAATAACATGAAAGTAATTTGTGCAATATGTTTATCCTGAGAGTTAAAAAAATTAACATTAATTCCCTAGTTGATGTTCACTGTGTTATAGCTTGAAGAAGGATTATTCTGTTGGGTCAGCTATAGCCCAGCGGTTCCTTCTCAAGTTTACATCATTTAACTTGTTCAACCTTTCAATGGTTCTAGTCCCGCGGGTGCTCTCTGGCCTTTTTTTCCCATCATTTGTCAATTAATGAACTACGCATCTTTACTTGCTTCATTCACTCTATTTGGTAAATATCGCCTATTTCCTCTTTCTATTTCTACAAATGATCATTAAAGCATTGCCTACTAGCAGAGTGGGTTCTCAGCTACATAACACAGCCTTTCCAGTGCTGAGTGATTGTCCCGACGCATAATAACATATTGAAAAAAAGTAATTCAATGAGGTAAGAAAGGCATTTGTCCATCAAAACCAAACATCACCTTTTGATTGCTTTAGAACTCATTTTTTTAAACTTTTTTAACTTATAAGCCTGTTGCAATAATGATGATAATGTTGAAGACAGAATTTTAAATCTTATGAAACTAAATTCCCAGATTGTCAGTATTCTAGCTTAAACTAGAATGTATCACTATGATGACATAACGCTTTCACCATAATACACTAACAGCAAGTTAAGTAATTCAATTACACTCATATTATATTGCTGTAATAAGAACTATTGGAAATTACCTTTTTTATGAGTTGACATCATTTGTTGGAATACATAAGTATTAGGTATAGAATAAGCAAGTGAGTAACGTGATGCATGCAGCCCCCTTTAACATTGTTTGAGGGGACAGTTAGTTGGCTTCCAGTTTTTTCAACTTCACATCACCACAAGGTATGTCAGTGCAGTGATGAATTTGAAAAAAATTATAACCCCACAGCATGGTGTTGGAATCATTTCTGTTTCTTTTTAAAAAATAAAATCCTAATTTAGTAGTTTCTTCAACAAAAAAGGAACCCTGAAAATGTTGAAGAACTGCATAATGTTTGACAAAGTCACCTGGCAAAATGTTCCTACATTGATACCAACTGCAACGACAGGTGTTTATGACAATGTACAGTTGTTGCTGCTGGGGATGCAGACCTGACAGGGTTTCCAGGTTTAATATGTCAAAACCTAATTTTGTCTGCATTTACATTGAATTCTGTGATTTGAATTTAATGTTAAACTACTCTCTCAGAAGGATTTTTAATTCTGTTGTTAATCCTGTTATTAAATCACGGCTACAAATCTCAGACTGCCCCAAACAATGGACTGCCTGATCTACAACACATCCCCTTACAGAAGTTCAGACTTCTTCATCTGAATACAGAGACAATTCCATGGGTTAAGATTTTCATACCATAAATGTTTCTGATGTCTGTACCTTCATTTGAGGCTGACCCCCCTTCCAATATTCAGGAGTAGCTCAAAGTGAAGAATATATATTCCTTATCGCTAATGGCTTCAATAACATGAAAGTAATTTGTGCAATATGTGTATCCTGAGAGTTCAAAAAAATTAACATCAATTCCCTAGTTGATGTTCACTGTGTTATAGCTTGAAGAAAGATATTTCTGTTGTGTGAGCTATAGCCCAGCGGTTCCGTCTCAAGTTTATATTATTTAACTTGTTCAACCTTTCAATGGTTCTAGTCTCGCGGGTGCTCTCTGGCCTTTTTTTCCCATCATTTGTCAATTAATGAACTACGCATCTTTACTTGCTTCATTCACTCTATTTGGTAAATATCGCCTATTTCCTCTTTCTATTTCTACAAATGATCATTAAAGCATTGCCTACTAGCAGAGTGGGTTCTCAGCTAAATAACCCAGTCTTTCCAGTGCTGTGTGATTGTCCCGACGCATAATAACATATTGAAAAAAAGTAATTCAATGAGGTAAGGAAGGCATTTGTCCATCAAAACCAAACATCACCTTTTGATTGCTTTAGAACTAATTTTTTAAAACTTTTTTAACTTACAAGCCCTTTGCAATAATGATGATAATGTTGAAGACAGAATTTTAAATCTTATGAAACTAAATTCCCAGATTGTCAGTATTCTAGCTTAAACTAGAATGTATCACTATGATGACATAACGCTTTCACCATAATACACTACCAGCAAGTTAAGTAATTCAAGTAGACTCATTATATATTGCTGTAATAAGGACTATTGGAAATTACCTTTTTTATGAGTTGACATCATTTGTTGGAATGCATAAGTATTAGGTATAGAATAAGCAAGTGAGTAACGTGATGCATGCAGCCCCCTTTAACATTGTTTTAGGGGACCGTTAGTTGGCTTCCAGTTTTTTCAACTTCACATCACCACAAGGTATATCAGTGCAGTGATGAATTTGAAAAAATGTATAACCCCAAAGCATGGTGTTGGAATCATTTGTGTTTCTTTTTAAAAAATAAAATCCTAATTTAGTGTTTTTTTCTACAAAAAAGAAACCCTGAAAATGTTGACGAACTGCATAATGTTTGACAAAGTCACCTAGCAAAATGTTCCTACATTGATAACAACTGCAACGACAGGTGTTTATGACAATGTACAGTTGTTGCTGCAGGGGATGCAGACCTGACAGCGTTTCCAGGTTTAATATGTCAAAACCTAATTTTGGCTGCATTTACATTGAATTCTGTGATTTGAATTTAACGTTAAACTACTCACTTAGAAGGATTTTTAATTCTGTTTTAATCCTGTTAATAAATCACGGCTACAAATCTCAGACTGCCACAAACAATGGACTGCCTGATCTACAACACATCCCCTTACAGAAGTTCAGAGTTCTTCATCTGAATACAGAGACAATTCCATGGGTTAAGATTTTCATACCTAAATGTTACTGGTGTCTGTACCTTCATTTGAGGCTGAACACCCTTCCAATATTTAGGAGTAGCTCAAAGTGAAGAATATATATTCCTTATCGCTAATGGCTTCAATAACATGAAAGTAATTTGTGCAATATGTTTATCCTGAGAGTTCAAAAAATGTACATTAATTCCCTAGTTGATGTTCACTGTGTTATAGCTTGAAGAAAGATGTTGCTGTTGGGTCAGCTATATCCCAGCGGTTCCTTCTCAAGTTTACATCGTTTAACTTGTTTAACCTTTAAATGTTTCTAGTCCCGCGGGTGCTCTCTGGCCTTTTTTTCCCATCATTTGTCAATTAATGAACTACGCATCTTTACTTGCTTCATTCACTCTATTTGGTAAATATCGCCTATTTCCTCTTTCTATTTCTACAAATGATCTTTAAAGCATTGCCTACTAGCAGAGTGGGTTCTCAGCTACATAACACAGCCTTTCCAGTGCTGTGTGATTGTCCCGACGCATAATAACATATTGAAAAAAAGTAATTCAATGAGGTAAGGAAGGCATTTGTCCATCAAAACCAAACATTACCTTTTGATTGCTTTAGAACTAATTTTTTTCACTTTTTTAACGTACAAGCCTGTTGCAATAATGATGATAATGTTGAAGACAGAATTTTAAATCTTATGAAACTAAATTCCCAGATTGTTAGTATTCTAGCTTAAACTAGAATGTATCACTATGATGACATAACGCTTTCACCATAATACACTAACAGCAAGTTAAGTAATTCAAGTAGACTCATTATATATTGCTGTAATAAGAACTATTGGAAATTACCTTTTTTATGAGTTGACATCATTTGTTGGAATGCATAAGTATTAGGTATAGAATAAGCAAGTGAGTAACGTGATGCATGCAGCCCCCTTTGACATTGTTTGAGGGGACCGTTAGTTGGCTTCCAGTTTTTTCAACTTCACATCACCACAAGGTATATCAGTGCAGTGATGCATTTGAAAAAATGTAGAACCCCACAGCATGGTGTTGGAATCATTTCTGTTTCTTTTTAAAAAATAAAATCCTAATTTAGTGGTTTCTTCTACAAAAAAGGAACCCTGAAAATGTTGAAGAACTGCATAATGTTTGACAAAGTCGCCTATCAAAATGTTCCTACATTGATAACAACTGCAACGACAGGTGTTTATGACAATGTACAGTTGTTGCTGCTGGGGATGCAGACCTGACAGGGTTTCCAGGTTTAATATGTCAAAACCTAATTTTAGCTGCATTTACATTGAATTCTGTGATTTGAATTTAATGTTAAACTACTCACTTAGAAGGTTTTTTAATTCTGTTGTTAATCCTGTTAATAAATCACGGCTACAAATCTCAGACTGCCACAAACAATGGACTGCCTGATCTACAACACATCCCCTTACAGAAGTTCAGAGTTCTTCGTCTGAATACAGAGACAATTCCATGGGTTAAGATTTTCATACCATAAATGTTTCTGGTGTCTGAACCTTCATTTGAGGCTGAACACCCTTCCAATATTTAGGAGTAGCTGAAAGTGAAGAATATATATTCCTTATCGCTAATGGCTTCAATAACATGAAAGTAATTTGTGCAATATGTTTATCCTGAGAGTTCAAAAAATTAACATTAATTCCCTAGTTGATGTTCACTGTGTTATAGCTTGAAGAAAAATGTTGCTGTTGGGTCACCTATAGCCCAGCGGTTCCTTCTCAAGTTTACATCATTTAACTCGTTTAACCTTTCAATGGTTCTAGTCCCGCGGGTGCTCTCTGGCCTTTTTTCCCATCATTTGTCAATTAATGAACTACGCATCTTTACTTGCTTCATTCACTCTATTTGGTAAATATCGCCTATTTCCTCTTTCTATTTCTACAAATGATCATTAAAGCATTGCCTACTAGCAGAGTGGGTTCTCAGCTACATAACACAGCCTTTCCAGTGCTGTGTGATTGTCCCGACGCATAATAACATATTGAAAAAAAGTAATTCAATGAGGTAAGGAAGGCATTTGTCCATCAAAACCAAACATCACCTTTTGATTGCTTTAGAACAAATTTTTTAAAACTTTTTTAACGTACAAGCCTGTTGCAATAATGATGATAATGTTGAAGACAGAATTTTAAATCTTATGAAACTAAATTCCCAGATTGTCAGTATTCTAGCTTAAACTAGAATGTATCACTATGATGACATAACGCTTTCACCATAATACACTAACAGCAAGTTAAGTAATTCAATTAGACTCATATTATATTGCTGTAATAAGAACTATTGGAAATTACCTTTTTTATGAGTTGACATCATTTGTTGGAATGCATAAGTATTAGGTATAGAATAAGCAAGTGAGTAACATGATGCATGCAGCCCCCTTTAACATTGTTTGAGGGGACCATTAGTTGGCTTCCAGTTTTTTCAACTTCACATCACCACAAGGTATATCAGTGCAGTGATGAATTTGAAAAAATGTATAACCCCACAGCATGGTGTTGGAATCATTTGTGTTTCTTTTTAAAAAATAAAATCCTAATTTAGTGTTTTTTTCTACAAAAAAGGAATCCTGAAAATGTTGACGAACTGCATAATGTTTGACAAAGTTACCTAGCAAAATGTTCCTACATTGATAACAACTGCAACAACAGCTGTTTATGACAATGTACAGTTGTTGCTGCTCGGGATGCAGACCTGACAGCGTTTCCAGGTTTAATATGTCAAAACCTAATTTTGGCTGCATTTACATTGAATTCTGTGATTTGAATTTAATGTTAAACTACTCACTTAGAAGGATTTTTAATTCTGTTGTTAATCCTGTTAATAAATCACGGCTACAAATCTCAGACTGCCACAAACAATGGACTGCCTGATCTACAACACATCCCCTTACAGAAGTTCAGAGTTCTTCATCTGAATACAGAGACAATTCCATGGGTTAAGATTTTCATACCATGAATGTTTCTGGTGTCTGAACCTTCATTTGAGGCTGAACACCCTTCCAATATTTAGGAGTAGCTCAAAGTGAAGAATATATATTCCTTATCGCTAATGGCTTCAATAACATGAAAGTAATTTGTGCAATATGGTCATCCTGAGAGTTCAAAAAATTAACATAAATTCCCTAGTTGATGTTCACTGTGTTATAGCTTGAAGAAAGTTGTTGCTGTTGGGTCAGCTATAGCCCAGCGGTTCCTTCTCAAGTTTACATCATTTAACTTGTTCAACCTTTCAATGGTCCTAGTCCCACGGGTGCTCTCTGGCCTTTTTTCCCATCATTTGTCAAATAATGAACTACGCATCTTTACTTGCTTCATTCACTCTATTTGGTAAATATCGCCTATTTCCTCTTTCTATTTCTACAAATAATCATTAAAGCATTGCCTACTAGCAGAGTGGGTTCTCAGCTACATAACACAGCCTTTCCAGTGCTGTGTGATTGTCCCGATGCATAATAACATATTGAAAAAAAGTAATTCAATGAGGTAAGGAAGGCATTTGTCCATCAAAACCAAACATCACCTTTTGATTGCTTTAGAACAAATTTTTTAAAACTTTTTTAACGTACAAGCCTGTTGCAATAATGATGATAATGTTGAAGACAGAATTTTAAATCTTATGAAACTAAATTCCCAGATTGTCAGTATTCTAGCTTAAACTAGAATGTATCACTATGATGATATAACCCTTTCACCATAATACACTAACAGCAAGTTAAGTAATTCAAGTAGACTCATTTTATATTGCTGTAATAAGAACTATTGGAAATTACCTATTTTATGAGTTGACATCATTTGTTGGAATGCATAAGTATTAGGTATAGAATAAGCAAGTGAGTAACGTGATGCATGCAGCCTCTTTAACATTGTTTGAGGGGACCGTTAGTTGGCTTCCAGTTTTTTCAACTTCACATCACCACAAGGTATATCAGTGCAGTGATGAATTTGAAAAAATGTATAACCCCACAGCATGGTGTTGGAATCATTTGTGTTTCTTTTTAAAAAATAAAATCCTAATTTAGTGGTTTCTTGTACAAAAAAGGAACCCTGAAAATGTTGAAGAACTGCATATTGTTTGACAAAGTCACCTAGGAAAATGTTCCTACATTGATAACAACTGCAACGACAGGTGTTTATGACAATGTACAGTTGTTGCTGCTGGGGATGCAGACCTGACAGGGTTTTCAGGTTTAATATGTCAAAACCTAATTTTGGCTGCATTTACATTGAATTCTGTGATTTGAATTTAATGTTAAACTACTCACTTAGAAGGTTTTTTAATTCTGTTGTTAATCCTGTTAATAAATCACGGCTACAAATCTCAGACTGCCACAAACAATGGACTGCCTGATCTACAACACATCCCCTTACAGAAGTTCAGAGTTCTTCATCTGAATACAGAGACAATTCCATGGGTTAAGATTTTCATACCATAAATGTTTCTGGTGTCTGAACCTTCATTTGAGGCTGAACACCCTTCCAATATTTAGGAGTAGCTGAAAGTGAAGAATATATATTCCTTATCGCTAATGGCTTCAATAACATGAAAGTAATTTGTGCAATATGTTTATCCTGAGAGTTCAAAAAATTAACATTAATTCCCTAGTTGATGTTCACTGTGTTATAGCTTGAAGAAAAATGTTGCCGTTGGGTCACCTATAGCCCAGCGGTTCCTTCTCAAGTTTACATCATTTAACTCGTTTAACCTTTCAATGGTTCTAGTCCCGCGGGTGCTCTCTGGCCTTTTTTCCCATCATTTGTCAATTAATGAACTACGCATCTTTACTTGCTTCATTCACTCTATTTGGTAAATATCGCCTATTTCCTCTTTCTATTTCTACAAATGATCATTAAAGCATTGCCTACTAGCAGAGTGGGTTCTCAGCTACATAACACAGCCTTTCCAGTGCTGTGTGATTGTCCCGACGCATAATAACATATTGAAAAAAAGTAATTCAATGAGGTAAGGAAGGCATTTGTCCATCAAAACCAAACATCACCTTTTGATTGCTTTAGAACAAATTTTTTAAAACTTTTTTAACGTACAAGCCTGTTGCAATAATGATGATAATGTTGAAGACAGAATTTTAAATCTTATGAAACTAAATTCCCAGATTGTCAGTATTCTAGCTTAAACTAGAATGTATCACTATGATGACATAACGCTTTCACCATAATACACTAACAGCAAGTTAAGTAATTCAATTAGACTCATATTATATTGCTGTAATAAGAACTATTGGAAATTACCTTTTTTATGAGTTGACATCATTTGTTGGAATGCATAAGAATTAGGTATAGAATAAGCAAGTGAGTAACATGATGCATACAGCCCCCTTTAACATTGTTTGAGGGGACCATTAGTTGGCTTCCAGTTTTTTCAACTTCACATCACCACAAGGTATATCAGTGCAGTGATGAATTTGAAAAAATTTATAACCCCACAGCATGGTGTTGGAATCATTTGTGTTTCTTTTTAAAAAATAAAATCCTAATTTATTGTTTTTTTCTACAAAAAAGGAATCCTGAAAATGTTGACGAACTGCATAATGTTTGACAAAGTCACCTAGCAAAATGTTCCTACATTGATAACAACTGCAACAACAGGTGTTTATGACAATGTACAGTTGTTGCTGCTCGGGATGCAGACCTGACAGCGTTTCCAGGTTTAATATGTCAAAACCTAATTTTGGCTGCATTTACATTGAATTCTGTGATTTGAATGTAATGTTAAACTACTCACTTAGAAGGATTTTTAATTCTGTTGTTAATCCTGTTAATAAATCACGGCTACAAATCTCAGACTGCCACAAACAATGGACTGCCTGATCTACAACACATCCCCTTACAGAAGTTCAGAGTTCTTCATCTGAATACAGAGACAATTCCATGGGTTAAGATTTTCATACCATGAATGTTTCTGGTGTCTGAACCTTCATTTGAGGCTGAACACCCTTCCAATATTTAGGAGTAGCTCAAAGTGAAGAATATATATTCCTTATCGCTAATGGCTTCAATAACATGAAAGTAATTTGTGCAATATGTTTATCCTGAGAGTTCAAAAAATTAACATAAATTCCCTAGTTGATGTTCACTGTGTTATAGCTTGAAGAAAAATGTTGCCGTTGGGTCACCTATAGCCCAGCGGTTCCTTCTCAAGTTTACATCATTTAACTTGTTCAACCTTTCAATGGTCCTAGTCCCACGGGTGCTCTCTGGCCTTTTTTCCCATCATTTGTCAAATAATGAACTACGCATCTTTACTTGCTTCATTCACTCTATTTGGTAAATATCGCCTATTTCCTCTTTCTATTTCTACAAATAATCATTAAAGCATTGCCTACTAGCAGAGTGGGTTCTCAGCTACATAACACAGCCTTTCCAGTGCTGTGTGATTGTCCCGATGCATAATAACATATTGAAAAAAAGTAATTCAATGAGGTAAGGAAGGCATTTGTCCATCAAAACCAAACATCACCTTTTGATTGCTTTAGAACAAATTTTTTAAAACTTTTTTAACGTACAAGCCTGTTGCAATAATGATGATAATGTTGAAGACAGAATTTTAAATCTTATGAAACTAAATTCCCAGATTGTCAGTATTCTAGCTTAAACTAGAATGTATCACTATGATGATATAACCCTTTCACCATAATACACTAACAGCAAGTTAAGTAATTCAAGTAGACTCATTTTATATTGCTGTAATAAGAACTATTGGAAATTACCTATTTTATGAGTTGACATCATTTGTTGGAATGCATAAGTATTAGGTATAGAATAAGCAAGTGAGTAACGTGATGCATGCAGCCTCTTTAACATTGTTTGAGGGGACCGTTAGTTGGCTTCCAGTTTTTTCAACTTCACATCACCACAAGGTATATCAGTGCAGTGATGAATTTGAAAAAATGTATAACCCCACAGCATGGTGTTGGAATCATTTGTGTTTCTTTTAAAAAAATAAAATCCTAATTTAGTGGTTTCTTGTACAAAAAAGGAACCCTGAAAATGTTGAAGAACTGCATATTGTTTGACAAAGTCACCTAGGAAAATGTTCCTACATTGATAACAACTGCAACGACAGGTGTTTATGACAATGTACAGTTGTTGCTGCTGGGGATGCAGACCTGACAGGGTTTTCAGGTTTAATATGTCAAAACCTAATTTTGGCTGCATTTACATTGAATTCTGTGATTTGAATTTAATGTTAAACTACTCTCTCAGAAGGATTTTTAATTCTGTAGTTAATCCTGTTAATAAATCACGGCTACAAATCTCAGACTGCCACAAACAATGGACTGCTTGATCTACAACACATCCCCTTACAGAAGTTCAGAGTTCTTCATCTGAATACAGAGACAATACCATGGGTTAAGATTTTCATACCATAAATGTTTCTGATGTCTGTACCTTCATGTGAGGCTGAACCCCCTTCCAATATTCAGGAGTAGCTCAAAGTGAAGAATATATATTCCTTATCGCTAATGGCTTCAATAACATGAAAGTAATTTGTGCAATATGTTTATCCTGAGAGTTCAAAAAAATTAACATTAATTCCCTAGTTGATGTTCACTGTGTTATAGCTTGAAGAAAGATTTTTCTGTTGGGTCAGCTATAGCCCAGCGGTTCCTTCTCAAGTTTACATCATTTAACTTGTTCAACCTTTCAATGGTTCTAGTCCCGCGGGTGCTCTCTGGCCTTTTTTTCCCATCATTTGTCAATTAATGAACTACGCATCTTTGCTTGCTTCATTCACTCTATTTGGTAAATATCGCCTATTTCCTCTTTCTATTTCTACAAATGATCATTAAAGCATTGCCTACTAGCAGAGTGGGTTCTCAGCTACATAACACAGTCTTTCCAGTGCTGAGTGATTGTCCCGACGCATAATAACATATTGAAAAAGTAATTCAATGAGGTAAGGAAGGCATTTGTCCATCAAAACCAAACATCACCTTTTGATTGCTTTAGAACTAATTTTTTTTAACTTTTTTAACTCACAAGCCTGTTGCACCGCTATTAGAGCGGGTCCGGTTCCCGGGGTGGGCTCAGTTTGCGGCAGACATCTTGGAGTGGGGTAGTTGGTTTGTTTGCTGGGCGCCATCTTTGAGGGAGCGCTTTAGTGCGCTTTAGTGCGCAGAAGCATACGGGGGACGCCTATTTAAGGCGAGCTGGCCCAGGGTGAGTCCTGACATTGACATTGCTGCTTAGCGCTTCGCGCGCACGCTGTTACAGGCAATTTTAAAACGACCTCGTTTTGTATTTTATTTGTTCTTGAGTTATTTCCCTTGTTTTTAATTCAGCCCTCTTACCTGCAGCCTTATTGTTAACCACCGCTATTAGAGCGGGTCCGGTTCCCGGGGTGGGCTCAGTTTGCGGCATACATCTTGGAGTGGGGTAGTTGGTTTGTTTGCTGGGCGCCATCTTTGAGGGAGCGCTTTAGTGCACTTTAGTGCGCAGAAGCATACGGGGGACGCCTATTTAAAGCTCCCTGCCTAGCGCAGCGGGAGCGCCTATCGCTTAGCCTGAGTCGTGCCAGAGTCCTGCCCGTCTGCACCCGTCCGCGCTTAGGACGCGCTTGGCGAGGCAGGATACTATCGCGCTGCAGGTATGTTCCATCAGTACTCTAGTCCGGCTCTACGCTTGATTAGACGCAGTTTGCCCTCTTGTTCGTACTCGGCTCAGCATCCCCTATGCGGTCCCCATACCTGCCCATGTGGGTGGTGGGAATTATCCGCACCGACGATGGCTCCCAGTCAGATACTGTCATATCGTAAGAAGGAACCTCCTCCTCCTTGTGCCATTAAACTCTGGCACCACAATGTCAGATCCCTTTCGAAACACCATCGAGATATTTTTGAACTTATCTCGCTAGAAGGCCCTGATATCTTCTTTATGACGGAGACCTGGCTTGGCGATGAAGATTCGGCCATTATTAATCTGGCCCTCCCCCCGGGCTACACAATCCATACTTTAAACCGCAAGGGGAGAGGTGGAGGCATAGCAGTGGCTTTTAAATCTTGCTTCACCTGTACTTGGAAGCCTATGGACTTGCCTGGGGCAGAGTGTGCCTATTTTGCCATCAGCATTAGCCAGCATCAAACAATCTCAGGTCTTCTGATATACCGCCCTCCGGGGAATGACAGTGCTTTTAGGAAAGCCCTTCCCGAGCTAGTCAGCTCTCTTTCTCTATTCTCCTCCAATATTACCATCATCGGCGATCTCAATATACACTTTGACGCCGTGGAGTTACCAGTGGTTAGAGGTTTGTTGGACGATCTCGAAGCAGTACAGCTACCCCAACTGGTCCGTCATCCGACTCATGAGGGTGGTCACATTCTTGATCCGGTCTTTACAAATCTTCAATTGGTCGAGGTCTTATGCCCCAGACCCATGGGATGGAGTGATCACTACCTTATTGAGATTGCTATCACAATGGTGATACAATCTACAGGGAATCCGGATAAAACATCTTTTAGGCGACCCTGGAAAAATTGGAAGACTTCCATCGTCTCCTGATCACTTCACCCCTGGCTCACACAGATGACGTTGAAACCGGGTATAACATCTTATGTGCTTGGATTGTCCAAGCCCTAGATGTACTAATCCCGGCCAGATGGAGTAGGAATCGATGCTCTCAGCCCAATCCCTGGTACTCGGAGGCACTCAGGTGTATTAAAGCTACCTGCCGACAAGCTGAAAGAGCGTGGAGGAAGAATTATGACAAAGACCTGAAGGTATGTTACCTGGCTAAGGTAAAGGCATACCATAGAGCTGTCTGCCGGGCCCGTGCTGACTACTATGCACGGGAGCTTCAGGCGAGTTCCAATCCATCCAAACTGGTTTTCAAAATTCTGAAGGAGCTCACAGTGAACAGACTTCCTACTACGGAGATTTGCTCCCTTGCACACTGTGAGTCGTTAGCCAGCTTCTTTGTGGAAAAAGTTAATGACATATATCGCTCCTTTCCCAAAGTTGACCCTGACAGTTTGATCTTAGCACTGCGCACTTCCCAGTGTCTGGCCTCTCTTCCCATACCTCTCTTCCCATACCATCGGAGCAGGAATTTAATTTCCTAGCGGCCAAGGTCAAATCTGGCTCACCTAACGATCCTTTGAGACCTGCCCAGTTTTTGGAGTCAGCGCCCGTTTGCCTTCCTCCTATTCGCCATCTGGTGGAGCTATCCCTTACCACCAGTTCAGTTCCACCTAGTTGGAAGGCCGCCTGTGTCATGCCCATTATAAAAAAACCTGGCCTGGATCCGCTGAAGCCGGAGAGCTATCGACCCATCTCCCTCCTTCCTTGGGTGGCAAAGATTACAGAGGCCCATGTGAATAACATCTTAACAAAACATCTGGCTTCTGCACACCTACTTGATCCTACACAGAATGGTTTTAGATCTGGACATAGTACAGAGACGGCACTCCTATATATGGTGGAACATCTCCGCTCTGTACTAGATGCAGGTAAAACGGCGGCACTGGTCCTTTTGGACCTTAGTGCCGCCTTTGACACTGTTTCCCACACCATTCTTATTCGTAGGCTGGGGGAGGCAGGTATTTCTGGCAGAGCGCTGGATTGGCTTCAATCATTCCTTTCGGAAAGATCTTTTCAGGTAAAAGTGCCACCGTTCAGATCTAAGCCTCATGCCATCACCCAAGGAGTCCCGCAGGGCTCGGCGTTGAGCCCCACTCTCTTCAACCTTTACGTCCAACCTCTGGCGGAGGTTGCGAAGAGTTGGGGTCTCACTATGGTGTCATACGCCGATGATACCCAGCTGGCGGTGGCTCTTAATGGAGGCGCTGACCAACTGGCATCGAACTTTGCCGACGGCATGAGGGCTGTTGCCAGTTGGCTTACCGCCAACTGCTTACAACTCAACGCCCTCAAAACTGAGGTGATGGTACTGGGGAAACATCCTGATCTGTGGGGTGCTAGCTGGTGGCCTAAAGAGTTGGGACCCCCCCCAGAACCTGTTTCAGAATTGAAAAATCTTGGTGTATGGTTGGACTCCAAGCTGACGTTTTCGCTCCATACCAAAAAGGTGGCATCCATGTGCTTTGGCATCCTGCGCGGTCTAAGGCCTATCCTCAAGTTTTTTGACGCCCCCACTCGCCAGATGGTAATACAAGCTAGCATACTATCAAGGCTTGATTACGCGAGCTCTCTGTTTGTGGGCACTAATCAGGCGGAAGTCCTGCGACTTCAACGGGTTCAGAATGCGGCAGCCAGGACACTAGTGGGCTTGCCGCGCTTCTGTTCAGCCCGTAGCACAATCCACAAATTACATTGGCTGCCTGTAATTAGACGCATAGAGTTTAAAACTCTTTGTTTTGCTTTTAAAATTCTTAAAACCGACACTCCCACCATTCTCCAGCACCTTCTGACTCTCTATACCCCCTCGCGCAGCCTTCGTTCTGCCTGCCAAACCTTGGCACTGGTTCCTCGGTTCCGAAAATGTAGACTGGGTGGCAGATCATTTATGGTCTTAGCCGCCAAACTGTGGAACGCACTCCCACTTTCCATTCGGTCCTTAGAAGACCTTCTGACTTTCAGGAAAGCGGTTAAAACTTACTTTTTTCCTTTGCCTTATTAATCATCCCCCACTTTTCTGTGTTATCAGTTATGTTACTTTTGTCAGATATAGCGCCGGGACGCCCCTTTGCTGGGGCAGCTGTGCGCTCAAAAATTCAATTAACATAACATAACATAACATAATGATGATAATGTTGAAGACAGAATTTTAAATCTTATGAAACTAAATTCCCAGATTGTCAGTATTCTAGCTTAAACTAGAATGTATCACTATGATGACATAACGCTTTCACCATAATACACTAACAGCAAGTTAAGTAATTCAAGTAGACTCATTTTATTTTGCTGTAATAAGAACTATTGGAAATTACCTTTTTTATGAGTTGACATCATTTGTTGGAATGCATAAGTATTAGGTATAGAATAAGCAAGTGAGTAACGTGATGCATGCAGCCCCCTTTAACATTGTTTGAGGGGACCGTTAGTTGGCTTCCAGTTTTTTCAACTTCACATCACCACAAGGTATATCAGTGCAGTGATGAATTTGAAAAAAATGTATAACCCCACAGCATGGTGTTGGAATCATTTGTGTTTCTTTTTAAAAAATAAAATCCTAATTTAGTGGTTTCTTCTACAAAAAAGGAACCCTGAAAATGTTGAAGAACTGCATAATGTTTGACAAAGTCACCTGGCAAAATGTTCCTACATTGATAACAACTGCAACGACAGGTGTTTATGACAATGTACAGTTGCTGCTGCTGGGGATGCAGACCTGAGAGGGTTTCCAGGTTTAATATCTCAAAACCTAATTTTGGCTGCATTTACATTGAATTCTGTGATTTGAATTTAATGTTAAACTACTCTCTCAGAAGGATTTTTTATTCTGTTGTTAATCCTGTTAATAAATCATGGCTACAAATCTCAGACTGCCACAAACAATGGACTGCCTGATCTACAACACATCCCCTTACAGAAGTTCAGAGTTCTTCATCTGAATACTGAGACAATTCCATGGGTTAAGATTTTCATACCATAAATGTTTCTGATGTCTGTACCTTCATTTGAGGCTGAACCCCCTTCCAATATTCAGGAGTAGCTCAAAGTGAAGAATATATATTCCTTAACGCTAATGGCTTCAATAACATGAAAGTAATTTGTGCAATATGTTTATCCTGAGAGTTCAAAAAATTAACATAAATTCCCTAGTTGATGTTCACTGTGTTATAGCTTGAAGAAAAATGTTGCCGTTGGGTCACCTATAGCCCAGCGGTTCCTTCTCAAGTTTACATCATTTAACTTGTTCAACCTTTCAATGGTCCTAGTCCCACGGGTGCTCTCTGGCCTTTTTTCCCATCATTTGTCAAATAATGAACTACGCATCTTTACTTGCTTCATTCACTCTATTTGGTAAATATCGCCTATTTCCTCTTTCTATTTCTACAAATAATCATTAAAGCATTGCCTACTAGCAGAGTGGGTTCTCAGCTACATAACACAGCCTTTCCAGTGCTGTGTGATTGTCCCGATGCATAATAACATATTGAAAAAAAGTAATTCAATGAGGTAAGGAAGGCATTTGTCCATCAAAACCAAACATCACCTTTTGATTGCTTTAGAACAAATTTTTTAAAACTTTTTTAACGTACAAGCCTGTTGCAATAATGATGATAATGTTGAAGACAGAATTTTAAATCTTATGAAACTAAATTCCCAGATTGTCAGTATTCTAGCTTAAACTAGAATGTATCACTATGATGATATAACCCTTTCACCATAATACACTAACAGCCAGTTAAGTAATTCAAGTAGACTCATTTTATATTGCTGTAATAAGAACTATTGGAAATTACCTATTTTATGAGTTGACATCATTTGTTGGAATGCATAAGTATTAGGTATAGAATAAGCAAGTGAGTAACGTGATGCATGCAGCCTCTTTAACATTGTTTGAGGGGACCGTTAGTTGGCTTCCAGTTTTTTCAACTTCACATCACCACAAGGTATATCAGTGCAGTGATGAATTTGAAAAAATGTATAACCCCACAGCATGGTGTTGGAATCATTTGTGTTTCTTTTAAAAAAATAAAATCCTAATTTAGTGGTTTCTTGTACAAAAAAGGAACCCTGATAATGTTGAAGAACTGCATATTGTTTGACAAAGTCACCTAGGAAAATGTTCCTACATTGATAACAACTGCAACGACAGGTGTTTATGACAATGTACAATTGTTGCTGCTGGGGATGCAGACCTGACAGGGTTTTCAGGTTTAATATGTCAAAACCTAATTTTGGCTGCATTTACATTGAATTCTGTGATTTGAATTTAATGTTAAACTACTCTCTCAGAAGGATTTTTAATTCTGTTGTTAATCCTGTTAATAAATCACGGCTACAAATCTCAGACTGCCACAAACAATGGACTGCTTGATCTACAACACATCCCCTTACAGAAGTTCAGAGTTCTTCATCTGAATACAGAGACAATACCATGGGTTAAGATTTTCATACCATAAATGTTTCTGATGTCTGTACCTTCATGTGAGGCTGAACCCCCTTCCAATATTCAGGAGTAGCTCAAAGTGAAGAATATATATTCCTTATCGCTAATGGCTTCAATAACATGAAAGTAATTTGTGCAATATGTTTATCCTGAGAGTTCAAAAAAATTAACATTAATTCCCTAGTTGATGTTCACTGTGTTATAGCTTGAAGAAAGATTTTTCTGTTGTGTCAGCTATAGCCCAGCGGTTCCTTCTCAAGTTTACATCATTTAACTTGTTCAACCTTTCAATGGTTCTAGTCCCGCGGGTGCTCTCTGGCCTTTTTTTCCCATCATTTGTCAATTAATGAACTACGCATCTTTACTTGCTTCATTCACTCTATTTGGTAAATATCGCCTATTTCCTCTTTCTATTTCTACAAATGATCATTAAAGCATTGCCTACTAGCAGAGTGGGTTCTCAGCTACATAACACAGTCTTTCCAGTGCTGTGTGATTGTCCCGACGCATAATAACATATTGAAAAAAGTAATTCAATGAGGTAAGGAAGGCATTTGTCCATCAAAACCAAACATCACCTTTTGATTGCTTTAGAACTAATTTTTTTTAACTTTTTTAACTCACAAGCCTGTTGCACCGCTATTAGAGCGGGTCCGGTTCCCGGGGTGGGCTCAGTTTGCGGCAGACATCTTGGAGTGGGGTAGTTGGTTTGTTTGCTGGGCGCCATCTTTGAGGGAGCGCTTTAGTGCGCTTTAGTGCGCAGAAGCATACGGGGGACGCCTATTTAAGGCGAGCTGGCCCAGGGTGAGTCCTGACATTGACATTGCTGCTTAGCGCTTCGCGCGCACGCTGTTACAGGCAATTTTAAAACGACCTCGTTTTGTATTTTATTTGTTCTTGAGTTATTTCCCTTGTTTTTAATTCAGCCCTCTTACCTGCAGCCTTATTGTTAACCACCGCTATTAGAGCGGGTCCGGTTCCCGGGGTGGGCTCAGTTTGCGGCAGACATCTTGGAGTGGGGTAGTTGGTTTGTTTGCTGGGCGCCATCTTTGAGGGAGCGCTTTAGTGCACTTTAGTGCGCAGAAGCATACGGGGGACGCCTATTTAAAGCTCCCTGCCTAGCGCAGCGGGAGCGCCTATCGCTTAGCCTGAGTCGTGCCAGAGTCCTGCCCGTCTGCACCCGTCCGCGCTTAGGACGCGCTTGGCGAGGCAGGATACTATCGCGCTGCAGGTATGTTCCATCAGTACTCTAGTCCGGCTCTACGCTTGATTAGACGCAGTTTGCCCTCTTGTTCGTACTCGGCTCAGCATCCCCTATGCGGTCCCCATACCTGCCCATGTGGGTGGTGGGAATTATCCGCACCGACGATGGCTCCCAGTCAGATACTGTCATATCGTAAGAAGGAACCTCCTCCTCCTTGTGCCATTAAACTCTGGCACCACAATGTCAGATCCCTTTCGAAACACCATCGAGATATTTTTGAACTTATCTCGCTAGAAGGCCCTGATATCTTTTTTATGACGGAGACCTGGCTTGGCGATGAAGATTCGGCCATTATTAATCTGGCCCTCCCCCCGGGCTACACAATCCATACTTTAAACCGCAAGGGGAGAGGTGGAGGCATAGCAGTGGCTTTTAAATCTTGCTTCACCTGTACTTGGAAGCCTATGGACTTGCCTGGGGCAGAGTGTGCCTATTTTGCCATCAGCATTAGCCAGCATCAAACAATCTCAGGTCTTCTGATATACCGCCCTCCGGGGAATGACAGTGCTTTTAGGAAAGCCCTTCCCGAGCTAGTCAGCTCTCTTTCTCTATTCTCCTCCAATATTACCATCATCGGCGATCTCAATATACACTTTGACGCCGTGGAGTTACCAGTGGTTAGAGGTTTGTTGGACGATCTCGAAGCAGTACAGCTACCCCAACTGGTCCGTCATCCGACTCATGAGGGTGGTCACATTCTTGATCCGGTCTTTACAAATCTTCAATTGGCCGAGGTCTTATGCCCCAGACCCATGGGATGGAGTGATCACTACCTTATTGAGATTGCTATCACAATGGTGATACAATCTACAGGGAAGCCGGATAAAACATCTTTTAGGCGACCCTGGAAAAATTGGAAGACTTCCATCGTCTCCTGATCACTTCACCCCTGGCTCACACAGATGACGTTGAAACCGGGTATAACATCTTATGTGCTTGGATTGTCCAAGCCCTAGACGTACTAATCCCGGCCAGATGGAGTAGGAATCGATGCTCTCAGCCCAATCCCTGGTACTCGGAGGCACTCAGGTGTATTAAAGCTACCTGCCGACAAGCTGAAAGAGCGTGGAGGAAGAATTATGACAAAGACCTGAAGGTATGTTACCTGGCTAAGGTAAAGGCATACCATAGAGCTGTCTGCCGGGCCCGTGCTGACTACTATGCACGGGAGCTTCAGGCGAGTTCCAATCCATCCAAACTGGTTTTCAAAATTCTGAAGGAGCTCACAGTGAACAGACTTCCTACTACGGAGATTTGCTCCCTTGCACACTGTGAGTCGTTAGCCAGCTTCTTTGTGGAAAAAGTTAATGACATATATCGCTCCTTTCCCAAAGTTGACCCTGACAGTTCGATCTTAGCACTGCGCACTTCCCAGTGTCTGGCCTCTCTTCCCATACCTCTCTTCCCATACCATCGGAGCAGGAATTTAATTTCCTAGCGGCCAAGGTCAAATCTGGCTCACCTAACGATCCTTTGAGACCTGCCCAGTTTTTGGAGTCAGCGCCCGTTTGCCTTCCTCCTATTCGCCATCTGGTGGAGCTATCCCTTACCACCAGTTCAGTTCCACCTAGTTGGAAGGCCGCCTGTGTCATGCCCATTATAAAAAAACCTGGCCTGGATGCGCTGCAGCCGGAGAGCTATCGACCCATCTCCCTCCTTCCTTGGGTGGCAAAGATTACAGAGGCCCATGTGAATAACATCTTAACAAAACATCTGGCTTCTGCACACCTACTTGATCCTACACAGAATGGTTTTAGATCTGGACATAGTACAGAGACGGCACTCCTATATATGGTGGAACATCTCCGCTCTGTACTAGATGCAGGTAAAACGGCGGCACTGGTCCTTTTGGACCTTAGTGCCGCCTTTGACACTGTTTCCCACACCATTCTTATTCGTAGGCTGGGGGAGGCAGGTATTTCTGGCAGAGCGCTGGATTGGCTTCAATCATTCCTTTCGGAAAGATCTTTTCAGGTAAAAGTGCCACCGTTCAGATCTAAGCCTCATGCCATCACCCAAGGAGTCCCGCAGGGCTCGGCGTTGAGCCCCACTCTCTTCAACCTTTACGTCCAACCTCTGGCGGAGGTTGCGAAGAGTTGGGGTCTCACTATGGTGTCATACGCCGATGATACCCAGCTGGCGGTGGCTCTTAATGGAGGCGCTGACCAACTGGCATCGAACTTTGCCGACGGCATGAGGGCTGTTGCCAGTTGGCTTACCGCCAACTGCTTACAACTCAACGCCCTCAAAACTGAGGTGATGGTACTGGGGAAACATCCTGATCTGTGGGGTGCTAGCTGGTGGCCTAAAGAGTTGGGACCCCCCCCAGAACCTGTTTCAGAATTGAAAAATCTTGGTGTATGGTTGGACTCCAAGCTGACGTTTTCGCTCCATACCAAAAAGGTGGCATCCATGTGCTTTGGCATCCTGCGCGGTCTAAGGCCTATCCTCAAGTTTTTTGACGCCCCCACTCGCCAGATGGTAATACAAGCTAGCATACTATCAAGGCTTGATTACGCGAGCTCTCTGTTTGTGGGCACTAATCAGGCGGAAGTCCTGCGACTTCAACGGGTTCAGAATGCGGCAGCCAGGACACTAGTGGGCTTGCCGCGCTTCTGTTCAGCCCGTAGCACAATCCACAAATTACATTGGCTGCCTGTAATTAGACGCATAGAGTTTAAAACTCTTTGTTTTGCTTTTAAAATTCTTAAAACCGACACTCCCACCATTCTCCAGCACCTTCTGACTCTCTATACCCCCTCGCGCAGCCTTCGTTCTGCCGGCAAAACCTTGGCACTGGTTCCTCGGTTCCGAAAATGTAGACTGGGTGGCAGATCATTTATGGTCTTAGCCGCCAAACTGTGGAACGCACTCCCACTTTCCATTCGGTCCTTAGAAGACCTTCTGTCTTTCAGGAAAGCGGTTAAAACTTACTTTTTTCCTTTGCCTTATTAATCATCCCCCACTTTTCTGTGTTATCAGTTATGTTACTTTTGTCAGATATAGCGCCGGGACGCCCCTTTGCTGGGGCAGCTGTGCGCTCAAAAATTCAATTAACATAACATAACATAACATAATGATGATAATGTTGAAGACAGAATTTTAAATCTTATGAAACTAAATTCCCAGATTGTCAGTATTCTAGCTTAAACTAGAATGTATCACTATGATGACATAACGCTTTCACCATAATACACTAACAGCAAGTTAAGTAATTCAAGTAGACTCATTTTATTTTGCTGTAATAAGAACTATTGGAAATTACCTTTTTTATGAGTTGACATCATTTGTTGGAATGCATAAGTATTAGGTATAGAATAAGCAAGTGAGTAACGTGATGCATGCAGCCCCCTTTAACATTGTTTGAGGGGACCGTTAGTTGGCTTCCAGTTTTTTCAACTTCACATCACCACAAGGTATATCAGTGCAGTGATGAATTTGAAAAAATGTATAACCCCACAGCATGGTGTTGGAATCATTTGTGTTTCTTTTTAAAAAATAAAATCCTAATTTAGTGGTTTCTTCTACAAAAAAGGAACCCTGAAAATGTTGAAGAACTGCATAATGTTTGACAAAGTCACCTGGCAAAATGTTCCTACATTGATAACAACTGCAACAACAGGTGTTTATGACAATGTACAGTTGCTGCTGCTGGGGATGCAGACCTGAGAGGGTTTCCAGGTTTAATATGTCAAAACCTAATTTTGGCTGCATTTACATTGAATTCTGTGATTTGAATTTAATGTTAAACTACTCTCTCAGAAGGATTTTTTATTCTGTTGTTAATCCTGTTAATAAATCATGGCTACAAATCTCAGACTGCCACAAACAATGGACTGCCTGATCTACAACACATCCCCTTACAGAAGTTCAGAGTTCTTCATCTGAATACAGAGACAATTCCATGGGTTAAGATTTTCATACCATAAATGTTTCTGATGTCTGTACCTTCATTTGAGGCTGAACCCCCTTCCAATATTCAGGAGTAGCTCAAAGTGAAGAATATATATTCCTTAACGCTAATGGCTTCAATAACATGAAAGTAATTTGTGCAATATGTTTATCCTGAGAGTTCAAAAAAATTAACATTAATTCCCTAGTTGATGTTCACTGTGTTATAGCTTGAAGAAAGATATTTCTGTTGGGTCAGCTATAGCTCAGCGGTTCCTTCTCAAGTTTACATCATTTAACTTGTTCAACCTTTCAATGGTTCTAGTCCTGCGGGTGCTCTCTGGCCTTTTTTCCCATCATTTGTCAATTAATGAACTACGAGTCTTTACTTACTTCATTCACTCTATTTGGTAAATATCGCCTATTTCCTCTTTTTATTTCTACAAATGATCATTAAAGCATTGCCTAGTAGCAGAGTGGGTTCTCAGCTACATAACCCAGCCTTTCCAGTGCTGTGTGATTGTCCCGGCGCATAATAACATATTGAAAAAAAGTAATTCAATGAGGTAAGGAAGGCATTTGTCCATCAAAACCAAACATCACCTTTTCATTGCTTTAGAACTTATTTTTTAAAACTTTTTTAACTTACAAGCCTTTTGCAATAATGATGATAATGTTGAAGACAGAATTTTAAATCTTATGAAACTAAATTCCCAGATTGTCAGTATTATAGCTTAAACTAGAATGTATCACTATGATGACATAACGCTTTCACCATAATACACTACCAGCAAGTTAAGTAATTCAAGTAGACTCATTATATATTGCTGTAATAAGAACTATTGGAAATTACCTTTTTTATGAGTTGACATCATTTGTTGGAATGCATAAGTATTAGGTATAGAATAAGCAAGTGAGTAACGTGATGCATGCAGCCCCCTGTAACATTGTTTGAGGGGACCGTTAGTTGGCTTCCAGTTTTTTCAACTTCACATCACCACAAGGTATATCAGTGCAGTGATGAATTTGAAAAAATGTATAACCCCACAGCATGGTGTTGGAATCATTTGTTTTTCTTTTTAAAAAGTAAAAACCTAATTTAGTGGAGGGGCGTGGCTTGCAGCCGATCATGGCGGCAGCATAAGGGACGAGCTCCGCAGCTAAAGCGGCCTCTTCGAATATCCGACCCACAATCCGCCGCATTTCTCGAGCCCTACAGGAGGGTCTCGGAGCCCAGGACCAGGCGATGCAAGTAGCGAGAAGCGGCGTCCGGATCCGAAGCCCGGGGACAGAGTTACGTCGCAGCTGAGGATTGGCCTGCCTCGCTCGCCTGAACCGGGACCTCCCCTGGGCGAGTGGCCGGCAGGAAGTGCAGTTGATCCGGGAGACCAGGACCGGAAGTGCCCGCAAGCCGCACGGACCAGCCGACGACCCGAAAGTGGCGCGGACAGACTGACCGCCGCAAAAGACCCGAAGTTAGGTGCCTGACCGGTTGCACTGTGCTCGGTGCTTCCGGCGTGAACGCCGACCGGAGGCCATATCGCAGGGGGAGCCTGGGAGGACGAGGGGCCGCCGCCATCTTCTGAGCTGGTGACGCTGCCAATTGCATACAGACCTTCGGCGCACTCCGACCTGCGGTCCACCCTGCACGTACCTAAATCGGGGAGCTGTGCCCGGCAGAAGTCGTCGCCTGGTGCAGGGCCGCGACACGACCCCCTGAGTACACGGAGAGAGATATCCGGATCGTCTAGGTGAGTGCGGGGAGGACGCCTTGACCGGACCCCCGTGTGGAGGACTCCGCCAACACTCTCTGGCCGACGTGGGTGGATCACTCCGGACATCCTGGAGTTGAGAGGCCCTAAAACACAGAAATCCACCGGCATGGCAGGGAAAGGAACCAAGGGCGGTGCCACCCAGACCCGTATGGACCGATACACGTCTGAAAAATCGCCCGCCTCCCCAGTGACGGGGAGAGACCCGGGGGGCAAACAATCAGATGTCCCAGGAGTTAAGAGGGCGACATTGGAAGACGTAATGCATGCATTGGCCCTGCTACAGACGACGGTAGGGTCAATCTCAACGGATGTCACCTTGCTCAGAGCCGACCTCCACAAGATGTCGGAAAAGGTCAAGGACATGGAGGTGGTCACAAAATCCCTGGTGGAGGATGTCTCTGAACTTCAGCAGGCAATGGGGAAAATGGCGCAGGACAACAAACTGCTGCACGGGAAGCTTGATGAGCAGGAAGGGCGCTCTAGGCAGAACAACATCCGTATTATTGGCGTGCCGGAATCAGAGGGCACGAGAGCTATGGACCTGTTTGTAAAGAGCTTAATCACAGGCGAACTTCAACCGAAGGGATTGTCCACCTTTTTCTCCGTGGAGAGGGCCCACCGCGTGCCGGGTGGCCAGCCGAAGTCGGGGGCAGCCCCACGACCCATTGTAGCCCGTCTATTCAATTTCCGCGACCGTGATGCCGTCTTACAAGCAGCAAGGTCTTCCCCTCCTGTTAAAATCCAGAACTCTACCATTGCCTTCTTCCCCGACTACACGGCAGACGTCGCACGCAGGCGACGAACCTTCTTTGAGGTCAAAAAGGAACTGAGGTCCCGAGAACTACCATATTCCATGCTCTTCCCTGCGAGGCTCAGGGTTGTAGCAGAAAACAAAACTTGGTTCTTTGACGATCCAGAGGCGGTGCAGGAATGGCTAGAAGGATGGAGACCGGGACGCCACCCACGACGGAACAACAGGGCACCGAAGGGCCACAATGTGGGCCACCATCCGGACTCCCAGATGACAAGAGGAGACGCATACGACGGCGCGTCTCTGGGCGCAGAGGGCGGAATAGGAGAAAATGAGGAGCAATGATCTCCTGGCTTCAATAGCACACTGGACTTATGATGCTTCACACGCTCTTCCCGCCGCTGGACACTGGGTGACGGACCTCCGGGGGTATGACTGAGAGGCCGCTGGCAGCGGAGAGTCCCTCACCCCGACGCGCAAGTACACTGTTCAGGGATAGGGATATGCACTCTGCTCAGTTGGGGGGGCGGGCAGTTTGGAGTCCGTGTAGCAGGGGGGCAGGGAGGGGGGTGGATGGGGGTTCAAGGATAGTTATAGTTTGGGACCAGTTGGTCCAGTTTGTTTTAGTACTGTATGCACACATGTTCATTGGTGGGACTCAACACGCGGGAGGCATCGCACGTCACTGGGACAGTCAACTGGAGGGAGGGTGGGAGAAGTCCCTTCTGCCTCACGTTTGTCCCCACATGACACCCCACTCATGGAGCGACAGCCCCACGGTCTATAATGCTCCCTCCGTTACAATGGTACGAGACTTTCTCCATCGGGCTCCTCCGGGCCCACCCCCCGACTCTTCCTATGGCCAGGCCTGACAATCACGCCACACCGACCCCGCTGCAAATCATGTCATGGAACGTTAGGGGATTGGGCGACAAGATCAAAAGGGGCCTGGTACTGCAAAGCATTAAGAGGCGGGGACCCACTCTGATACTCCTACAGGAAACACACTTAATGGGGGATACCACACGGGCACTGGATAGGAGGGAATACCATATGGTAGCACACGCTGACTTCTCCTCGGGGTCTCGGGGCACAGGCATACTACTAAGGAAATCCTCCCACTACATAGTGAAATCCACAAAAATAGATGATCAGGGCCGTTTCGCGGCAATACATGGGCAGTGGGAGGGGAGACTGCTAAATGTGGTCTCGGTCTATATTCCGCCGGCATTGCACTAAGTGGCCCTACCGGACCTCGGCAAATTCCTGTTAGAGCTCCCCAACGGGGACTTAATTGTGGGCGGAGACTTTAACATGACACTCACAGACACCCTTGATCGGTTTCCCGCACGTCCGCAGGCAGCTGGCCCTAGCAAACTACAACACTTTCTAGAAGCACAGGGTTTGGTGGATGTATGGCGTGCACTACACCCAGAGCAGCAACATTACTCCTATTATTCAGCGACTCACAACAGTCTTTCCAGGATAGACTACTTTTTCACATTGAGTAACGGTCTCCTCAATATTAGTGAGGCGACGATACAGCCGAGGGGCATCTCGGATCACTCACCAGTCACCCTCACCGTGACATGTACAGGCGCCAAACGCAAGAGAGTATTTCCGATCTTTCCAGGTTATCTCAAAGCTCCACTGGTATGTAAAGACCTAAAGAAAGCAACCCGACTCTACTTTGAGGAGAACCAGTCATCGGTGGACTCCCCCTCAATCTTGTGGGAGGCCTACAAAACAGTGCTCAGGGGTCAGGCTATAGCGGCAATATCAAATCACAAACGAGTACACATGAAGGAGGCACTAGAACTGGAGTTGGGCCTCGAGAGGGCCAACACTGCCCATATGGCGGACCCCTCGGAGGCCACACTTCATGACCTACAGATACACCAGCGCCGCCTCAAGGATCACTTGAGGCAAGTGACAACGGCGGACATAGCCGCGACCAAGCACAGAGTCTACGACATAGGGGATAAGGCTAGTAAACTCCTGGCATGGCTAGACAGGACACATGGGGGGAGTAGACACATACTACAGATTACAGACCCCTGTGGCACCGTACACACACGACCCGAAGATATCATAGAAGCCCTGGCTGACCACTTCCATGAAGTATATACTCCGACGATAGTGGTGACAGAGGACGAGGCCCGAGACACCCTCGATCAGGTGCCCCTGCCATCCTTGACAACTGAGGCGGCGAAGGATATCGATGCCCCCTTAACGATTGACGAAATTACATCAGCCATAAACTCCCTTCACTCGGGTAAGGCTCTGGGCCCCAATGGGGTGCCCATTGAATGGTTTAAAACCATGTCTGAATCGCTGAGTACGCCCCTCCTTCAGATGTATGAAGAGAGTAGGATGAAAGGAATTTTGCCCGAAGACCAACGGATGGCGACTATTGTCGCGATCCCTAAACCGGGTAAGCCACCCAACGACTGTAAATCATACAGGCCCATTTCCCTTTTGAATCCGGAGGCCAAAATTATAGCGAAAGTGCTGGCAAATAGACTTATGCCATACTTAAATCAACTGATCCACCCGGATCAATCCGGCTTCATGCCACATAGAATCACGGCCCTTAACCTTCGCAGGGTACACGGAGTTGTGGCACGCCTCTCACTGTTACAAGAACCGGCAGCGATACTATCGCTAGACGACAAAATGGCGTTCGACTTGGTGGTGTGGGGCTACCTCTTCGCGGTGCTGGCACGGATGGGCTTCGGCCCCGTCTTTATCTCCTGGATAAAGATGCTCTATAAGGATCCTATGGCCAGGATAGTGGCGAATGGCCACATTTCTCGGACCATATGCCTAAGCCGGGGTACTAGACAGGGTTGTCCTGTCTCGCCTCTCCTTTTTGCTCTGGTCCTGGAACCGCTGGCGGTCACTATCCGGACTACGCCGCTTCTGAGGGGGATAGGTTGGGATTTGCAATGGGAGGACAGAGTGTCCCTCTACGCGGACGATATGTTGATATACCTCACGGACCTGGAGCATAGTTTGCCCCACCTCCTAGCGATCTGCAACTCACATGGGCAAGTATCGGGATACACCATCAACTGGGCGAAGTCGATACTTTTTGAGCTCAGGGGGCCGCTCCCGCCGCTGCCGGACTCCTGTAAATACATTGGAGAGATATTTCTGTTGGGTTAGCTATAGCTCAGCATTTCCTTTTCAAGTTTACATCATTTAACTTGTTCAACCTTTCAATGGTTCTAGTCCCGCGGGTGTTCTCGGGCCTTTTTTTCCCATCATTTGTCAATTAATGAACTACGCTGCTTTACTTGCTTCATTCACCCTATTTGGTAAATATCGCCTATTTCCTCTTTCTATTTCTACAAATGATCATTAAAGCATTGCCTACTAGCAGAGTGGGTTCTCAGCTACATAACACAGCCTTTCCAGTGCTGTGTGATTTTCCCGACGCATAATAACATATTGAAAAAAAGTAATTCAATGAGGTAAGGAAGGCATTTGTCCATCAAAACCAAACATCACCTTTTGATTGCTTTAGAACTAATTTTTTTTAACTTTTTTAACTTACAAGCCTGTTGCAATATTGATGATAATGTTGAAGACAGACTTTTAAATCTTATGAAACTAAATTCCCAGATTGTCAGTATTCTAGCTTAAACTAGAATGTATCACTATGATGACATAACGCTTTCACCATAATACACTAACAGCAAGTTAAGTAATTCAATTAGACTCATATTATATTGCTGTAATAAGAACTATTGGAAATTACCTTTTTTATGATTTGACATCATTTTTTGGAATGCATAAGTATTAGGTATAGAATAAGCAAGTGAGTAACGTGATGCATGCAGCCCCCTTTAACATTGTTTGAGGGGACCGTTAGTTGGCTTCCAGTTTTTTCAACTTCACATCACCACAAGGTATATCAGTGCAGTGATGAATTTGAAAAAATGTATAACCCCACAGCATGGTGTTGGAATCATTTGTGTTTCTTTTTAAAAAATAAAATCCTAATTTAGTGGTTTCTTCTACAAAAAAGGAACCCTGAAAATGTTGAAGAACTGCATAATGTTTGACAAAGTCACCTGGCAAAATGTTCCTACATTGATAACAACTGCAACGACAGGTGTTTATGACAATGTACAGTTGTTGCTGCTGGGGATGCAGACCTGACAGGGTTTCCAGGTTTAATATGTCAAAACCTAATTTTGGCTGCATTTACATTGAATTCTGTGATTTGAATTTAATGTTAAACTACTCTCTCAGAAGGATTTTTAATTCTGTTGTTAATCCTGTTAATAAATCACGGCTACAAATCTCAGACTGCCACAAACAATGGACTGCCTGATCTACAACACATCCCCTTACAGAAGTTCAGAGTTCTTCATCTGAATACAGAGACAATTCCATGGATTAAGATTTTCATACCATAAATGTTTCTGATGTCTGTACCTTCATTTGAGGCTGAACCCCCTTCCAATATTCAGGAGTAGCTCAAAGTGAAGAATATATATTCCTTAACGCTAATGGATTCAATAACATGAAAGTAATTTCTGCAATATGTTTATCCTGAGAGTTCAAAAAAATTAACATTAATTCCCTAGTTGATGTTCACAGTGTTATAGCTTGAAGAAAGATGCTTCTGTTGGGTCAGCTATAGCTCAGCGGTTCCTTCTCAAGTTTACATCATTTAACTTGTTCAACCTTTGAATGGTTCTAGTCTCGCCGGTGCTCTCTGGCCTTTTTTCCCATCATTTGTCAATTAATGAACTACGAGTCTTTACTTGCTTCATTCACTCTATTTGGTAAGTATCGCCTATTTCCTCTTTCTATTTCTACAAATGATCATTAAAGCATTGCCTACTAGCAGAGTGGGTTCTCAGCTACATAACACAGCCTTTCCAGTGCTGTGTTACTTTCCCGACGCATAATAACATATTGAAAAAAAGTAATTCAATGAGGTAAGGAAGGCATTTGTCCATCAAAACCAAACATCACCTTTTGATTGCTTTAGAACTATTTTTTTTAAACTGTTTTAACTTACAAGCCTGTTGCAATAATGATGATATTGTTGAAGACAGAATTTTAAATCTTAAGAAACTAAATTCCCATATTGTCAGTATCCTAGCTTAAACTAGAATGTATCACTATGATGACATAACACTTTCACCATAATACACTAACAGCAAGTTAAGTAATTCAAGTAGACTCATTATATATTGCTGTAATAAGAACTATTGGAAATTACCTTTTTTATGAGTTGACATCATTTGTTGGAATGCATAAGTATTAGGTATAGAATAAGCAAGTAAGTAACGTTATGCATGCAGCCCCCTTTAACATTGTTTGAGGGGATCGTTAGTTGGCTTCCAGTTTTTTCAACTTCACATCACCACAAGGTATATCAGTGCAGTGATGAATTTGAAAAAATGTATAACCCCACAGCATGGTGTTGGAATCATTTGTGTTTCTTTTTAAAAAATAAAATCCTAATTTAGTGGTTTCTTCTACAAAAAAGGAACCCTGAAAATGTTGACGAACTGCATAATGTTTGACAAAGTCACCTAGCAAAATGTTCCTACATTGATAACAACTACAACGACAGGTGTTTATGACAATGTACAGTTGTTGCTGCTGGGGATGCAGACCTGACAGGGTTTCCAGGTTTAATATGTCAAAACCTAATTTTGGCTGCATTTACATTGAATTCTGTGATTTGAATTTAATGTTAAACTACTCACTGAGAAGGATTTTTAATTCTGTTGTTAATCCTGTTAATAAATCACGGCTACTAATCTCAGACTGCCACAAACAATGGACTGCCTGATCTACAACACATCCCCTTACAGAAGTTCAGAGTTCTTCATCTGAATACAGAGACAATTCCATGGGTTAAGATTTTCATACCATAAATGTTTCTGATGTCTGTACCTTCATTTGAGGCTGAACCCCCTTCCAATATTCAGGAGTAGCTCAAAGTGAAGAATATATATTCCTTAACGCTAATGGCTTCAATAACATGAAAGTAATTTGTGCAATATGTTTATCCTGAGAGTTCAAAAAAATTAACATTAATTCCCTAGTTGATGTTCACTGTGTTATAGCTTGAAGAAA
This sequence comes from Lissotriton helveticus, assembly GCF_964261635.1. NCBI lineage: Eukaryota > Metazoa > Chordata > Amphibia > Caudata > Salamandridae > Lissotriton > Lissotriton helveticus. Next base: position 69,111,811 of record NC_136058.1, read on the forward strand.
GATATTTCTGTTGGGTCAGCTATAGCTCAGCGGTACCTTCTCAAGTATACATCATTTAACTTGTTCAACCTTTCAATGGTTCTAGTCCCGCGGGTGCTCTCTGGCCTTTTTTCCCATCATTTGTCAATTAATGAACTACGAGTTTTTACTTGCTTCATTCACTCTATTTGGTAAATATCGCCTATTTCCTCTTTCTATTTCTACAAATGATCATTAAAGCATTGCCTACTAGCAGAGTGGGTTCTCAGCTACATAACACAGCCTTTCCAGTGCTGTGTGATTTTCCCGACGCATAATAACATATTGAAAAAAAGTAATTCAATGAGGTAAGGAAGGCATTTGTCCATCAAAACCAAACATCACCTTTTGATTGCTTTAGAACTCATTTTTTAAAACTTTTTTAACTTACAAGCCTGTTGCAATAATGATGATAATGTTGAAGACAGAATTTTAAATCTTATGAAACTAAATTCCCAGATTGTCAGTATTCTAGCTTAAACTAGAATGTATCACTATGATGACATAACGCTTTCACCATAATACACTAACAGCAAGTTAAGTAATTCAAGTAGACTCATTATATATTGCTGTAATAAGAACTATTGGAAATGACCTTTTTTATGAGTTGACATCATTTGTTGGAATGCATAAGTATTAGGTATAGAATAAGCAAGTGTAGGAAGGTGGATATCTGACTATGGTTACCCCCAAACCTTGTGCCTAGTGTTTAGCTGGTTTTTGACATAGTTGGCCTGGGATCCTGCTATTCAGGGCCCCAGGCTAATTGCTCTCTCCTTAAAATGGACTCCATGTACCTTAGGTACATACACAATTGGAATTGGCTCACCTTATTGGCCCCTGTAACAGTGTACCCAGGTACTCAGGGCATAGGTGCTTCCAAGGCCTCATCAATCCTCGAGGCAGGGTGCTTGGAAATATGTGAGATGGTGCTCTGGCATGAGCTGAGCCTGTCTGCAGCTTTCGGAACCATGTCCTTTAGCTGTTTCATGATACTGCCATACCATATACTCTTAAGTGCATTATAATCCTCGCGGTTAAGTGCTATCTTAGGTTTGGCTTTATCAAAACATGTCGAGTAAGGTGTCATATGAATTGGAATACTACCCCCTCGCCAGTTCTGGCGACGGGGGTAGCATTCCACCCTTCTAGAGGGACACGACATGTACCTAACCTGAAACCCGGTTAAAGTTAAACAGAGCCTTAGCATCGCAAAATAGATGCTGCCTCCACAGACACAAGTCTGACCTCCTGTTGCTGGGAGTCCTTCCAGCGAGGGCAGCTTGGACAAAGGGTTTCTTGCCTTTGGAGGTGCTAGCACCACCCCAGACAGGATTTTGTGTATTGGGTAGGACAGGGCTGAATAGAATCAGATATGCCTGGGGCACACAAGGTGTCCCTGTGCATAGGCCAGTTCAAACCGGTGCTGGGGCTTTCCTGCCCCAGTCCTGGTGCGAAACTGGACAAAGGAAAGGGGGTGTAACCACCCCCCTTCCTGGTTCCACCCAGAGGAGGGACCTAGTAGGTGATCCGGCCCCCCAGATTCGAATAAGAGTGGGAGCTGTGTCCTGAGACTTCAGATCATCCTGAATCGACTTGTAATACAGAAGAAGACTGGACTTCGACATTCTGCTGCTCAGAAGACGGAAGAGAATCTCCCTTGTGGCCAAGGAGTGACCACCCTGTGAACACAGGCACCAACCAGCAACTCGACGTCTGCTTTGCCGCCACCTCCCGCCGGAGCCCGAGCCCAGAGCCTGACAAGACCCAGACTCCCAGACTTCTCACCGCCGATCCACTGTCCCTGCAAAGAAGGGACCCGTGGAGGCACCGAGAGACGTTTGACCGGACATCTTGGAAGACCCCCGAAAAGCTGACTGCGCAGCATCAACGGCACCCTCGATGCTGTGCTTTGGGGTTTGAGAAGCCCTAACCTCGAGCAGCCTTTGCACCAAAGATCAGCCCCCCAGCATCTCCACGATCTGCGTGGGGCCCTTTTGCACCGTGCCACTCGACGTGCCATCCCGGCCACTTGCCACGTGGCTAGCGGCCATCTTGGCGACGAAACCTACAACTTTCACTGCAGGTCTGGTTGCTCCAGACTTGCCCTTGCTCCTGTGAAAAGGAGCACCCGCTCTGACCTTGCTGGTCCGAGTGACAAGCCTTTCTCAATTCCTGCGTGGCTTGCATTAGCCAAGGCCTGTTTGCTTCCATCTGGTTGCCGACACCGACAAAAGCGAGAAGCCTTCGTGGGACAGCTCGTGACCGACTCCTGGACGTCTTTGACCCCTCGTGTCCACGTGGCTGCAGAGAGAAGCTACACCTCGACGCCTGTTTGCACCCGACATCGCCTGGTTCCACTCTGGTTCCACGGTAGTCACTGGCTAGTGACTTTGAACATTGTCCCCTCTGCTTTCAGGTCTTCACGACTTCAGATCCACCCTTGGATCCACCGGAACTCTTCACCTCGAGTCGCCTGCAGCATCTTCAGCTCCAAGCACCATCGACCAGGGTGAAGAAACACGACACTACTTCGACCCTGTGCACCCGCTTCCTGTGGGTGAGGTAACTCAGCTCTGCCGGTGTTCCCACACTGGTACACACCTCTAGGGCCTGTGTCTAAAGTTTCATCCTTCTAGGTCACTCGTAAGGTTCCTTTCTAACTAACTTTGTACTTTTTACGCACCATTGACATTACATTGGTATTGCGTGCACTTTCCGCACTGCACCCGAGTCCCGCGGGCCTTTCCCGACTTCATCACTGCTAGTCTCGAACAGCTCCAGCAATTCCCCAGGCCCTAGGCCTCTTCACTTTCCTCATAGTGGCCCTTATACCACTATTTTTGTATATGGTTTAGGTGGCCCCTAGGGCTCATCCATATTCGTGCAACTTTTGTGTATTTAAACTGTGTTTTGTTTTAACGCTTGTGCTTTATTATTATTATTATAGGAGCTTATAGAGCGCCTGGTGACGTCTCTCGACGTGTCCCCGCGCTATGGAGAAGAGTGTTGCTTAGATGGAGCAAAGCATCAGACAGTTTAGATGGTGAAAAGATATGTTTTTAGATGTTTCCTAAAGGATGTTTCACTTTTTTCCTGTCTGATATTCATAGGAAGGGTATTCCACTCCTTAGCTGCGAGAATGCGGAAAGATCTGCCTCCAAGTCTGGCTTTTTTTGGGCGCATGATCTTGAGCAAACCTGTTCCCTTCGAGCGTAGGGATCTGGAAGGTTCATAGGGTGAGGCTAAGTCAGACAGATAGGAGGGGGCTCTAAGGTGAATGATTCTGTGGCACCAGAGAAGGGCCTTGAATATTATTCTTTTTTTTATGGGTAGCCAATGCAGAGTATCCAAGGAAGGTTTAGAAGGAGCTCTTCGCGGGAGTCGTAGCACAAGGCGTGCTGCTGAATTTTGTAGGACCTGTAACTTCCTGCTGTGCTCATAAAGAGTATAGGGTATCTTTTGAGAAATAAATATATATATTTTCAATATATATCTGTGTGGTGTCCTTTCATTTGGTATTCAAGGGATTGTGTATGGTAAAACAGCTTGCTTCACATGCCTTTACAGAGTTTAGCCTAAGACTGCTTAGTCCATGCTACCACTAGGATAGCTTGTCTATAAGGTTGACTTTACAACCTGCACCATAAGGGTTGCTTGGCATGGTACAAGGTGATCACTAGAACTAGTGAGCATCATATACCAGGCCAACTTCTCACATTGGTGGCAGCGGTGGGATTTGAGCTTGCTGTTGTTTTACCATTACAATCTTTGAAAATATCATTTGAAAGATCATACATGTACCTGATAGGTACACTAAAACAAGACTAGATATACTTAAGTTCTACTGAACTTAGTTGTTGTAGAGGATAGGGAGTAGCACACCCTGACTAAAACTACTAGATAGGTTCTGTAGGATAACACAAGTGTAGGTAGATTGCAACACATCCACCACACTAGAGCAATGTCTGGAGCAGAGGGGTCCACTGGACCTACCCCTGTTGAGAGTGACCCTCCAAAGGCACCATCCAAATTTGCTATTTTTCCATTTAAGGAACTGAGGCAACTGTGTTCCATGAGAGAAATCAAAACAGGTCCTACTCCTACAGCAGGATACCTCAGAGAGCTATTAGACCAGTCTGAAGCTCTAAAAGCCACCAAACCAGGCCCCTCAGGGACTGGAGATGGAGGCTCTCCCACTGAAGATGATAACCCTGATGCCCCTCCGCCCTGTCATCCAGATAGATGAGGACAACCAGACCCCTGGGAATACTCAGCCTGAGGAAGAGGAAGAGGAGGAGGAGGAAGAAGATAGTGATTCTGATGATGGTAGAAATAGCCAGGTGTTAGTCAGTAGGCTTAACCAGGCTAACTTAAGCTTATTTGGGACTGAAGGTGGGTCCAACCCATTCAGACCCCCAAATGGACTTAACCAGGAGCAGAGGAGGAGGAGGAATCACTCAGGTGAATCCAATACCTCCAATGTTTCTAAAGGTTCTCATGGCAACTCCAGAAGGGGGTTGACTAGCCCTCAGAGAAGGGAACATGAGGCCGAAATGAGAGAGGCTGAACTTAGGATCCAGAAGCAAGAATTAGAAGTTGCCCTGGCCAAAGAGAAACTTGCTAGAGCAAGGCAGCCTAGAGAGAGTGGATTAGGATCCACTGGTGGCAGTAATATCCCTAAGGATAAAGACAGGTCCTATGACATTAGAAACCTGAGTAAGATTGTGCCCCCCTACAAGAGTGGGGATGACATCCACAAGTGGATGACTGCACTTGAGAGAGCTTGCAAAGTACAGCAAGTCCCTCAGGAGCAGTGGGCAGCAATCTTGTGGCTCTCCTTTGAAGGTAGAGGCCGAGACAGACTCCTCACAGTTAGTGATGGGGAGTCTAGAAACTACCTGGTCCTGAAGAGTGCTCTGATTGATGGGTTAGGCTTAACCACTGAACAGTACAGGTTAATGTTCAGAGATACCCAGAAGACACAGACTCAGGACTGGTCTGAATTTGTTGAATGTGCCACTAAGGCTCTGGAGGGCTGGTTGCTGGGAAGTAAGGTTACTGACTATACAGGATTGTATAATTTAATTATGAGAGAGCAAATCTTAAGTAATTGTCAAAATCAGCTTCTACAGCAGCACCTGGTTGACTCTGATCTGACCTCTCCACAAGAATTGGGTAAGAGGGCAGACAAATGGGTCAGAACCAGGATCAGGCCTAAGAACCAGGGTGGTGACCAAAAGAAGGATACTTCCAAGGCTCAAGAGAAGGGTGGGGATAAATCTAAAGACAAGTCTCCCACAGGGCCCCAAAACTCCAAGGATGGGGGTGGTTCCCAAAACACTTCCTCTGACCAGAAAAAGCCTTATTGTCATGTCTGTAAACAGGTTGAGCATTACAAAACAGACAGCTGTTGTCCCAAGAATGGCAATAAAGAGAATATACCTCCAAAGCCAGCTCCAACACCTCCTGTTACTGTCAGCAGTAATCCCCCAGGAAGTGGGAGCACACCCAGGAATCTGGGTGGGTTTACTTTTGGAGGACAGGTGGATTCTGGCCTAACCAGGTCCCCTACCTCAGATACTCTTGTCTATGAGACTGGCATGGGGTTTGCCAATTTCACTGCTTGCCCAAACACTTTGAGCAAGTATAGACAGGAGCCCCTCATCAATGACTTGAAAGTTGAGGCCTTTAGAGACACAGGGGCTAGCATCACCATGTTGGCTGAATGTCTAGTCCCCTCAAGGCAACTTTTACCTGATGCCACATATCAGGTGACAAACATTGATGCAATAGAAACCAATCACCCCATGGCAGTAGTAAATCTTAGCTGGGGAGGTGTCACTGGCCCAAAGAGAGTGGCAGTGTCATCAAACTTGCCTGTAGATTGTCTACTGGGGAATGATTTAGAAATCTCGGCCTGGGCTGAGGTGGAACAAGAAACCCATTCTAAAATGGTAAATCTCCATGGAAAGGTTAGTGGGGCTGTGATGGCTATAGCCCCAATCCAAGATGTCCTTCCTGAAAAGGTTGGTAGGGCTGAGCAAACCTCACCCCCATCTTTAGCTAACTTCCCTCCTGAAAAGATTAGCAGGGCTGTGATGGTAACAGCCCATACCCAAACTGAGTCTCCTCCTGAAAAGGTTGGTGGGGCTGTGATGGCCACAGCCCAAACTCAAACTGATACATGGGTAGTGAAGCCTGAAATGATGGATCACTCCACCCAAACAGAGAGCATTGAGGAGGAAGAGAAATCTCCCTCCCACCAGACTTTAGGAAAGGATTAGCCTCCTCAGGGAACTGATCTTACCCCTGGTGAAGGAACTGTCCCAGAGGTTGTTAGGCCTGGCCTGACAGAGCCTCTGATGGCAGTGGACCCTTCTCAGGTGGGACCCAGTCTGAAGCAGGTAACCTGCCCCTCTCTACCTTGCCTTAGTCAGCCCAGGGCTGCAGAGGACAAGAAGGACAGTGAGCCCCAAAGGGCCCGCTGTCAAATAAATCACCCCCATCAACAGATTAGGGGCACCGAAACTAGTAGCCCTAGTGGGGTGAAAACTTTAAAAACTCCTGAGGGAGCCCCCTTAAAAGTAGTTAGGGACCTCCCCCAGATGGATTCTGTTGGGCACAGCCAAACCTGGGAACCCAAGGGCCCAAACCTGAACTGTCCCTCCAGTAAACCAACAAGAGGGACCCAGCCTCCAGCTTTAGGTAGCCAGAGGTTGACCTTGAGAGCACAGTGCAACTCAGTCAAAGAAAGAAAGGCCCCCATGGTGGAGAGTGATTGGAGGAAGCTGAGTCCTACAGAGGAATCTCACTTCAGTACTCCATCCCAACACCAGCCTTTAACTTTGCAAAGACACACCACAGGTAGAGATTCCCTATGGTGGAGACCCTCAGAGACCCTTAGGGGGAGGGATTGCTTAGTGGACCATGAGACAGGGGGTAACCAAGCCAGAGCTGGTACTTCCTTATATGGCCACTTAGGCAATATAGGCTTACCTGGTCAAGGATAGCCTTATCTCCTTTCGTTTGGGGGCGGGGGGGGGGTTATGTAGGAAGGTGGATATCTGACTATGGTTACCCCCAAACTTTTTGCCTGGTGTTTAGCTGGTTTGTGACATAGTTGGCCTGGGATCCTGCTATTCAGGGCCCCAGGCTAATTGCTCTCTCCTTAAAATGGACTCCATGTACCTTAGGTACATACACAATTGGAATTGGCTCACCTTATTGGCCCCTGTAACAGTGTACCCAGGTACCCAGGGCATAGGTGCTCCCAAGGCCTACCAGGGGCTGCAGCACGTATTGTGCCACCCCTGGCCTGGCCTCCATATTTGACACAACTGGCTGATCACTCAGCTGGGGTAAGTTGGTGTAACCACCCCTTACTTAGGTGTAGTATCCCTATACCTAACCTAAAATGGACACATATGTTCCTATCAGCCACTCCTATGGAAGGCCTCATCAATCCTGGAGGCAGAGTGCTTGGAAATATGTGAGATGGTGCTCTGGCATGAGCTGAGCCTGTCTGCAGCTTTCGGAACCATGTCCTTTAGCTGTTTCATGATACTGCCATACCATATACTCTTAAGTGCATTATAATCCTCGCGGTTAAATGCTATCTTAGGTTTGGCTTTATCAAAACATGTCGAGTAAGGTGTCATACGAATTGGAATACTACCCCCTCACCAGTTCTGGCGACGGGGGTAGCATTCCACCCTTCTAGAGGGACACGACATGTACCTAACCTGAAACCCGGTTAAAGTTAAACAGAGCCTTAGCATCGCAAAATGGATGCTGCCTCCACAGACACAAGTCTGACCTCCTGTTGCTGGGAGTCCTTCCAGCGAGGGCAGCTTGGACAAAGGGTTTCCTGCCTTGGGAGGTGCTAGCACCACCCCAGACAGGATTTTGTGTATTGGGTAGGACAGGGCTGAATAGAATCAGACATGCCTGGGGCACACAAGGTGTCCCTGTGCATAGGCCAGTTCAAACCGGTGCTGGGGATTTCCTGCCCCAGTCCTGGCGTGAAACTGGACAAAGGAAAGGTGGTGTAACCACCCCCCTTCCTGGTTCCACCCAGAGGAGGGACCTAGTAGGTGATCCGGCCCCCCAGATTCGAATAAGAGTGGGAGCTGTGTCCTGAGACTTCAGATCATCCTGAATCGACTTGTAATACAGAAGAAGACTGGACTTTGACATTCTGCTGCTCAGAAGACGGAAGAGAATCTCCCTTGTGGCCAAGGAGTGACCACCCTGTGAACACAGGCACCAACCCGCAACTCGACGTCTGCATTGCCGCCGCCTCCCGCCGGAGCCCGAGCCCAGAGCCTGACAAGACCCAGACTCCCAGACTTCTCACCGCCCGATCCACTGTCCCTGCAAAGAAGGGACCCGTGGAGGCACCGAGAGACGTGGGACAGGACATATTGGAAGACCCCCGAAAAGCTGACTGCGCAGCATCAGAGGCACCCTCGATGCTGTGCATTGGGGTTTAAGAAGCCCTAACCTCGAGCAGCCTTTGCACCAAAGATCAGCCCCCCAGCATCTCCACGATCTGCGTGGGGCAGCCCTTTTGCACCATGCCACTCGACGCGCCATCCCGGACACTTGCCACTTGGCTAGCGGCCATCTTGGCGACGAAACCTACAACTTTCACTGCAGGTCTGGTTGCTCCAGACTTGCCCTTGCTCCTGTGAAAAGGAGCACCCGCTCTGACCTTGCTGGTCCAAGTGACAAGCCTTTCTCAATTCCTGCGTGGCTTGCATTAGCCAAGGCCTGTTTGCTTCCATCCGGTTGCCGACACCGCCAAAAGCGAGAAGCCTTTGTGGGACAGCTTGTGACCGACTCCTGGACGTCTTCGACCCCTCGTGTCCACGTGGCTGCAGAGAGAAGCTACACCTCGACGCCTGTTTGCACCCGACATCGCCTGGTTCCACTCTGGTTCCACGGTAGTCACTGGCTAGTGACTTTGAACATTGTCCCCTCTGCTTTCAGGTCTTCACGACTTCAGATCCACCCTTGGATCCACCGGAACTCTTCACCTCGAGTCGCCTGCAGCATCTTCAGCTCCAAGCACCATCGACCAGCGTGAAGAAACCCGACACTACTTCGACCCTGTGCACCCGCTTCCTGTGGGTGAGGTAACTCAGCTCCGCCGGTGTTCCCACACTAGTACACCCTCTAGGGACTGTGTCTAAAGTTTCATCCTTCTAGGTCACTCGTAAGGTTCCTTTCTAACTAACTTTGTACTTTTTACGCACCATTGACATTACATTGGTATTGCGTGCACTTTCCGCACTGCACCCGAGTCCCGCGGGCCTTTCCCGACTTCATCACTGCTAGTCTCGAACAGCTCCAGCGATTCCCCAGGCCCTAGGCCTCTTCACTTTCCTCATAGTGGCCCTTATACCACTATTTTTGTATATGGTTTAGGTGGCCCCTAGGGCTCATCCATATTCGTGCAACTTTTGTGTATTTAAACTGTGTTTTGTTTTAACGCTTGTGCTGCTGTGCTCATAAAGAGTATAGGGTATCTTTTGAGAAATAAATATATATATTTTTAATATATATTTGTGTGGTGTCCTTTCATTTGGTATTCAAGGGATTGTGTATGGTAAAACAGCTTGCTTCACATGCCTTTACAGAGTTTAGCCTAAGACTGCTTAGTCCATGCTACCACTAGGATAGCTTGTCTATAAGGTTGACTTTACAACCTGCACCATAAGGGTTGCTTGGCATGGTACAAGGTGATCACTAGAACTAGTGAGCATCATATACCAGGCCAACTTCTCACAGCAAGTGAGTAACGTTATGCATGCCTCCCCCTTTAACATTGTTTGAGGGGATCGTTAGTTGGCTTCCAGTTTTTTCAACTTCACATCACCACAAGGTATATCAGTGCAGTGATGAATTTGAAAAAATGTATAACCCCAGAGCATGGTGTTGGAATCATTTGTGTTTCTTTTTAAAAAATAAAATGCTAATTTAGTGGTTTCTTCTACAAAAAAGGAACCCTGAAAATGTTGACGAACTGCATAATGTTTGACAAAGTCACCTAGCAAAATGTTCCTACATTGATAACAACTGCAACGACAGGTGTTTATGACAATGTACAGTTGTTGCTGCTGGGGATGCAGACCTGACAGGGTTTCCAGGTTTAATATGTCAAAACCTAATTTTGGCTGCATTTACATTGAAATCTGTGATTTGAATTTAATGTTAAACTACTCACTCAGAAGGATTTTTAATTCTGTTGTTAATCCTGTTAATAAATCACGGCTACAAATCTCAGACTGCCACAAACAATGGACTGCCTTATCTACAACACATCCCCTTACAGAAGTTCAGAGTTCTTCATCTGAATACAGAGACAATTCCATGGGTTAAGATTTTCATACCATAAATGTTTCTGGTGGCTGTACCTTCATTTGAGGCTGAACACCCTTCCAATATTTAGGTGTAGCTCAAAGTGAAGAATATATATTCCTTATCGCTAATGGCTTCAATAACATGAAAGTAATTTGTGCAATATGTTTATCCTGAGAGTTCAAAAAATTAACATTAATTCCCTAGTTGATGTTCACTGTGTTATAGCTTGAAGAAAGATGTTGCTGTTGGGTCAGCTATAGCCCAGCGGTTCCTTCTCAAGTTTACATCATTTAACTTGTTTAACCTTTAAATGGTTCTACTCCTGCGGGTGCTCTCTCTCCTTTTTTCCCATCATTTGTCAATTAATGAACTACGCATCTTTACTTGCTTCATTCACTCTATTTGGTAAATATCGCCTATTTCCTCTTTCTATTTCTACAAATGATCTTTAAAGCATTGCCTACTAGCAGAGTGGGTTCTCAGCTACATAACCCAGCCTTTCCAGTGCTGTGTGATTGTCCCGACGCATCATAACATATTGAAAAAAAGTAATTCAATGAGGTAAGGAAGGCATTTGTCCATCAAAACCAAACATCACCTTTTGATTGCTTTAGAACTAATTTTTTAAAACTTGTTTAACTTACAAGCCTGTTGCAATAATGATGATAATGTTGAAGACAGAATTTTAAATCTTATGAAACTAAATTCCCAGATTGTTAGTATTCTAGCTTAAACTAGAATATATCACTATGATGACATAAGTCTTTCACCATAATACACTAACAGCAAGTTAAGTAATTCAAGTAGACTCATTATATATTGATGTAATAAGAACTATTGGAAATTACCTTTTTTATGAGTTGACATCATTTGTTGGAATGCATAAGTATTAGGTATAGAATAAGCAAGTGAGTAACGTTATGCATGCATCCCCCTTTAACATTGTTTGAGGGGATCGTTAGTTGGCTTCCAGTTTTTTCAACTTCACATCACCACAAGGTATATCAGTGCAGTGATGAATTTGAAAAATCTATAACCCCAGAGCATGGTGTTGGAATCATTTGTGTTTCTTTTTAAAAAATAAAATCCTAATTTAGTGGTTTCTTCTACAAAAAAGGAACCCTGAAAATGTTGTCAAACTGCATAATGTTTGACAAAGTCACCTAGCAAAATGTTCCTACATTGATAACAACTGCAACGACAGGTGTTTATGACAATGTACAGTTGTTGCTGCTGGGGATGCAGACCTGACAGGGTTTCCAGGTTTAATATGTCAAAACCTAATTTTGGCTGCATTTACATTGAATTCTGTGATTTGAATTTAATGTTAAACTACTCACTCAGAAGGATTTTTAATTCTGTTGTTAATCCTGTTAATAAATCACGGCTACAAATCTCAGACTGCGACAAACAATGGACTGCCTGATCTACAACACATCCCCTTACAGAAGTTCAGAGTTCTTCATCTGAATACAGAGACAATTCCATGGGTTAAGATTTTCATACCATAAATGTTTCTATTGGCTGTACCTTCATTTGAGGCTGAACACCCTTCCAATATTTAGGAGTAGCTCAAAGTGAAGAATATATATTCCTTATGGCTTCAATAACATGAAAGTAATTTGTGCAATATGTTTATCCTGAGAGTTCAAGAAATTAACATTAATTCCCTAGTTGATGTTCACTGTGTTATAGCTTGAAGAAAGATGTTGCTGTTGGGTCAGCTATAGCCCAGCGGTTCCTTCTCAAGTTTACATGATTTAACTTGTTCAACCTTTCAATGGTTCTAGTCCCGCGGGTGCTCTCTGGCTTTTTTTCCCATCATTTGTCAATTAATGAACTACGCATCTTTACTTGCTTCATTCACTCTATTTGGTAAATATTGCCTATTTCCTCTTTCTATTTCTACAAATGATCATTAAAGCATTGCCTACTAGCAGAGTGGGTTCTCAGCTACATAACAAAGCCTTTCCAGTGCTGTGTGATTGTCCCGACCCATAATAACGAATTGAAAAAAAGTAATTCAATGAGGTAAGGAAGGCATTAGTCCATCAAAACCAAACATCACCTTTTGATTGCTTTTGAACTAATTTTTTAAAACTTTTTTAACTTACAAGCCTGTTGCAATAATGATGATAATGTTGAAGACAGAATTTTAAATCTTATGAAACTAAATTCCCAGATTGTCAGTATTCTAGCTTAAACTAGAATGTATCACTATGATGACATAACGCTTTCACCATAATACACTAACAGCAAGTTAAGTAATTCAAGTAGACTCATTTTATTTTGCTGTAATAAGAACTATTGCAAATTACCTTTTTTATGAGTTGACATCATTTGTTGGAATGCATAATTATTAGGTATAGAATAAGCAAGTGAGTAATGTGATGCATGCAGCCCCCTTTAACATTGTTTGAGGGGACCGTTAGTTGGCTTCCAGTTTTTTCAACTTCACATCACAAACAAGGTATATCAGTGCTGTGATGAATTTGAAAACATGTATAACCCCACAGCATGGTGTTGGAATCATTTGTGTTTCTTTTAAAAAAATAAAATCCTAATTTAGTGGTTTCTTCTACAAAAAAGGAACCCTGAAAATGTTGAAGAACTGCATAATGTTTGACAAAGTCACCTAGCAAAATGTTCCTACATTGATAACAACTGCAACGACAGGTGTTTATGACAATGTACAGTTGTTGCTGCTGGGGATGCAGACCTGACAGGGTTTCCAGGTTTAATATGTCAAAACCTAATTTTGTCTGCATTTACATTGAATTCTGTGATTTGAATTTAATGTTAAACTACTCTCTCAGAAGGATTTTTAATTCTGTTGTTAATCCTGTTAATAAATCACGGCTACAAATCTCAGACTGCCACAAACAATGAACTGCCTGATCTACAACACATCCCCTTACAGAAATTCAGAGTTCTTCATCTGAATACAGAGACAATTCCATGGGTTAAGATTTTCATACCACAAATGTTTCTGATGTCTGTACCTTCATTTGAGGCTGAACCCCCTTCCAATATTCAGGAGTAGCTCAAAGTGAAGAATATATATTCCTTATCGCTAATGGCTTCAATAACATGAAAGTAATTTGTGCAATTTGTTTATCCTGAGAGTTCAAAAAAATTAACATTAATTCCCTAGTTGATGTTCACTGTGTTATAGCTTGAAGAAAGATGTTGCTGTTGGGTCAGCTATAGCCCAGCAGTTCCTTCTCAAGATTACATCATTTAACTTGTTCAACCTTTCAATGGTTCTAGTCCCGCGGGTGCTCTCTGGCCTTTTTTTCCCCATCATTTGTCAATTAATGAACTACGCATCTTTACTTGCTTCATTCACTCTATTTGGTAAATATCGCCTATTTCCTCTTTCTATTTCTACAAATGATCATTAAAGCATTGCCTACTAGCAGAGTGTGTTCTCAGCTACATAACACAGCCTTTCCAGTGCTGTGTGATTTTCCCGACGCATAATAACATATTGAAAAAAAGTTATTCAATGAGGTAAGGAAGGCATTTGTCCATCAAAACCAAACATCACCTTTTGATTGCTTTAGAACTCATTTTTTAAAACTTTTTTGACTTACAAGCCTGTTGCAATAATGATGACAATGTTGAAGACAGAATTGTAAATCTTATGAAACTAAATTCCCAGATTGTCAGTATTCTAGCTTAAACTAGAATGTATCACTATGATGACATAACGCTTTCACCATAATACACTGACAGTAAAATAAGTAATTCAAGTAGACTCATTTTTTATTGCTGTAATAAGAACTATTGGAAATGACCTTTTTTATGAGTTGACATCATTTGTTGGAATGCATAAGTATTAGGTATAGAATAAGCAAGTGAGTAACGTGATGCATGCAGCCCCCTTTAACATTGTTTGAGGGGACCGTTAGTTGGCTTCCAGTTTTTTCAACTTCACATCACCACAAGGTATATCAGTGCAGTGATGAATTTGAAAAAATGTATAACCCCACAGCATGGTGTTGGGATCATTTGTCTTTCTTTTTAAAAAATAAAATCCTAATTTAGTGGTTTCTTCTACAAAAAAGGAACCCTGAAAAGGTTTAAGAACTGCATATTGTTTGACAAAGTCACCTAGCAAAATGTTCCTACATTGATAACAACTACAACGACAGGTGTTTATGACAATGTACAGTTGTTGCTGCTGGGGATGCAGACCTGACAGGGTTTCCAGGTTTAATATGTCAAAACCTAATTTTGGCTGCATTTACATTGAATTCTGTGATTTGAATTTAATGTTAAACTACTCACTCAGAAAGATTTTTAATTCTGTTGTTAATCCTGTTAATAAATCACGGCTACAAATCTCAGACTGCCACAAACAATGGACTGCCTGATCTACAACACATCCCCTTACAGAAGTTCAGAGTTCTTCATCTGAATACAGAGACAATTCCATGGGTTAAGATTTTCATACCATAAATGTTTCTGGTGTCTGTACCTTCATTTGAGGCTGAACACCCTTCCAACATTTAGGAGTAGCTCAAAGTGAAGAATATATATTCCTTATCGCTAATGGCCTCAATAACATGAAAGTAATTTGTGCAATATGTTTATCCTGAGAGTTCAAAAAATTAACATTAATTCCCTAGTTGATGTTCACTGTGTTATAGCTTGAAGAAAGATGTTGCTGTTGGGTCAGCTATAGTCCAGTGGTTCCTTCTCAAGTTTACGTGATTTAACTTGTTCATCCTTTCAATGGTTCTAGTCCCGAGGGTGCTCTCTGGCCTTTTTTCCCATCATTTGTCAATTAATGAACTACGCATCTTTACTTGCTTCATTCACTCTATTTGGTAAATATTGCCTATTTCCTCTTTCTATTTCTACAAATGATCATTAAAGCATTGCCTACTAGCAGAGTGGGTTCTCAGATACATAACACAGCCTTTCCAGTGCTGTGTGATTGTCCCGACCCATAATAACATATTGAAAAAAAGTAATTCAATGAGGTAAGGAAGGCATTTGTAATTCAAAACCAAACATCACCTTTTGATTGCTTTAGAACTAATTTTTTAAACTTTTTTAACTTACAAGCCTGTTGCAATAATGATGATAATGTTGAAGAGAGAATTTTAAATCTTATGAAACTAAATTCCCAGATTGTCAGTATTCTAGCTTAAACTAGAATGTATCACTATGATGACATAACGCTTTCACCATAATACACTAACAGCAAGTTAAGTAATTCAAGTAGACTCATTTTATTTTGCTGTAATAAGAACTATTGGAAATTACCTTTTTTATGAGTTGACATCATTTGTTGGAATGCATAAGTATTAGGTATAGAATAAGCAAGTGAGTAACGTGATGCATGCAGTCCCCTTTAACATTGTTTGAGGGGACCGTTAGTTGGCTTCCAGTTTTTTCAACTTCACATCACCACAAGGTATATCAGTGCAGTGATGAATTTGAAAAATGTATAACCCCACAGCATGGTGTTGGAATCATTTGTGTTTCTTTTTAAAAAATAAAATCCTAATTTAGTGGTTTCTTCTACAAAAAAGGAACCGTGAAAATGTTGAAGAACTGCATAATGTTTGACAAAGTCACCTGGCAAACATGTTCCTACATTGATAACAACTGCAACGACAGGTGTTTATGACAAGGTACAGTTGTTGCTGCTGGGGATGCAGACCTGACAGCGTTTCCAGGTTTAATATGTCAAAACCTAATTTTGGCTGCATTTACATTTAATTCTGTGATTTGAATTTAATGTTAAACTACTCACTTAGAAGGATTTTTAATTCTGTTGTTAATCCTGTTAATAAATCACGGCTACAAATCTCAGAATGCCACAAACAATGGACCCCCTGATCTACAACACATCCCCTTACAGAAGTTCAGAGATCTTCATCTGAATACAGAGACAATTCCATGGGTTAAGATTTTCATACCTAAATGTTTCTGGTGTCTGTACTTTCATTTGAGGCTGAACACCCTTCCAATATTTAGGAGTAGCTCAAAGTGAAGAATATATATTCCTTATCGCTAATGTCTTCAATAACATGAAAGTAATTTGTGCAATATGTTTATCCTGGGAGTTCAAAAAATTTACATTAATTCCCTAGTTGATGTTCACTGTGTTATAGCTTGAAGAAAGATGTTGCTGTTGGGTCAGCTATAGCCCAGCGGTTCCTTCTCAAGTTTACATCATTTAACTTGTTTAACCTTTAAATGGTTCTAGTCCCGCGGGTGCTCTCTGGCCTTTTTTTCCCATCATTTGTCAATTAATGAACTACGCATCTTTACTTGCTTCATTCACTCTATTTGGTAAATATCGCCTATTTCCTCTTTCTATTTCTACAAATGATCTTTAAAGCATTGCCTACTAGCAGAGTGGGTTCTCAGCTACATAACCCAGCCTTTCCAGTGCTGTGTGATTGTCCCGACGCATAATAACATATTGAAAAAAAGTAATTCAATGAGGTAAGGAAGGCATTTGTCCATCAAAATCAAACATCACCTTTTGATTGCTTTAGAACTAATTTTTCAAAACTTGTTTAACTTACAAGCCTGTTGCAATAATGATGATAATGTTGAAGACAGAATTTTAAATCTTATGAAACTAAATTCCTAGATTGTTAGTATTCTAGCTTAAACTAGAATGTATCACTATGATGACATAACGCTTTCACCATAATACACTAACAGCAAGTTAAGTAATTCAAGTAGACTCATATATTGCTGTAATAAGAACTATTGGAAATTACCTTTTTTATGAGTTGACATCATTTGTTGGAATGCATAAGTATTAGGTATAGAATAAGCAAGTGAGTAACGTTATGCATGCAGCCCCCTTTAACATTGTTTGAGGGGAACGTTAGTTGGCTTCCAGTTTTTTAATACTTCTCATCACCACAAGATATATCAGTGCAGTGATGAATTTGAAAAAATGTATAACCCCACAGCATGGTGTTGGAATCATTTGTGTTTCTTTTAAAAAAATAAAATCCTAATTTAGTGTTTCTTCTACAAAAAAGGAACCCTGAAAATGTTGACGAACTGCATAATGTTTGACAAAGTCACCTAGCAAAATGTTCCTACATTGATAACAACTGCAACGACAGGTGTTTATGACAATGTACAGTTGTTGCTGCTGGGGATGCAGACCTGACAGGGTTTCCAGGTTTAATATGTCAAAATCTAAATTTGGCTGCATTTACATTGAATTCTGTGATTTGAATTTAATGTTAAACTACTCACTCAGAAGGATTTTTAATTCTGTTGTTAATCCTGTTAATAAATCACGGCTACAAATCTCAGACTGCCACAAACAATGGACTGCCTGATCTACAACACATCCCCTTACAGAAGTTCAGAGTTCTTCATCTGAATACAGAGACAATTCCATGGGTTAAGATTTTCATACCATAAATGTTTCTGGTGTCTGTACCTTCATTTGAGGCTGAACACCCTTCCAATATTTAGGAGTAGCTCAAAGTGAAGAATATATATTCCTTATCGCTAATGGATTCAATAACATGAAAGTAATTTGTGCAATATGTTTATCCTGAGAGTTCAAAAAATTAACATTAATTCCCTAGTTGATGTTCACTGTGTTATAGCTTAAAGAAAGATGTTGCTGTTGGGTCAGCTATAGCCCAGCGGTTCCTTCTCAAGTTTACATGATTTAACTTGTTCAACCTTTCAAAGGTTCTAGTCCCGCGGGTGCTCTCTGGCCTTTTTTCCCATCATTTGTCAATTAACGAACTACGCATCTTTACTTGCTTCATTCACTCTATTTGGTAAATATTGCCTATTTCCTCTTTCTATTTCTACAGATGATCATTAAAGCATTGCCTACTAGCAGAGTGGGTTCTCAGCTACATAACACAGCCTTTCCAGTGCTGTGTGATTGTCCCGACGCATAATAACATATTGAAAAAAAGTAATTCAATGAGGTAAGGAAGGCATTTGTCCATCAAAATCAAACATCACCTTTTGATTGCTTTAGAACTAATTTTTAAAAACTTGTTTAACTTACAAGCCTGTTGCAAGAATGATGATAATGTTGAAGACAGAATTTTAAATCTTATGAAACTAAATTCCCAGATTGTCAGTGTTCTAGCTTAAACTAGAATGTATCACTATGATGACATAACGCTTTCACGATAATACACTAACAGCAAGTTCAGTTTTTCAAGTAGACTCATTATATATTGCTGTAATAAGAACTATTGGAAATTACCTTTTTTATGAGTTGACATCATTTGTTGGAATGCATAAGTATTAGGTATAGAATAAGCAAGTGAGTAACGTGATGCATGCAGCCCCCTTTAATATTGTTTGAGGGGACCGTTAGTTGGCTTCCAGTTTTTTCAACTTCACATCACCACAAGGTATATCAGTGCAGTGATGAATTTGAAAAAATGTATAACCCCACAGCATGGTGTTGGAATCATTTGTGTTTCTTTTTAAAAAATAAAATCCTAATTTAGTGGTTTCTTCTACAAAAAAGGAACCCTGAAAATGTTGACGAACTGCATAATGTTTGACAAAGTCACCTCGCAAAATGTTCCTACATTGATAACAACTGCAACGACAGGTGTTTATGACAATGTACAGTTGTTGCTGCTGGGGAAGCAGACCTGACAGGGTTTCCAGGTTTAATATGTCAAAACCTAATTTTGGCTGCATTTACATTGAATTCTGTGATTTGAATTTAATGTTAAACTACTCACTCAGAAGGATTTTTAATTCTGTTGTTAATCCTGTTAATAAATCACGGCTACAAATCTCAGAATGCCACAAACAATGGACTGCCTGATCTACAACACATCCCCTTACAGAAGTTCAGAGATCTTCATCTGAATACAGAGACAATTCCATGGGTTAAGATTTTCATACCTAAATGTTTCTGGTGTCTGTACTTTCATTTGAGGCTGAACACCCTTCCAATATTTAGGAGTAGCTCAAAGTGAAGAATATATATTCCTTATCGCTAATGTCTTCAATAACATGAAAGTAATTTGTGCAATATGTTTATCCTGAGAGTTCAAAAAATTTACATTAATTCCCTAGTTGATGTTCACTGTGTTATAGCTTGAAGAAAGATGTTGCTGTTGGGTCAGCTATAGCCCAGCGGTTCCTTCTCAAGTTTACATCATTTAACTTGTTTAACCTTTAAATGGTTCTAGTCCCGCGGGTGCTCTCTGGCCTTTTTTTCCCATCATTTGTCAATTAATGAACTACGCATCTTTACTTGCTTCATTCACTCTATTTGGTAAATATCGCCTATTTCCTCTTTCTATTTCTACAAATGATCTTTAAAGCATTGCCTACTAGCAGAGTGGGTACTCAGCTACATAACCCAGCCTTTCCAGTGCTGTGTGATTGTCCCGACGCATAATAACATATTGAAAAAAAGTAATTCAATGAGGTAAGGAAGGCATTTGTCCATCAAAATCAAACATCACCTTTTGATTGCTTTAGAACAAATTTTTCAAAACTTGTTTAACTTACAAGCCTGTTGCAATAATGATGATAATGTTGAAGACAGAATTTTAAATCTTATGAAACTAAATTCCTAGATTGTTAGTATTCTAGCTTAAACTAGAATGTATCACTATGATGACATAACGCTTTCACCATAATACACTAACAGCAAGTTAAGTAATTCAAGTAGACTCATATATTGCTGTAATAAGAACTATTGGAAATTACCTTTTTTATGAGTTGACATCATTTGTTGGAATGCATAAGTATTAGGTATAGAATAAGCAAGTGAGTAACGTTATGCATGCAGCCCCCTTTAACATTGTTTGAGGGGAACGTTAGTTGGCTTCCAGTTTTTTAATACTTCTCATCACCACAAGATATATCAGTGCAGTGATGAATTTGAAAAAATGTATAACCCCACAGCATGGTGTTGGAATCATTTGTGTTTCTTTTTAAAAAATAAAATCCTAATTTAGTGTTTCTTCTACAAAAAAGGAACCCTGAAAATGTTGACGAACTGCATAATGTTTGACAAAGTCACCTAGCAAAATGTTCCTACATTGATAACAACTGCAACGACAGGTGTTTATGACAATGTACAGTTGTTGCTGCTGGGGATGCAGACCTGACAGGGCTTCCAGGTTTAATATGTCAAAACCTAAATTTGGCTGCATTTACATTGAATTCTGTGATTTGAATTTAATGTTAAACTACTCACTCAGAAGGATTTTTAATTCTGTTGTTAATCCTGTTAATAAATCACGGCTACAAATCTCAGACTGCCACAAACAATGGACTGCCTGATCTACAACACATCCCCTTACAGAAGTTCAGAGTTCTTCATCTGAATACAGAGACAATTCCATGGGTTAAGATTTTCATACCATAAATGTTTCTGGTGTCTGTACCTTCATTTGAGGCTGAACACCCTTCCAATATTTAGGAGTAGCTCAAAGTGAAGAATATATATTCCTTATCGCTAATGGATTCAATAACATGAAAGTAATTTGTGCAATATTTTTATCCTGAGAGTTCAAAAAATTAACATTAATTCCCTAGTTGATGTTCACTGTGGTATAGCTTAAAGAAAGATGTTGCTGTTGGGTCAGCTATAGCCCAGCGGTTCCTTCTCAAGTTTACATGATTTAACTTGTTCAACCTTTCAATGGTTCTAGTCCCGCGGGTGCTCTCTGGCCTTTTTTCCCATCATTTGTCAATTAACGAACTACGCATCTTTACTTGCTTCATTCACTCTATTTGGTAAATATTGCCTATTTCCTCTTTCTATTTCTACAGATGATCATTAAAGCATTGCCTACTAGCAGAGTGGGTTCTCAGCTACATAACACAGCCTTTCCAGTGCTGTGTGATTGTCCCGACGCATAATAACATATTGAAAAAAAGTAATTCAATGAGGTAAGGAAGGCATTTGTCCATCAAAATCAAACATCACCTTTTGATTGCTTTAGAACTAATTTTTAAAAACTTGTTTAGCTTACAAGCCTGTTGCAAGAATGATGATAATGTTGAAGACAGAATTTTAAATCTTATGAAACTAAATTCCCAGATTGTCAGTGTTCTAGCTTAAACTAGAATGTATCACTATGATGACATAACGCTTTCACCATAATACACTAACAGCAAGTTCAGTTTTTCAAGTAGACTCATTATATATTGCTGTAATAAGAACTATTGGAAATTACCTTTTTTATGAGTTGACATCATTTGTTGGAATGCATAAGTATTAGGTATAGAATAAGCAAGTGAGTAACGTGATGCATGCAGCCCCCTTTAATATTGTTTGAGGGGACCGTTAGTTGGCTTCCAGTTTTTTCAACTTCACATCACCACAAGGTATATCAGTGCAGTGATGAATTTGAAAAAATGTATAACCCCACAGCATGGTGTTGGAATCATTTGTGCTTCTTTTTAAAAAATAAAATCCTAATTTAGTGGTTTCTTCTACAAAAAAGTAAGCATGGGCGTAAAATCCGTTACGCTCGCGGATTTTTCGTATTTTCGGAGAATCCGCAATCCGCGAACTCTCGCGGATGCGGCGAGAATACGCAAAATCCGCGCGAAGCGGATTTTTTGTTTGTGTTCGCACTGCTCGCGCTGCTCGCGGTCCGCGGCGCGGGCAGGAACAATCTTGCACTAGCGAAAGTACAAAAATTACTTAGTAAAGGAAGTGGCCCAGTCTCCAACTTCCTGTTCCTGTCCAGCAAGCTCCTCCCATAGGGGTGGGGTGAAGGAAGTGCCCCAGTCTCCAACTTCCTGTTCCTGTCCAGCAAGCTCCTCCATTTCCTGGCCACTTTTCGATCATTCTTGACTGGGAAGGATTACTTTTTGTGGTTGCTGCTGGATATTTGGATTTGAGGCTTGTTGGATTACTTTTGGATTCGAATTTTGATTTCACAAAGAAGTAAGTTGATGTTGTTTGTTTGTGGTGATTTTTGTGTGTGTTGTTTTTTTTCGACTTTTTTGGGGGGAAAATCTGCAAGTTCGCGAGCTGAGGATGTTTTTGCTTGTGTTCGCACTGCTCGTGTCCCGCGCAGCAACAATCTCGCACTCGCGAAATTGTAAAAATTACAATTCTGCTGCACATGAATTGAAAACCACCAGGCTTATTTATGGGTGCATGGATGATACAACTGTTTTGTTGAAATTATTTTTGTTAACATGATTCTGGCCAGGGCATGGATGACATTGGATTGTGCTGATTTTTGTGTGTTTTAGGACTTTTTGGGGTGGTGTTGGGGGCTTGCTATGGGGGTGGGGGCCATTTTATTGTCTGGTCCCGTGTGGGTGGGGGTCTAGGGGCCATTTGTAAGTTGTGTGCTTTGTGCCATAGGCCTGCACCCACTGTGCTCTGATGTCATCCATTATGCCCAGGGGGGCCCAGAATCGGTCTGTTCGCGGATTTTGTGGGTTTTTGCCACGTTCGCGCCGTGAAGCAACAATCTCGCACTCGCGA
Organism: Lissotriton helveticus; assembly: GCF_964261635.1. Lineage (NCBI taxonomy): Eukaryota > Metazoa > Chordata > Amphibia > Caudata > Salamandridae > Lissotriton > Lissotriton helveticus. Next base: position 69,134,651 of record NC_136058.1, read on the forward strand.
AATTGTAAAAAATGCAATTTTGCACCGGAAAACCACCAGCAGGCAGCATAAGCCTTCTGAAAATGGATGGATGGCATTGGATTGTGGTGATTTGATTTGTGTTGTGTGTTTTCACTTTTTGGAGTAGGGGTTGGGTGCTGGCTATGTTGGTGGTGGCCATTTTGAGGCATGGTCCTGGCCATGTGGATGGGGGGGTCAAGCTGCCATTTTGAAGGCAGGCAGTGAGCTTTGAGACATAGGCCTACACCCATTGTGCCTTGCTTTCACCCATTGTGCCCAGGCGGAGTCAGGGGTACATGAAAGCACAACCCTCTGTGTGTGTGCTCTCTTGGATCAATGTTAAATTCCTGTTTCCCAAAAATTTAGCAAATCCTAATTCTGAAAATTCCATATTGTGTGGTGTGCACGTGTGTATTCATAAATGCCTACTTGCTAACTGTTTATTCAAGCGCTACATATGCAACATTTATATTTACTGATGTTCCTCTGTCTTCGTTTGCGTTTAGGTGCACAAAACTACGCATCATCATCGTTGAGCATCAGTGCCAGGAAGAAGTGCTGCTGCGGCCTGTTGTTCCGACATCTGAAGAAGATGGCTCCAAAAAGAGGTGCCCGTAGGTCCTCTTCCAAGAAAGATGTCTCTACTAAGGAGAAGAAGAAGCAAGTGGCACCACTTACCAAGGCGACTGGTTGCTCAACCAAGACATTTTTTGGGCAACAACAACCAAAAAAACAAAGGCCCACCATGAGTGCTGCACAGGTATCCTGTTTAGTTGTTGAATCACCAACGACCAGTGATGTTGGATCATCGCAAGAAAGTAGCAGCACGCCATCAACACAGGTTTTAACTCATCTCACAAGTACTATTGAACAACCAAAGCCGCAACAACAACTGCATGGGCTACTAGTACAAGCAGAAGTACATGCGCAAGGAGCTGTCCGAGAAGGAGCTGTCCGAGAAGGAGCTGTCCGAGAAGGAGCTGTCCGAGAAGGAGCTGTCCGAGAAGGAGAAGGCCGAGAAGGAGCTGTCCGAGAAGGAGCTGTCCGAGAAGGAGCTGTCCGAGAAGGAGAAGGCCGAGAAGGAGAAGGCCGAGAAGGAGAAGGCCGAGAAGGAGAAGGCCGAGAAGGAGAAGGCCGAGAAGGAGCTGTCCGAGAAGGAGAAGGCCGAGAAGGAGAAGGCCGAGAAGGAGAAGGCCGAGAAGGAGAAGGCCGAGAAGGAGCTGTCCGAGAAGGAGAAGGCCGAGAAGGAGAAGGCCGAGAAGGAGAAGGCCGAGAAGGAGAAGGCCGAGAAGGAGCTGTCCGAGAAGGAGAAGGCCGAGAAGGAGAAGGCCGAGAAGGAGAAGGCCGAGAAGGAGAAGGCCGAGAAGGAGAGGTCCATGGAGACTTGCAAGTAGAGGTCAGTGAAGATGGCCATGGAGCGGTGCAAGTGCCCACAATGGTTGTTCTTCCAGAAGTAGGGGCACAGGAGGAAATTGACTTTGGAGCCGGGGTATCATGTCAGGAAGACGAAGCCACTCCTCCTGATGATTCATTTTCTCCCAGCTCCCCAGCAAGGAAAAGATCAAGGAGGGTGTGTAGAAGTTCCTCTTCAAGCCCCGCTCCATCAGATGATGATCTGGATCTGGATTGGCAACCATCTCCGACGTCTGAGAGGGAGGCACACCATGAGCTGCGAAAGGTATCAAATGTTAAAAGGAAGGGCCCCGGAAAGCTCATACTTATGGATCCGAACGTCGGACTTGATGAAGTGGTGCATTCTGATGTTGTTGAAGAGGATGACAGCAATGACCTAGTCATCACACATGTCAGTCCAGCCACACCGGCCATGCAGCAGACAGACATTTACACCCTATCCCGACGTCATGCTGAGCGTGACCCTGGCGACGTGCCACTGGTAGCACCACCAACGCAGTCAAGTAGTACCACAAGTTCAACAAAACCTACAGCTCCCATATTTTCTCCCCGGAGGGGGACTCCATCCAGCTCGACTCCCTCAAGTAAGGTTGCTGCAATAATTGCACAACCCAGTAGATGTCTGCAAGGCTCATCCACCACTGCTTCATCTGGCATTGGCAGCAGTATCACCTCGTGCGGCAAAACCAGAAGTTTCCAGTCCCCAGTTTGGAACTTTTTTAGTGTCCATGAAAAATATGATAACATAGCCGTTTGTTGCATTTGTAAGACTAGCGTTAGCCGTGGTAAGACTGGTACCAACTATGGAACCGGAGGCCAGATAGGTCATCTTGAAAGAAAGCACGCTGTCGAATGGTTTCCGCACCTAGCAAACGTCAAGGGAAAGCGATCCCAAAGGGCAAGTGGCCAAAATATACCCATAGTAGGTGTTTCATCTGAAGATGATGGGGAGGTAGAAGAAGCGTCAGACATGTGTCCGGTTGCACCCAGTACCCCTTGCAGCACCACACCCTCCGTAACACATAGCAGGCACACTGAGAGTCTGGGAGACACACCAATGCGGAAAATGTCAACACTGATCAGAAGTGGGTCGAAGAAGGCATCAGCATCATCCCGTACATTTGTCCAGCGCACCATTTCAGCCATGTTCTCCTCAGATGCGCAATTTCAACGCAACCACCCAACTGTACGCCTCTATAACACTAAGCTGGCAAAAATGCTAGCGGTGGACCTTCTCCCTTTTTCGTTTGTCGAAGGTGTGGGTTTCCTTGAACTCGTGGCAACATTGGCCCCTAAATGGAAGGTTCCTAGCCGGTACTATTTTGCCAGGGTTGCTGTTCCAGCACTACACAAAGAGGTGCTTGAGTTGGTGGGGGCAGCTTTGCAGAAGAGTGCTGTTCACACTATACACCTGACAACAGACATGTGGACCAGTTGCGCAGCCACTGATTACATGTGCATCACTGCACACTGGGTCTCTTTTTCAGGGGTTATTAAACAGATAAATGCAGGTGGTGACTTGGTCGAGATTTTTAAGGGTGCTCGTAAACATGCAACATTAGCCATGTTTGGCATGGAGAAAAGTCATACTGCAGTCAACATTTTGGCTGACTTTAACAAAAAGGTCTTGCAATGGCTGCGCCCAAGACATTGCAAGGTTGGTTATGTTTCTACAGATAATGGCAGCAATGTAGTTAGGGCCATGGCGGACGGTTTCTATTTCAGAGTGCCGTGTTTGGCGCACTGTATCAACCTTGTTGTGCAAAATTTTTTGAAAAAAGAACTTGCAGTCGACAAAACACTGACCATCTGCAGAAGAATATGCACACATTTCAACCATTCTTTTAAGGCCCGGAAGGAGCTGAGGCGCAAGCAAAATGAACGTAGAATGCCAGTGAAAGCACTTATCCAGGAGGTGGCAACACGTTGGAACTCAACCTTCTACATGCTTGAGCGTCTGCATGAGCTGTTTCCAGTAGTCAATGAGTATTTCTACAACCTGGGTGGTGATACGACAGGAATGATACTAGCGGTGGAGCAATGGCAGCTAGTTAAAAGCCTGACAGACATGCTTCGGCCTTTTGAGGTCTTCACGCGTGACGTGAGCAGGGAGGACTGTTCTTTGAGCAAAGCTATCCCACTGTTGCTGAAGCTCGAGCACCAAGTCAAGGTGGTGTCTTCACAATTAAAGGACGTTGGAAAGAACGAAGCACATGAGTTGGCGCAGAGATTATTACAACGCCTAGTTAGCAATGAACGGCTTGTAAATATCAAGAAACAACAGCACTACATTTGTGCTACTATTCTGGATCCACGTTACAAAAAGCCATTGTTTGGCAAAGTAATAATTCCTTTTGAAACATCGGATGTTACAGAGTACAAAGGTTGGCTAGCTCAGTCAGCCATTCGTTTTGAAATAGAACGGAAGGAAACTGTAGGAGAAGACAGTACTACTAGTGAATCAGCAGGCGATCAGGCGTCCCAAAAAAGCACTTCACCATCTGTGCCTGTGGCAGAAGTGAGTGACTTTCCCTCTGAGCCGTTAACCACACCAGCAACCGTATCATCTGCACCAGGCGCATGCGATATGTCTGAAGCGAGTTGGCTAACTCAGCTAGGGTTTCCTGGTCCTAGAAAGGACACAGAAGTGCAAAGTACAGGAATCCGGGAGGACATTCTTTCAATGGTGCAGGCCTATCTGGATGACTCAACAGAGGTCAATATTACTGAGGACCCATTGGCGTATTGGCATGGGAAAAGAAAAATATGGCGAGAGCTCACCAACCTGGCTATCAATTACTTGTCTTGCCCACTCGCAAGCGTGTCTTCAGAACGTGTTTTTAGTTCTGCTGGTGGCATTGTGACTTCCAAAAGGTCCCGCCTCTTGCCCGCAAATGTGGAGCGGCTCACCTTGATAAAGATGAACCAGCACTTCATACCACCAGATTACAGAGTACGAGAATGCACGCAGGAAGAAGAGGACACCGCCCTACCCGAGGAAAGTTCTCCTCAGTTACCAGAAGTAACCCCGACTGATGATTTAGCAGAGTATGAGGACGAGTTCTGCTTCCCTGACAGCGAGTTCTGAAAATGACTCAATCATTCATTAATTGTAAATAGTCCTCCTTATTCACTTTTATTCCTGTGTGTCTGTCTTTCTTTAGCAAGTGCTTCATCACATTCCCAACAAAACTGTAATCAACCAATAAAACAACAAGCCCATCAACAGAACTATCTTGATTTTGATGCCGCAGCATTCCTCAGGTTCACAACAGTTAGTTGACAAGAACTCAGTCCTGGTCGTCTATCCTGAGTCCTCCTCCTCCAGACTCACCCTATCCATTACCCATAATGCTGATGCCTGGATTCTGCACAATGAAGAAATGAAGAAATGAAGAAATGAAGGAGCCAGCCCTCAAACACAAATTACAGGTAAGATAAGCTTTTGGATGGTAGGTAGTATAATGGAGTATTCGGAGAGGCGAGAGAGTGACAGTGGTACTAGCAGCAAAGTCCTAGGGCTCTTGAATTAACAAACTCTGTGACAGGCATTTACTTAGGAAAACATTTGGCCTATTGCACGTGAACGTGTATGCGTTATATTGCTCGCTTGCCTGTCTCAGGGGTGCTGTCTCTGGGGCTTCTAGGTTTTAGGGTTGTGTCAGCACCGCTACCGCATTTCTAATGTTGATTGCTTTTGATTTGCAGAAAATCCACGCCGGGAAACTCCAGTTGTGGCCCTGCTGCAGAACGCGTTAGGACTCTGTGAATTCCAGGTGGAGCCAGCCCTCAAACACAAATTACAGGTAAGATAAGCTTTTGGATGGGAGGTAGTATAATGGAGTATTCGGAGAGGCGAGAGAGTGACAGTGGTACTAGCAGCAAAGTCCTAGGGCTCCTGAATTAACAAAGTCTGTGACAGGCATTTACTTAGGAAAACATTTGGCCTATTGCACGTGAACGTGTAGGCGTTATATTGCTCGCTTGCCTGTCTCAGGGGTGCTGTCTCTGGGGCTTCTAGGTTTTAGGGTTGTGTCAGCACCGCTACCGCATTTCTAATGTTGATTGCTTTTGATTTGCAGAAAATCCACGCCGGGAAACTCCAGTTGTGGCCCTGCTGCAGAACGCGTTAGGACTCTGTGAATTCCAGGTGGAGCCAGCCCTCAAACACAAATTACAGGTAAGATAAGCTTTTGGATGGGAGGTAGTATAATGGAGTATTCGGAGAGGCGAGAGAGTGACAGTGGTACTAGCAGCAAAGTCCTAGGGCTCTTGAATTAACAAAGTCTGTGACAGGCATTTACTTAGGAAAACATTTGGCCTATTGCACGTGAACGTGTAGGCATTATATTGCTCGCTTGCCTGTCTCAGGGGTGCTGTCTCTGGGGCTTCTAGGTTTTAGGGTTGTGTCAGCACCGCTACCACATTTCTAATGTTGATTGCTTTTGATTTGCAGAAAATCCACGCCGGGAAACTCCAGTTGTGGCCCTGCTGCAGAACGCGTTAGGACTCTGTGAATTCCAGGTGGAGCCAGCCCTCAAACACAAATTACAGGTAAGATAAGCTTTTGGATGGGAGGTAGTATAATGGAGTATTCGGAGAGGCGAGAGAGTGACAGTGGTACTAGCAGCAAAGTCCTAGGGCTCTTGAATTAACAAACTCTGTGACAGGCATTTACTTAGGAAAACATTTGGCCTATTGCACGTGAACCAACACGATGACAGTGTTCAGTTAAATGAAATTACTGCAAAACCACCACCCACCCAGCTCAAAAGTAGTAAAAAAACAGGTATGCTCAGATAAAGTTTGAAAAAGTATATTTATATCCCTAACATAATAATCTCCCGCAAGACCCTCCCTAACCCCAACAAATAGTCCTCAAAAGTCCCCAAAAAACCCAACTCCCAATTCCCACCCCCCAAAAGTCTCAAAAAAAGGGGCAAGGGACACTCTAGGGATGCAAGCTGGTAAGTTTGGCCTCCAGGGCATCATGCTTTAGGGCCAGGGCATCATATTTTTCTTGGAGGATGGCTTGCTCTAGGCGGAGGCCCTCCACCACATTTTGAAATTTGTGCCATTTCTGGACCTCCGCCTCTAGGTCTGACACTCTGCGGAGTGCACGGCGCAAGCGACCTTTAACAGTGCTGCGAGGTGCAGCTTTTGCTGCTCGGCGGTGGCGTCTTCCGGCACGGCTCCGGTTCGCTGGAGCACTGTGCTTACCGGCAGAACGTGGGGTAACAGAGGAGGATGTAGACGATGTTAAGTTGGATGCACTGGAGTGCGTGTCATCCCCCTCGAGTTCCACCAGTCGCCGATATTCGGCAACAGTTGCTTCCAGCCTCCGTTGCCGGGCCAGTACAGCCAGCATACTCCTCGTTGGTTTGGAGGTTTTAGTATTGCCAACTATATGAAGAAAGAAAGACATAATCTGTAAGCAATGCTCTTTAGGAATATGATTAACACAAAATGATTCAGCAGGAAGTTGTGTCACAGTACAACTAGCAACTAGCCAGGGCAGTACAAAACTATTCAGGCCAGTATCATGGGCGTCCGCAGGGAGGGGCGCTTGAATCACCATTTCCCTTCCCACAACTCACTTGTATCCTTGGTTTGGTGCTCTTTCATATGAAAGAGATGTGGCAGAAGTGAGTGATTTTTCCTCTGAGCCGTTAACCACACCAGCAACCGTATCATCTGCACCAGGCCCAGGCGATATGTCTGTTTCCCTCCCTCTCTCTCTCTCTCTCTCTCTCTCTCTCTCTCTGTCTCCCTCTTTCTGTCTCCCTTTGTCTCCCTCTACCTCGCTGTCTCTCTCTCTCTGTCTCCCTCCCTCACCCTCCCTCTGGCTCCCTCCCTCTCTATCTCTCCTTCTGTCTTCCTCTCTCTCTGTCTCTGCCTCTATCTGTCTTTCGGTCCCAGCCTGCTGTAATTACCATATTGTAATTTGTCACTGGGCCACCACTGGATACACATCATATCCTATCTAAGAGTCAGATAGTACCATGATCCAGCTTACATGTACTCGCCACCGCCACTGTCTCCTTCCTCACAGTCTGTACTTCTTCTTGGTCCGACTCCTCTAGCGCCGCCTCCTCCCCAGATTGACCCTCGGACTCCGAGTCAATGATGACCACATCCGAGCTGGCCCCGCCACCAGATGTTCCACCTACAAAGTAGATTTAAGAATGTTAGATTACACCACTCCACTAGTATTTGGTCTATGAATGAAAAAATGTGAAAACAACTGAAAAATTAATTGACTGTCTACTCTAGTCTAAAGTAAATGTCCCTCCTTCCAGGGAAAGCTGTTGTCTTGCTTAATTTTTTTGTCACAATTGTTGAATGCTTGCTTAATTTTAACACACATTATTTTTCTCTGAACAGACAGAAACTGGACTTCTAAGGACAAGAGGAACATCAACTTGAAACCAGGTGAAAGCTCGGCTCGACCACAAGAAATTTCTACCAATCCAGTACTCATCAACTCTGCACCAAGCACTTTTCCATTTCCAACTAACTTTATTTTAATATATGTGTTTACTTAAACTTTTAATAAAGCTTTTAAACTTGAATTGACTCTGTAGTTTTTCCTCCAGAGAGTCCAGACTAGAGTGACTGAGCGAAAAGTTTTGCAATTTTTGGAAGGAGGAATCTGTGCTGCTGACACTACCAGGTTTATTTATACAGTGTGCCAAACACGCCACTCTGAAATATTATTACTCTGGTCTTTGGTGTCCATAGTTCGGTTTGTGGAGAATTGTCCCTGCAACAGTAGGATTATTGATTTTGCTCCTATCTAAACACTATTTCGAAACAATTAAATTAGGAATGCTTGGACAACAATAGGTCCTCTATATTTAAATGAAAACTTACTGGGGCCAGCAAAGGAGCACTCGCCGCCCTGGCCTGCATCCTCCTCCTTTGGAGCCACTGCTGCATCAGATTTTTCGGTCCGCTTGCCCCTGGGCGGACCTGACGTACAACATGAAAGAAATAACAGAAAACATTGATGATTGCTGCTTGCCGATGTCCTTGTCAACCAAATCAAACATTTAGAAAGAACAAGAACCTACTATTTCATCCAAAAAGAGGGCTACAAAGGAAGGACTGCACCTGAGCCTCTACTCTAGGGGCAGATTTACAAGCCCCTTGCAGCTCTTCTGCTCCATTCTTGCGTCAATTTTGTGACGCAGCGCCACAAGAGAGGCGCCATGGTCTGGCGTATATTAACAACGTGTCGCATATGGGAGATGCATCCCATTCTAAAACCCTGCGCCATTAGGGAGCATTCCATCGCAAGGGATGGCGTTCCTGCGCAGGAACGCATGCTAAAAGTGGCTATGGGGAATATATAAAATTTCAATCAGTCATTTAGGACAATGATGCGTCACTGAAACCCTGCGCCTGCATGAAGCAGACTTACGGCTTGACGCAGCATTGCTGGAGCTGCGCCATCGTTGCAACGCAACTCCATCAAAGAGCCGCCTTTACGGCACCGATGCGTAACGCTTCGGTGACGTTTTGGGACCTTGGTGTGCCGCATTGTAAATACGGCGCACCATGGGTGGTGCTGCCGTGCCACACACTTTGCAGGGATGCGCAGGTAATTGCTAATCTGACACTTACGGGCATACTTACGAGTTCTGAGCTGGACACCTCCAGATGTGCACCAGAACAAATACGTAACGCAAAACTAACCTTGCGTCACGGCAGATGCGCCGCTATTACAATGCGGCAAACCCTGGCGCAAGGGTAGGCAGATGCGTAACGCATCTCGTGACGAAATAGGGGCGCATCTCTAGAGTCGCTTCGCGGGCGCAATGCAACTATAGCAGTGCTCAGGGCTGCCCAATACTCTACATACCGCATCAGTCCTTACGCCTGCTTCAAGCAAGCAGGCATAAAGAATTGACATAGCAGCGTCGCGGAAGTGCCTGCGTTAAATCTTGTAGATTTCACGCAGGCACTTTTGCGAGGCACACATCTGCCTGACCGGCACCACCCACCCCTCACTCCCCCCCTGCGTGGGAACGCACCCATTGAGGCGCAGGCCCAGGCATTCACGTGGCGCATCTCCTTAGATGCATCACGTTGTACATGACTCGCAGGGATGCGCCACGTTTACGTCGCTGTGCGTCAGGTAAGGCAGTGTAAACGTGGAACAAGGGGCTTGTAAATCTGCCCCTTTGTGTCTAGCATTACGCAGTTCTGTAAAATACACTCATACTCAGCCCAATTAAATGAACACAAAATAGATAACAAATAAGCAGTGGCACCGGCACAGAGAAGGAGAACAGTGCACCTGAAATGCACAGAAGATTTTGAAATATTAATGAAAAAATTGCTACTACTACTCACCAAGACCGGGGACCTCCACTCCCAGCACGTCTAGCAGGTCACGCTCTCGGTCAAGGATGTCGGTCCAGCGGTGGGTGACCTGATTGTAGGTGCGCTGGACCCCCGTGATCTTAAAAAGGGCCCGGCACACCTGCCCCCACCGCTTCCGTCGCTCCTGGCTGTTGGTGTAACCAGCAGCAATCCTGCCGCCTGCCGCGATGGTCCTGGGGAGACGGCGCTGCACGTAAAAAACAAGTGCGCCCACCTCCTCAGGGCTGAAAATCTCCCGGGGCACCACCATTTCCGCCCTCAATCGACCACACGGGAGCCGGGCACGGGCTGCGGTGCCCGTCTTGGGCAGCTTCACAGCTGTCTTGACCATGTTCTGGGCAGCAGTAAAGAAGAGACAAAATGAAAAAGAATAAGAGTAGGGAAGAAGGAAAGTAAAAGTTTAAAAAAGTAGTTCAAAAGTAAACAAAAATAGCCTAAAACACAAAAATATAGATCTAGAAAAATACAGGGATAGAAAATAAGTTAAATAGATCAAAAAAATAGTAAAACAAGCAAAGGATGGCAGAGATATAGAGAGGATAGAAACACCATACCCAGACACATAGGAATGAATGAAAAACAAGATGGCGGCCCGATCACGTGCGCGTAAGTAAGTTCGCACGCGATTTCTCTCGCGAACTCGTGCGAACTTGTATTCGCAAGGCGCGAGTCGGGAGAGATTACACTTAGCGGGCGGAAACGGAAATACGTCACGCAAACTAAATGGCGGCGCCCATACTCAACCTTGAGGTAACTCGCACGAGTTCGCGGCCTCCACGGGCCAGTTCGCACTACGACGCGCCCCGCGAATAGGGCGAAATTACCGAAAAACGAGTTTTGCAAAAGCAAAACGAACGAGCAGGTGCAAAAGTTCGAGCTCATCATTTGTAACCATTTACCTGTAGTGCTTCCTGAAGGGGCCCTCCAGAATCCGGTTGCCTACTTGCAACTATTGTGTGACCCTGCTCTGACAGTCACAGAATAGTTACAAGTATGCCATTGCATCCTGTTAAAAAAAATTATTTACTTTGCATTTGCAACAAAATGGAAAGGGAGCAGACAAGCAGGTGCCAGCCTTCATTAATGTCAGTTGGGGCAGGGCAGGTGTTGTTGTTTGCAAAACTTAAGGCACTTAGCAGGTGTTTGTTCACTCAATGGTCAATCAGAGGGTGTTGTGATGACACTGAGGGTGGCATGGGTGTGCCAGCCAGAGGGTGGCATGGGTGAACCAGAGTGCCAGTGTTGACAGAGGATGGCAGTGCTTTGCTTTGCCCCAATAATGTACACTGGTGAACTAGAGGGTGATGTGATGACACAGAGGGTGACATGGGTGAGCCAGAGGGTGGCATGGGTGACCAAAGAGAGTGCCAGTGGTGACAGAGGGTGGCAGTGATGAAGAAAGCTTAGCAAACAGGCTGGGCACGTAGAAACAACAAGTTCGCTAAACTGGCGACCCGACAAGTAAGTTCGCAATTTGCGAAATAGTACAAAACCCTCGCGAACTTGCAGAAACCCGTGCGAACACACACACCCCCAAAAAATCCGCTAATCCGCGAGAATTCGCGGATTTCGCGTATTTTCGCAATCCGCGAATACGCAAATCCGCAAATTCGCGGATTGCGAATCCGCAAAATCCGCCCATGCTTACAAAAAAGCTCACCTCGCAAAATGTTCCTACATTGATAACAACTGTAACGACAGGTGTTTATGACAATGTACAGTTGTTGCTGCTGGGGAAGCAGACCTGACAGGGTTTCCAGGTTTAATATGTCAAAACCTAATTTTGGCTGCATTTACATTGAATTCTGTGATTTGAATTTAATGTTAAACTACTCACTCAGAAGGATTTTTAATTCTGTTGTTAATCCTGTTAATAAATCACGGCTACAAATCTCAGACTGCCACAAACAATGGACTGCCTGATCTACAACACATCCCATTACAGAAGTTCAGAGTTCTTCATCTGAATACAGAGACAATTCCATGGGTTAAGATTTTCATACCATAAATGTTTCTGGTGTCTGTACCTTCATTTGAGGCTGAACACCCTTCCAATATTTAGGAGTAGCTCAAAGTGAAGAATATATATTCCTTATCGCTAATGGCTTCAATAACATGAAAGTAATTTGTGCAATATGTTTATCCTGAGAGTTCAAAAAAATGAACATTAATTCCCTCGTTGATGTTCACTGTGTTATAGCTTGAAGAAAGATGTTGCTGTTGGGTCAGCTATAGCCCAGCGGTTCCTTCTCAAGTTTATATGATTTAAGTTGTTCAACCTTTCAATGGTTCTAGTCCCGCGGGTGCTCTCTGGCCTTTCTTTCCCATCATTTGTCAATTAATGAACTATGCATCTTTACTTGCTTCATTCACTCTATTTGGTAAATATCGCCTATTTCCTCTTTCTATTTCTACAAATGATCAGTAAAGCATTGCCTACTAGCAGAGTGGGTTATCAGCTACATAACACAGCCTTTCCAGTGCTGTGTGATTGTCCCGACGCATAATAACATATTGAAAAAAAGTAATTCAATGAGGTAAGGAAGGCATTTGTCCATCAAAACCAAACATCACCTTTGATTGCTTTAGAACTAATTTTTTAAAACTTTTTTAACTTACAAGCCTGTTGCAATAATGATGATAATGTTGAAGACAGAATTTTAAATCTTTTGAAACTAAATTCCCAGATTGTCAGTATTCTAGCTTAAACTAGAATGTATCACTATGATGACGTAACGCTTTCACCATAATACACTAACAACAAGTTAAGTAATTCAAGTAGACTCATTTTATATTGCTGTAATAAGAACTATTGGAAATGACCTTTTTTATGAGTTGACATCATTTGTTGGAATACATAAGTATTAGGTATAGAATAAGCAAGTGAGTAACGTGATGCATGCAGCCCCATTTAACATTGTTTGAGGGGACCGTTAGTTGGCTTCCAGTATTTTCAACTTCACATCACCACAAGATATATCAGTGCAGTGATGAATTTGAAAAAATTTATAACCCCAGAGCATGGTGTTGGAATCATTTGTGTTTCTTTTTAAAAAATAAAATCCTAATTTAGTGGTTTCTTCTACAAAAAAGGAACCCTGAAAATGTTGACGAACTGCATAATGTTTGACAAAGTCACCTGGCAAAATGTTCCTACATTGATAACAACTGCAACGACAGGTGTTTATGACAATGTACAGTTGTTGCTGCTGGGGATGCAGACCTGACAGGGTTTCCAGGTTTAATATGTCAAAACCTAATTTTGGCTGCATTTACATTGAATTCTGTGATTTGAATTTAATGTTAAACTACTCACTCAGAAGGAGTTTTTAATTCTGTTGTTAATCCTGTTAATAAATCACGGCTACAAATCTCAGACTGCCACAAACAATGGACTGCCTGATCTACAACACATCCCATTACAGAAGTTCAGAGTTCTTCATCTGAATACAGAGACAATTCCATGGGTTAAGATTTTCATACCATAAATGTTTCTGGTGTCTGTGAGGCTGAACACCCTTCCAATATTTAGGAGTAGTTCAAAGTGAAGAATATATATTCCTTATCGCTAATGGCTTCAATAACATGAAAGTAATTTGTGCAATATGTTTATCCTGAGAGTTCAAAAAATTTACATTAATTCCCTAGTTGATGTTCACTGTGTTATAGCTTGAAGAAAGATGTTGCTGTTGGGTCAGCTATAGCCCAGCGGTTCCTTCTCAAGTTTACATCATTTAACTTGTTCAACCTTTCAATGGTTCTAGTCCCGCGGGTGCTCTCTGGCCTTTTTTTCCCATCATTTGTCAATTAATGAACTACGCATTTGAATTTAATGTTAAACTACTCACTCAGAAGGATTTTTAATTCTGTTGTTAATCCTGTTAATAAATCACGGCTACAAATCTCAGACTGCCACAAACAATGGACTGCCTGATCTACAACACATCCCCTTACAGAAGTTCAGAGTTCTTCATCTGAATACAGAGACAATTCCATGGGTTAAGATTTTCATACCATAAATGTTTCTGGTGTCTGTACCTTCATTTGAGGCTGAACACCCTTCCAATATTTAGGAGTAGCTCAAAGTGAAGAATATATATTCCTTATCGCTAATGGATTCAATAACATGAAAGTAATTTGTGCAATATGTTTATCCTGAGAGTTCAAAAAATTAACATTAATTCCCTAGTTGATGTTCACTGTGTTATAGCTTAAAGAAAGATGTTGCTGTGTGGGTCAGCTATAGCCCAGCGGTTCCTTCTCAAGTTTACATGATTTAACTTGTTCAAACTTTCAATGGTTCTAGTCCCGCGGGTGCTCTCTGGCCTTTTTTCCCATCATTTGTCAATTAATAAACTACGCATCTTTACTTGCTTCATTCACTCTATTTGGTAAATATTGCCTATTTCCTCTTTTTATTTCTACAAATGATCATTAAAGCATTGCCTTCTAGCAGAGTGGGTTCTCAGCTACATAACACAGCCTTTCCAGTGCTGTGTGATTGTCCCGACGCATAATAACATATTGAAAAAAAGTAATTCAATGAGGTAAGGAAGGCATTTGTCCATCAAAATCAAACATCACCTTTTGATTGCTTTAGAACTCATTTTTTAAAACTTTTTTAACTTACAAGCCTGTTGCAATAATGATGATAATGTTGAAGACAGAATTGTAAATCTTATGAAACTAAATTCCCAGATTGTCAGTATTCTAGCTTAAACTAGAATGTATCACTATGATGACATAACGCTTTCACCATAATACACTGACAGCAAGTTAAGTAATTCAAGTAGACTCATTTTATAATGCTGTAATAAGAACTATTGGAAATGACCTTTTTTATGAGTTGACATCATTTGTTGGAATGCATAAGTATTAGGTATAGAATAAGCAAGTGAGTAACGTGATGCATGCAGCCCCCTTTAACATTGTTTGAGGGGACCGTTAGTTGGCTTCCAGTTTTTTCAACTTCACATCACCACAAGGTATATCAGTGGAGTGATGAATTTGAAAAAATGTATAACCCCACAGCATGGTGTTGGAATCATTTGTCTTTCTTTTTAAAAAATAAAATCCTAATTTAGTGGTTTCTTCTACAAAAAAGGAACCCTGAAAATGTTGACGAACTGCATAATGTTTGACAAAGTCACCTGGCAAAATGTTCCTACATTGATAATAACTGCAATGACAGGTGTTTATGACAATGTACAGATGTTGCTGCTGGGGATGCTGACCTGACAGGGTTTCCAGGTTCAATATGTGAAAACCTAATTTTGGCTGCATTTACATTGAATTCTGTGATTTGAATTTAATGTTAAACTACTCTATCAGAAGGATTTTTAATTCTGTTGTTAATCCTGTTAATATATCACGGCTACAAATCTCAGACTGCCATAAACAATGGACTGCCTGATCTACAACACATCCCCTTACAGAAGTTCAGAGTTCTTCATCTGAATACAGAGACAATTCCATGGGTTAAGATTTTCATACCATAAATGTTTCTGATTTCTGTACCTTCATTTGAGGCTGAACCCCCTTCCAATATTCAGGAGTAGCTCAAAGTGAAGAATATATATTCCTTATCGCTAATGGCTTCAATAACATGAAAGTAATTTGTGCAATATGTTTATCCTGAGAGTTCAAAAAAATTAACATTAATTCCCTCGTTGATGTTCACTGTGTTATAGCTTGAAGAAAGATGTTGCTGTTGGGTCAGCTATAGCCCAGCGGTTCCTTCGCAAGTTTACATCATTTAACTTGTTCAACCTTTCAATGGTTCTAGTCCCGCGGGTGCTCTCTGGCCTTTTTTTCCCATCATTTGTCAATTAATGAACTACGCATCTTTACTTGCTTCATTCACTCTATTTGGTAAATATCGCCTATTTCCTCTTTCTATTTCTACAAATGATCAGTAAAGCATTGCCTACTAGCAGAGTGGGTTCTCAGCTACATAACACAGCCTTTCCAGTGCTGTGTGATTGTCCCGACGCATAATAACATATTGAAAAAAAGTAATTCAATGAGGTAAGGAAGGCATTTGTCCATCAAAACCAAACATCACCTTTTGATTGCTTTAGAACTAATTTTTTAAAACTTTTTTAACTTACAAGCCTGTTGCAATAATGATGATAATGTTGAAGACAGAATTTTAAATCTTATGAAACTAAATTCCCAGATTGTCAGTATTCTAGCTTAAACTAGAATGTATCACTATGATGACGTAACGCTTTCACCATAATACACTAACAGCAAGTTAAGTAATTCAAGTAGACTCATTTTATATTGCTGTAATAAGAACTATTGGAAATGACCTTTTTTATGAGTTGACATCATTAGTTGGAATGCATAAGTATTAGGTATAGAATAAGCAAGTGAGTAACGTGATGCATGCAGCCCCCTTTAACATTGTTTGAGGGGATCGTTAGTTGGTTTCCAGTATTTTCAACTTCACATCACCACAAGGTATATCAGTGCAGTGATGAATTTGAAAAAATGTATAACCCCACAGCATGGTGTTGGAATCATTTGTGTTTCTTTTAAAAAAAGTAAAATCCTAATTTAGTGGTTTCTTCTACAAAAAAGGAACCCTGAAAAGGTTGAAGAACTGCATAATGTTTGACAAAGTCACCTGGCAAAATGTTCCTACATTGATAACAACTGCAACGACAGGTGTTTATGACAATGTACAGTTGTTGCTGCTGGGGATGCAGACCTGACAGGGTTTCCAGGTTCAATATGTCAAAACCTAATTTTGGCTGCATTTACATTGAATTATGTGATTTGAATTTAATGTTAAAATACTCTCTCAGAAGGATTTTTAATTCTGTTGTTAATCCTGTTAATAAATCACGGCTACAAATCTCAGACTGCCACAAACAATGGACTGCCTGATCTACAAAACATCCCCTTACAGGAGTTCAGAGTTCTTCATCTGAATACAGAGACAATTCCATGGGTTAAGATTTTCATACCATAAATGTTTCTGATGTCTGTACCTTCATTTGAGGCTGAACCCCCTTCCAATATTCAGAAGTAGCTCAAAGTGAAGAATATATATTCCTTATCGCTAATGGCTTCAATAACATGAAAGTAATTTGTGCAATATATTTATCCTGAGAGTTCAAAAAAATTAACATTAATATCCTAGTTGATGTTCACTGTGTTATAGCTTGAAGAAAGATGTTGCTGTTGGGTCAGCTATAGCCCAGCAGTTCCTTCTCAAGTTTACATCATTTAACTTGTTCAACCTTACAATGGTTCTAGTCCCGCGGGTGCTCTCTGGCCTTTTTTTCCCATCATTTGTCAATTAATGAACTACGCATCTTTACTTGCTTCATTCACTCTATTTGGTAAATATCGCCTATTTCCTCTTTCTATTTCTACAAATGATCATTAAAGCATTGCCTACTAGCAGAGTGGGTTCTCAGCTACATAACACAGCCTTTCTAGTGCTGTGTGATTTTCCCGACGCATAATAACATATTGAAAAAAAGTAATTCAATGAGGTAAGGAAGGCATTTGTCCATCAAAACCAAACATCACCTTTTGATTGCTTTAGAACTAATTTTTTAAAACTTTTTTAACTTACAAGCCTGTTGCAATAATGATGATAATGTTGAAGACAGAATTGTAAATCTTATGAAACTAAATTCCCAGATTGTCAGTATTCTAGCTTAAACTAGAATGTATCACTATGATGACATAACGCTTTCACCATAATACACTGACAGCAAGTTAAGTAATTCAAGTAGACTCATTTTATATTGCTGTAATAAGAACTTTTGGAAATGACCTTTTTTATGAGTTGACATCATTTGTTGGAATGCATAAGTATTAGGTATAGAATAAGGAAGTGAGTAACGTGATGCATACAGCCCCCTTTAACATTGTTTGAGGGGACCGTTAGAAAGCTTGCAGTTTTTTCAACTTCACATCACCACAAGGTATATCAGTGCAGTGATGAATTTGAAAAAATGTATAACCCCACCGCATGGTGTTGGGATCATTTGTCTTTCTTTTTAAAAAATAAAATCCTAATTCAGTGGTTTCTTCTACAAAAAAGGAACCCTGAAAAGGTTGAAGAACTGCATAATGTTTGACAAAGTCACCTGGCAAAATGTTCCTACATTGATAACAACTGCAATGACAGGTGTTTATGACAATGTACAACTGTTGCTGCTGGGGATGCTGACCTGACAGGGTTTCCAGGTTCAATATGTCAAAACCAAATTTTGGCTGCATTTACATTGAATTCTGTGATTTGAATTTAATGTTAAACTACTCTCTCAGAAGCATTTTTAATTCTGTTGTTAATCCTGTTAATAAATCACGGCTACAAATCTCAGACTGCCACAAACAATGGACTGCCTGATCTACAACACATCCCCTTACAGAAGTTCAGAGTTCTTCATCTGAATACAGAGACAATTCCATGAGTTAAGATTTTCATACCATGAATGTTTCTGATTTCTGTACCTTCATTTGAGGCTGAACCCCCTTCCAATATTCAGGAGTAGCTCAAAGTGAAGAATATATATTCCTTATCGCTAATGGCTTCAATAACATGAAAGTAATTTGTGCAATATGTTTATCCTGAGAGTTCAAAAAAATTAACATTAATTCCCTCGTTGATGTTCACTGTGTTATAGCTTGAAGAAAGATGTTGCTGTTGGGTCAGCTATAGCCCAGCGGTTCCTTCTCAAGTTTACATCATTTAACTTGTTCAACCTTTCAATGGTTCTAGTCCCGCGGGTGCTCTCTGGCCTTTTTTTCCCATCATTTGTCAATTAATGAACTTCGCATTTTTACTTGCTTCATTCACTCTATTTGGTAAATATCGCCTATTTCCTCTTTCTATTTCTACAAATGATCATTAAAGCATTGCCTACTAGCAGAGTGGGTTCTCAGCTACATAACACAGCCTTTCTGGTGCTGTGTGATTTTCCCGACGCATAATAACATATTGAAAAAAAGTAATTCAATGAGGTAAGGAAGGCATTTGTCCATCAAAACCAAACATCACCTTTTGATTGCTTTAGAACTAATTTTTTAAAACTTTTTTAACTTACAAGCCTGTTGCAATAATGATGATAATGTTGAAGACAGAATTGTAAATCTTATGAAACTAAATTCCCAGATTGTCAGTATTCTAGCTTAAACTAGAATGTATCACTATGATGACATAACGCTTTCACCATAATACACTAACAGCAAGTTAAGTAATTCAAGTAGACTCAATATATATTGCTGTAATAAGAACTATTGGAAATTACCTTTTTTATGAGTTGACATCATTTGTTGGAATGCATAAGTATTAGGTATAGAATAAGCAAGTGAGTAACGTTATGCATGCATCCCCCTTTAACATTGTTTGAGGGGATCGTTAGTTGGCTTCCAGTTTTTTCAACTTCACATCACCACAAGGTATATCAGTGCAGTGATGAATTTGAAAAAATGTATAACCCCAGAGCATGGTGTTGGAATCATTTGTGTTTCTTTTTAAAAAATAAAATCCTAATTTAGTGGTTTCTTCTACAAAAAAGGAACCCTGAAAATGTTGACGAACTGCATAATGTTTGACAAAGTCACCTAGCAAAATGTTCCTACATTGATAACAACTGCAACGACAGGTGTTTATGACAATGTACAGTTGTTGCTGCTGGGGATGCAGACCTGACAGGGTTTCCAGGTTTATTATGTCAAAACCTAATTTTGGCTGCATTTACATTGAATTCTGTGATTTGAATCTAATGTTAAACTACTCACTCAGAAGGATTTTTAATTCTGTTGTTAATCCTGTTAATAAATCACGGCTACAAATCTCAGACTGCCACAAACAATGGACTGCCTGATCTACAACACATCCCCTTACAGAAGTTCAGAGTTCTTCATCTGAATACAGAGAATTCCATGGGTTAAGATTTTCATACCATAAATGTTTCTGGTGTCTGTACCTTCATTTGAGGCTGAACACCCTTCCAATATTTAGGAGTAGCTCAAAGTGAAGAATATATATTCCTTATCGCTAATGGATTCAATAACATGAAAGTAATTTGTGCAATATGTTTATCCTGAGAGTTCAAAAAATTAACATTAATTCCCTAGTTGATGTTCACTGTGTTATAGCTTAAAGAAAGATGTTGCTGTGTGGGTCAGCTATAGCCCAGCGGTTCCTTCTCAAGTTTACATGATTTAACTTGTTCAACCTTTCAATGGTTCTAGTCCCGCGGGTGATCTCTGGCCTTTTTTCCCATCATTTGTCAATTAATGAACTACGCATCTTTACTTGCTTCATTCACTCTATTTGGTAAATATTGCCTATTTCCTCTTTTTATTTCTACAAATGATCATTAAAGCATTGCCTACTAGCAGAGTGGGTTCTCAGCTACATAACACAGCCTTTCCAGTGCTGTGTGATTGTCCCGACGCATAATAACATATTGAAAAAAAGTAATTCAATGAGGTAAGGAAGGCATTTGTCCATCAAAATCAAACATCACCTTTTGATTGCTTTAGAACTCATTTTTAAAAACTTGTTTAACTTACAAGCCTGTTGCAATAATGATGATAATGTTGAAGACAGAATTTTAAATCTTAAGAAACTAAATTCCCAGATTGTCAGTATTCTAGCTTAAACTAGAATGTATCACTATGATGACATAACGCTTTCACCATAATACACTAACAGCAAGTTGAGTTTTTCAAGTAGACTCATTATATATTGCTGTAATAAGAACTATTGGAAATTACCTTTTTTATGAGTTGACATCATTTGTTGGAATGCATAAGTATTAGGTATAGAATACGCAAGTGAGTAACGTGATGCATGCAGCCCCCTTTAACATTGTTTGAGGGGATCGTTAGTTGGCTTCCAGTATTTTCAACTTCACATCACCACAAGGTATATCAGTGCAGTGATGAATTTGAAAAAATGTATAACCCCACAGCATGGTGTTGGAATCATTTGTGTTTCTTTTTAAAAAATAAAATCCTAATTTAGTGGTTTCTTCTACAAAAAAGGAACCCTGAAAATGTTGACGAACTGTATAATGTTTGACAAAGTCACCTAGCAAAATGTTCCTACATTGATAACAACTGCAACGACAGGTGTTTATGACAATGTACAGTTGTTACTGCTGGGGATGCAGACCTGACAGGGTTTCCAGGTTTAATATGTCAAACCTAATTTTGGCTGCATTTACATTGAATTCTGTGATTTGAATTTAATGTTAAACTACTCACTCAGAAGGATTTTTAATTCTGTTGTTAATCCTGTTAATAAATCACGGCTACAAATCTCAGACTGCCACAAACATTGGACTGCCTGATCTACAACACATCCCATTACAGAAGTTCAGAGTTCTTCATCTGAATACAGAGACAATTCCATGGGTTAAGATTTTCATACCATAAATGTTTCTGGTGTCTGTGAGGCTGAACACCCTTCCAATATTTAGGAGTAGTTCAAAGTGAAGAATATATATTCCTTATCGCTAATGGCTTCAATAACATGAAAGTAATTTGTGCAATATGTTTATCCTGAGAGTTCAAAAAATTTACATTAATTCCCTAGTTGATGTTCACTGTGTTATAGCTTGAAGAAAGATGTTGCTGTTGGGTCAGCTATAGCCCAGCGGTTCCTTCTCAAGTTTACATCATTTAACTTGTTCAACCTTTCAATGGTTCTAGTCCCGCGGTTGCTCTCTGGCCTTTTTTTCCCATCATTTGTCAATTAATGAACTACGCATCTTTACTTGCTTCATTCACTCTATTTGGTAAATATCGCCTATTTCCTCATTCTATTTCTACAAATGATCATTAATGCATTGCCTACTAGCAGAGTGGGTTCTCAGCTACATAACACAGCCTTTCCAGTGCTGTGTGATTGTCCTGACGCATAATAACATATTGAAAAAAAGTAATTCAATGAGGTAAGGAAGGCATTTGTCCATCAAAACCAAACATCACCTTTTGATTGCTTTAGAACTAATTTTTTAAAACTTTTTTAACTTACAAGCCTGTTGCAATAATGATGATAATGTTGAAGACAGAATTTTAAATCTTATGAAACTAAATTCCCAGATTGTCAGTATTCTAGCTTAAACTAGAATGTATCACTATGATGACGTAACGCTTTCACCATAATACACTAACAGCAAGTTAAGTAATTCAAGTAGACTCATTTTATATTGCTGTAATAAGAACTATTGGAAATGACCTTTTTTATGAGTTGACATCATTTGTTGGAATGCATAAGTATTAGGTATAGAATAAGCAAGTGAGTAACGTGATGCATGCAGCCCCCTTTAACATTGTTTGAGGGGATCGTTAGTTGGCTTCCAGTATTTTCAACTTCACATCACCACAAGGTATATCAGTGCAGTGATGAATTTGAAAAAATGTATAACCCCACAGCATGGTGTTGGAATCATTTGTGTTTCTTTTTAAAAAAATAAAATCCTAATGTAGTGGTTTCTTCTACAAAAAAGGAACCCTGAAAAGGTTGAAGAACTGCATAATGTTTGACAAAGTCACCTGGCAAAATGTTCCTACATTGATAACAACTGCAACGACAGGTGTTTATGACAATGTACAGTTGTTGCTGCTGGGGATGCAGACCTGACAGGGTTTCCAGGTTCAAAATGTCAAAACCTAATTTTGGCTGCATTTACATTGAATTCTGTGATTTGAATTTAATGTTAAAATACTCTCTCAGAAGGATTTTTAATTCTGTTGTTAATCCTGTTAATAAATCACGGCTACAAATCTCAGACTGCCACAAACAATGGACTGCCTGATCTACAACACATCCCCTTACAGGAGTTCAGAGTTCTTCATCTGAATACAGAGACAATTCCATGGGTTAAGATTTTCATACCATAAATGTTTCTGATGTCTGTACCTTCATTTGAGGCTGAACCCCCTTCCAATATTCAGAAGTAGCTCAAAGTGAAGAATATACATTCCTTATCGCTAATGGCTTCAATAACATGAAAGTAATTTGTGCAATATGTTTATCCTGAGAGTTCAAAAAAACTAACATTAATTCCCTAGTTGATGTTCACTGTGTTATAGCTTGAAGAAAGATGTTGCTGTTGGGTCAGCTATAGCCCAGCAGTTCCTTCTCAAGTTTACATCATTTAACTTATTCAACCTTACAATGGTTCTAGTCCCGCGGGTGCTCTCTGGCCTTTTTTTCCCATCATTTGTCAATTAATGAACTACGCATCTTTACTTGCTTCATTCACTCTATTTGGTAAATATCGCCTATTTCCTCTTTCTATTTCTAAAAATGATCATTAAAGCATTGCCTACTAGCAGAGTGGGTTCTCAGCTACATAACACAGCCTTTCTAGTGCTGTGTGATTTTCCCGACGCATAATAACATATTGAAAAAAAGTAATTCAATGACGTAAGGAAGGCATTTGTCCATCAAAACCAAACATCACCTTTTGATTGCTTTAGAACTCATTTTTTAAAACTTTTTTAACTTACAAGCCTGTTGCAATAATGATGATAATGTTGAAGACAGAATTTTAAATCTTATGAAACTAAATTCCCAGATTGTCAGTATTCTAGCTTAAACTAGAATGTATCACTATGATGACATAACGCTTTCACCATAATACACTAACAGCAAGTTAAGTAATTCAAGTAGACTCATTTTATTTTGCTGTAATAAGAACTATTGGAAATGACCTTTTTTATGAGTTGACATCATTTGTTGGAATGCATAAGTATTAGGTATAGAATAAGCAAGTGAGTAACGTAATGCATGCAGCCCCCTTTAACATTGTTTGAGGGGACCGTTAGTTGGCTTCCAGTTTTTTCAACTTCACATCACCACAAGGTATATCAGTGCAGTGATGAATTTGAAAAAATGTATAACCCCACAGCATGGTGTTGGGATCATTTGTCTTTCTTTTTAAAAAATAAAATCCTAATTTAGTGGTTTCTTCTACAAAAAAGGAACCCTGAAAAGGTTTAAGAACTGCATAATGTTTGACAAAGTCACCTAGCAAAATGTTCCTACATTGATAACAACTACAACGACAGGTGTTTATGACAATGTGCAGTTGTTGCTGCTGGGGATGCAGACCTGACAGGGTTTCCAGGTTTAATATGTCAAAACCTAATTTTGGCTGCATTTACATTGAATTCTGTGATTTGAATTTAATGTTAAACTACTCACTCAGAAGGATTTTTAATTCTGTTGTTAATCCTGTTAATAAATCACGGCTACAAATCTCAGACTGCCACAAACATTGGACTGCCTGATCTACAACACATCCCATTACAGAAGTTCAGAGTTCTTCATCTGAATACAGAGACAATTCCATGGGTTAAGATTTTCATACCATAAATGTTTCTGGTGTCTGTGAGGCTGAACACCCTTCCAATATTTAGGAGTAGTTCAAAGTGAAGAATATATATTCCTTATCGCTAATGGCTTCAATAACATGAAAGTAATTTGTGCAATATGTTTATCCTGAGAGTTCAAAAAATTTACATTAATTCCCTAGTTGATGTTCACTGTGTTATAGCTTGAAGAAAGATGTTGCTGTTGGGTCAGCTATAGCCCAGCGGTTCCTTCTCAAGTTTACATCATTTAACTTGTTCAACCTTTCAATGGTTCTAGTCCCGCGGGTGCTCTCTGGCCTTTTTTTTCCATCATTTGTCAATTAATGAACTACGCATCTTTACTTGCTTCATTCACTCTATTTGGTAAATATCGCCTATTTCCTCTTTCTATTTCTACAAATGATCATTAATGCATTGCCTACTAGCAGAGTGGGTTCTCAGCTACATAACACAGCCTTTCAAGTGCTGTGTGATTGTCCTGACGCATAATAACATATTGAAAAAAAGTAATTCAATGAGGTAAGGAAGGCATTTGTCCATCAAAACCAAACATCACCTTTTGATTGCTTTAGAACTAATTTTTTAAAACTTTTTTAACTTACAAGCCTGTTGCAATAATGATGATAATGTTGAAGACAGAATTTTAAATCTTATGAAACTAAATTCCCAGATTGTCAGTATTCTAGCTTAAACTAGAATGTATCACTATGATGACGTAACGCTTTCACCATAATACACTAACAGCAAGTTAAGTAATTCAAGTAGACTCATTTTATATTGCTGTAATAAGAACTATTGGAAATGACCTTTTTTAAGAGTTGACATCATTTGTTGGAATGCATAAGTATTAGGTATAGAATAAGCAAGTGAGTAACGTGATGCATGCAGCCCCCTTTAACATTGTTTGAGGGGATCGTTAGTTGGCTTCCAGTATTTTCAACTTCACATCACCACAAGGTATATCAGTGCAGTGATGAATTTGAAAAAATGTATAACCCCACAGCATGGTGTTGGAATCATTTGTGTTTCTTTTAAAAAAAATAAAATCCTAATTTAGTGGTTTCTTCTACAAAAAAGGAACCCTGAAAAGGTTGAAGAACTGCATAATGTTTGACAAAGTCACCTGGCAAAATGTTCCTACATTGATAACAACTGCAACGACAGGTGTTTATGACAATGTACAGTTGTTGCTGCTGGGGATGCAGACCTGACAGGGTTTCCAGGTTCAAAATGTCAAAACCTAATTTTGGCTGCATTTACATTGAATTCTGTGATTTGAATTTAATGTTAAAATACTCTCTCAGAAGGATTTTTAATTCTGTTGTTAATCCTGTTAATAAATCACGGCTACAAATCTCAGACTGCCACAAACAATGGACTGCCTGATCTACAACACATCCCCTTACAGGAGTTCAGAGTTCTTCATCTGAATACAGAGACAATTCCATGGGTTAAGATTTTCATACCATAAATGTTTCTGATGTCTGTACCTTCATTTGAGGCTGAACCCCCTTCCAATATTCAGAAGTAGCTCAAAGTGAAGAATATATATTCCTTATCGCTAATGGCTTCAATAACATGAAAGTAATTTGTGCAATATGTTTATCCTGAGAGTTCAAAAAAATTAACATTAATTCCCTAGTTGATGTTCACTGTGTTATAGCTTGAAGAAAGATGTTGCTGTTGGGTCAGCTATATCCCAGCAGTTCCTTCTCAAGTTTACATCATTTAACTTATTCAACCTTACAATGGTTCTAGTCCCGCGGGTGCTCTCTGGCCTTTTTTTCCCATCATTTGTCAATTAATGAACTACGCATCTTTACTTGCTTCATTCACTCTATTTGGTAAATATCGCCTATTTCCTCTTTCTATTTCTACAAATGATCATTAAAGCATTGCCTACTAGCAGAGTGGGTTCTCAGCTACATAACACAGCCTTTCTAGTGCTGTGTGATTTTCCCGACGCATAATAACATATTGAAAAAAAGTAATTCAATGAGGTAAGGAAGGCATTTGTCCATCAAAACCAAACATCACCTTTTGATTGCTTTAGAACTAAATTTTTTAAAACTTTTTTAACTTACAAGCCTGTTGCAATAATGATGATAATGTTGAAGACAGAATTGTAAATCTTATGAAACTAAATTCCCAGATTGTCAGTATTCTAGCTTAAACTAGAATGTATCACTATGATGACATAACGCTTTCACCATAATACACTGACAGCAAGTTAAGTAATTCAAGTAGACTCATTTTATATTGCTGTAATAAGAACTATTGGAAATGACCTTTTTTATGAGTTGACATCATTTGTTGGAATGCATAAGTATTAGGTATAGAATAAGCAAGTGAGTAACGTGATGCATGCAGCCTCCTTTAACATTGTTTGAGGGGACCGTTAGAAAGCTTGCAGTTTTTTCAACTTCACATCACCACAAGGTATATCAGTGCAGTGGTGAATTTGAAAAAATGTATAACCCCACAGCATGGTGTTGGGATCATTTGTCTTTCTTTTTAAAAAATAAAATCCTAATTTAGTGGTTTCTTCTACAAAAAAGGAACCCTGAAAAGGTTGAAGAACTGCATAATGTTTGACAAAGTCACCTGGCAAAATGTTCCTACATTGATAACAACTGCAATGACAGGTGTTTATGACAATGTACAACTGTTGCTGCTGGGGATGCTGACCTGACAGGGTTTCCAGGTTCAATATGTCAAAACCAAATTTTGGCTGCATTTACATTGAATTCTGTGATTTGAATTTAATGTTAAACTACTCTCTCAGAAGGATTTTTAATTCTGTTGTTAATCCTGTTAATAAATCACGGCTACAAATCTCAGACTGCCACAAACAATGGACTGCCTGATCTACAACACATCCCCTTACAGAAGTTCAGAGTTCTTCATCTGAATACAGAGACAATTCCATGAGTTAAGATTTTCATACCATGAATGTTTCTGATTTCTGTTCCTTCATTTGAGGCTGAACCCCCTTCCAATATTCAGGAGTAGCTCAAAGTGAAGAATATATATTCCTTATCGCTAATGGTTTCAATAACATGAAAGTAATTTGTGCAATATGTTTATCCTGAGAGTTCAAAAAAATTAACATTAATTCCCTCGTTGATGTTCACTGTGTTATAGCTTGAAGAAAGATGTTGCTGTTGGGTCAGCTATAGCCCAGCGGTTCCTTCTCAAGTTTACATCATTTAACTTGTTCAACCTTTCAATGCTTCTAGTCCTGCGGGTGCTCTCTGGCCTTTTTTTCCCATCATTTGTCAATTAATGAACTACGCATCTTTACTTGCTTCATTCACTCTATTTGGTAAATATCGCCTATTTCCTCTTTCTATTTCTACAAATGATCATTAAAGCATTGCCTACTAACAGAGTGGGTTCTCAGCTACATAACACAGCCTTTCCAGTGCTGTTTGATTTTCCCGACGCATAATAACATATTGAAAAAAAGTAATTCAATGAGGTAAGGAAGGCATTTGTCCATCAAAACCAAACATCACCTTTTGATTGCTTTAGAACTAATTTTTTTAAACTTTTTTAACTTACAAGCCTGTTGCAATAATGATGATATTGTTGAAGACAGAATTTTAAATCTTATGAAACTAAATTCCCAGGTTGTCAGTATTCTAGCTTAAACTAGAATGTATCACTATGATGACATAACGCTTTCACCATAATACACTGACAGCAAGTTAAGTAATTCAAGTAGACTCATTTTATAATGCTGTAATAAGAACTATTGGAAATGACCTTTTTTATGAGTTGACATCATTTGTTGGAATGCATAAGTATTAGGTATAGAACAAGCAAGTGAGTAACGTGATGCATGCAGCCCCCTTTAACATTGTTTGAGGGGACCGTTAGTTGGCTTCCAGTTTTTTCAACTTCACATCACCACAAGGTATATCAGTGGAGTGATGAATTTGAAAAAATGTATAACCCCACAGCATGGTGTTGGAATCATTTGTCTTTCTTTTTAAAAAATAAAATCCTAATTTAGTGGTTTCTTCTACAAAAAAGGAACCCTGAAAAGGTTGAAGAACTGCATAATGTTTGACAAAGTCACCTGGCAAAATGTTCCTACATTGATAATAACTGCAATGACAGGTGTTTATGACAATGTACAGATGTTGCTGCTGGGGATGCTGACCTGACAGGGTTTCCAGGTTCAATATGTCAAAACCTAATTTTGGCTGCATTTACATTGAATTCTGTGATTTGAATTTAATGTTAAACTACTCTATCAGAAGGATTTTTAATTCTGTTGTTAATCCTGTTAATATATCACGGCTACAAATCTCAGACTGCCATAAACAATGGACTGCCTGATCTACAACACATCCCCTTACAGAAGTTCAGAGTTCTTCATCTGAATACAGAGACAATTCCATGGGTTAAGATTTTCATACCATAAATGTTTCTGATTTCTGTACCTTCATTTGAGGCTGAACCCCCTTCCAATATTCAGGAGTAGCTCAAAGTGAAGAATATATATTCCTTATCGCTAATGGCTTCAATAACATGAAAGTAATTTGTGCAATATGTTTATCCTGAGAGTTCAAAAAAATTAACATTAATTCCCTCGTTGATGTTCACTGTGTTATAGCTTGAAGAAAGATGTTGCTGTTGGGTCAGCTATAGCCCAGCGGTTCCTTCGCAAGTTTACATCATTTAACTTGTTCAACCTTTCAATGGTTCTAGTCCCGCGGGTGCTCTCTGGCCTTTTTTTCCCATCATTTGTCAATTAATGAACTACGCATCTTTACTTGCTTCATTCACTCTATTTGGTAAATATCGCCTATTTCCTCTTTCTATTTCTACAAATGATCAGTAAAGCATTGCCTACTAGCAGAGTGGGTTCTCAGCTACATAACACAGCCTTTCCAGTGCTGTGTGATTGTCCCGACGCATAATAACATATTGAAAAAAAGTAATTCAATGAGGTAAGGAAGGCATTTGTCCATCAAAACCAAACATCACCTTTTGATTGCTTTAGAACTAATTTTTAAAAACTTTTTTAACTTACAAGCCTGTTGCAATAATGATGATAATGTTGAAGACAGAATTTTAAATCTTATGAAACTAAATTCCCAGATTGTCAGTATTCTAGCTTAAACTAGAATGTATCACTATGATGACGTAACGCTTTCACCATAATACACTAACAGCAAGTTAAGTAATTCAAGTAGACTCATTTTATATTGCTGTAATAAGAACTATTGGAAATGACCTTTTTTATGAGTTGACATCATTAGTTGGAATGCATAAGTATTAGGTATAGAATAAGCAAGTGAGTAACGTGATGCATGCAGCCCCCTTTAACATTGTTTGAGGGGATCGTTAGTTGGTTTCCAGTATTTTCAACTTCACATCACCACAAGGTATATCAGTGCAGTGATGAATTTGAAAAAATGTATAACCCCACAGCATGGTGTTGGAATCATTTGTGTTTCTTTTAAAAAAAATAAAATCCTAATTTAGTGGTTTCTTCTACAAAAAAGGAACCCTGAAAAGGTTGAAGAACTGCATAATGTTTGACAAAGTCACCTGGCAAAATGTTCCTACATTGATAACAACTGCAACGACAGGTGTTTATGACAATGTACAGTTGTTGCTGCTGGGGATGCAGACCTGACAGGGTTTCCAGGTTCAATATGTCAAAACCTAATTTTGGCTGCATTTACATTGAATTCTGTGATTTGGATTTAATGTTAAAATACTCTCTCAGAAGGATTTTTAATTCTGTTGTTAATCCTGTTAATAAATCACGGCTACAAATCTCAGACTGCCACAAACAATGGACTGCCTGATCTACAACACATCCCCTTACAGGAGTTCAGAGTTCTTCATCTGAATACAGAGACAATTCCATGGGTTAAGATTTTCATACCATAAATGTTTCTGATGTCTGTACCTTCATTTGAGGCTGAACCCCCTTCCAATATTCAGAAGTAGCTCAAAGTGAAGAATATATATTCCTTATCGCTAATGGCTTCAATAACATGAAAGTAATTTGTGCAATATATTTATCCTGAGAGTTCAAAAAAATTAACATTAATATCCTAGTTGATGTTCACTGTGTTATAGCTTGAAGAAAGATGTTGCTGTTGGGTCAGCTATAGCCCAGCAGTTCCTTCTCAAGTTTACATCATTTAACTTGTTCAACCTTACAATGGTTCTAGTCCCGCGGGTGCTCTCTGGCCTTTTTTTTCCATCATTTGTCAATTAATGAACTACGCATCTTTACTTGCTTCATTCACTCTATTTGGTAAATATCGCCTATTTCCTCTTTCTATTTCTACAAATGATCATTAAAGCATTGCCTACTAGCAGAGTGGGTTCTCAGCTACATAACACAGCCTTTCTAGTGCTGTGTGATTTTCCCGACGCATAATAACATATTGAAAAAAAGTAATTCAATGAGGTAAGGAAGGCATTTGTCCATCAAAACCAAACATCACCTTTTGATAGCTTTAGAACTAATTTTTTAAAACTTTTTTAACTTACAAGCCTGTTGCAATAATGATGATAATGTTGAAGACAGAATTGTAAATCTTATGAAACTAAATTCCCAGATTGTCAGTATTCTAGCTTAAACTAGAATGTATCACTATGATGACATAACGCTTTCACCATAATACACTGACAGCAAGTTAAGTAATTCAAGTAGACTCATTTTATATTGCTGTAATAAGAACTATTGGAAATGACCTTTTTTATGAGTTGACATCATTTGTTGGAATGCATAAGTATTAGGTATAGAATAAGGAAGTGAGTAACGTGATGCATACAGCCCCCTTTAACATTGTTTGAGGGGACCGTTAGAAAGCTTGCAGTTTTTTCAACTTCACATCACCACAAGGTATATCAGTGCAGTGATGAATTTGAAAAAATGTATAACCCCACCGCATGGTGTTGGGATCATTTGTCTTTCTTTTTAAAAAATAAAATCCTAATTCAGTGGTTTCTTCTACAAAAAAGGAACCCTGAAAAGGTTGAAGAACTGCATAATGTTTGACAAAGTCACCTGGCAAAATGTTCCTACATTGATAACAACTGCAATGACAGGTGTTTATGACAATGTACAACTGTTGCTGCTGGGGCTGCTGACCTGACAGGGTTTCCAGGTTCAATATGTCAAAACCAAATTTTGGCTGCATTTACATTGAATTCTGTGATTTGAATTTAATGTTAAACTACTCTCTCAGAAGGATTTTTAATTCTGTTGTTAATCCTGTTAATAAATCACGGCTACAAATCTCAGACTGCCACAAACAATGGACTGCCTGATCTACAACACATCCCCTTACAGAAGTTCAGAGTTCTTCATCTGAATACAGAGACAATTCCATGAGTTAAGATTTTCATACCATGAATGTTTCTGATTTCTGTACCTTCATTTGAGGCTGAACCCCCTTCCAATATTCAGGAGTAGCTCAAAGTGAAGAATATATATTCCTTATCGCTAATGGCTTCAATAACATGAAAGTAATTTGTGCAATATGTTTATCCTAAGAGTTCAAAAAAATTAACATTAATTCCCTCGTTGATGTTCACTGTGTTATAGCTTGAAGAAAGATGTTGCTGTTGGGTCAGCTATAGCCCAGCGGTTCCTTCTCAAGTTTACATCATTTAACTTGTTCAACCTTTCAATGGTTCTAGTCCCGCGGGTGCTCTCTGGCCTTTTTTTCCCATCATTTGTCAATTAATGAACTTCGCATTTTTACTTGCTTCATTCACTCTATTTGGTAAATATCGCCTATTTCCTCTTTCTATTTCTACAAATGATCATTAAAGCATTGCCTACTAGCAGAGTGGGTTCTCAGCTACATAACACAGCCTTTCTAGTGCTGTGTGATTTTCCCGACGCATAATAACATATTGAAAAAAAGTAATTCAATGAGGTAAGGAAGGCATTTGTCCATCAAAACCAAACATCACCTTTTGATTGCTTTAGAACTAATTTTTTAAAACTTTTTTAACTTACAAGCCTGTTGCAATAATGATGATAATGTTGAAGACAGAATTGTAAATCTTATGAAACTAAATTCCCAGATTGTCAGTATTCTAGCTTAAACTAGAATGTATCACTATGATGACATAACGCTTTCACCATAATACACTAACAGCAAGTTAAGTAATTCAAGTAGACTCATTATATATTGCTGTAATAAGAACTATTGGAAATTACCTTTTTTATGAGTTGACATCATTTGTTGGAATGCATAAGTATTAGGTATAGAATAAGCAAGTGAGTAACGTTATGCATGCATCCCCCTTTAACATTGTTTGAGGGGATCGTTAGTTGGCTTCCAGTTTTTTCAACTTCACATCACCACAAGGTATATCAGTGCAGTGATGAATTTGAAAAAATGTATAACCCCAGAGCATGGTGTTGGAATCATTTGTGTTTCTTTTTAAAAAATAAAATCCTAATTTAGTGGTTTCTTCTACAAAAAAGGAACCCTGAAAATGTTGACGAACTGCATAATGTTTGACAAAGTCACCTAGCAAAATGTTCCTACATTGTTAACAACTGCAACGACAGGTGTTTATGACAATGTACAGTTGTTGCTGCTGGGGATGCAGACCTGACAGGGTTTCCAGGTTTAATATGTCAAAACCTAATTTTGGCTGCATTTACATTGAATTCTGTGATTTGAATCTAATGTTAAACTACTCACTCAGAAGGATTTTTAATTCTGTTGTTAATCCTGTTAATAAATCACGGCTACAAATCTCAGACTGCCACAAACAATGGACTGCCTGATCTACAACACATCCCCTTACAGAAGTTCAGAGTTCTTCATCTGAATACAGAGACAATTCCATGGGTTAAGATTTTCATACCATAAATGTTTCTGGTGTCTGTACCTTCATTTGAGGCTGAACACCCTTCCAATATTTAGGAGTAGCTCAAAGTGAAGAATATATATTCCTTATCGCTAATGGATTCAATAACATGAAAGTAATTTGTGCAATATGTTTATCCTGAGAGTTCAAAAAATTAACATTAATTCCCTAGTTGATGTTCACTGTGTTATAGCTTAAAGAAAGATGTTGCTGTGTGGGTCAGCTATAGCCCAGCGGTTCCTTCTCAAGTTTACAAGATTTAACTTGTTCAACCTTTCAATGGTTCTAGTCCCGCGGGTGATCGCTGGCCTTTTTTCCCATCATTTGTCAATTAATGAACTACGCATCTTTACTTGCTTCATTCACTCTATTTGGTAAATATTGCCTATTTCCTCTTTTTATTTCTACAAATGATCATTAAAGCATTGCCTACTAGCAGAGTGGGTTCTCAGCTACATAACACAGCCTTTCCAGTGCTGTGTGATTGTCCCGACGCATAATAACATATTGAAAAAAAGTAATTCAATGAGGTAAGGAAGGCATTTGTCCATCAAAATCAAACATCACCTTTTGATTGCTTTAGAACTCATTTTTAAAAACTTGTTTAACTTACAAGCCTGTTGCAATAATGATGATAATGTTGAAGACAGAATTTTAAATCTTAAGAAACTAAATTCCCAGATTGTCAGTATTCTAGCTTAAACTAGAATGTATCACTATGATGACATAACGCTTTCACCATAATACACTAACAGCAAGTTGAGTTTTTCAAGTAGACTCATTATATATTGCTGTAATAAGAACTATTGGAAATTACCTTTTTTATGAGTTGACATCATTTGTTGGAATGCATAAGTATTAGGTATAGAATACGCAAGTGAGTAACGTGATGCATGCAGCCCCCTTTAACATTGTTTGAGGGGATCGTTAGTTGGCTTCCAGTATTTTCAACTTCACATCACCACAAGGTATATCAGTGCAGTGATGAATTTGAAAAAATGTATAACCCCACAGCATGGTGTTGGAATCATTTGTGTTTCTTTTTAAAAAATAAAATCCTAATTTAGTGGTTTCTTCTACAAAAAAGGAACCCTGAAAATGTTGACGAACTGTATAATGTTTGACAAAGTCACCTAGCAAAATGTTCCTACATTGATAACAACTGCAACGACAGGTGTTTATGACAATGTACAGTTGTTACTGCTGGGGATGCAGACCTGACATGGTTTCCAGGTTTAATATGTCAAAACCTAATTTTGGCTGCATTTACATTGAATTCTGTGATTTGAATTTAATGTTAAACTACTCACTCAGAAGGATTTTTAATTCTGTTGTTAATCCTGTTAATAAATCACGGCTACAAATCTCAGACTGCCACAAACATTGGACTGCCTGATCTACAACACATCCCATTACAGAAGTTCAGAGTTCTTCATCTGAATACAGAGACAATTCCATGGGTTAAGATTTTCATACCATAAATGTTTCTGGTGTCTGTGAGGCTGAACACCCTTCCAATATTTAGGAGTAGTTCAAAGTGAAGAATATATATTCCTTATCGCTAATGGCTTCAATAACATGAAAGTAATTTGTGCAATATGTTTATCCTGAGAGTTCAAAAAATTTACATTAATTCCCTAGTTGATGTTCACTGTGTTATAGCTTGAAGAAAGATGGTGCTGTTGGGTCAGCTATAGCCCAGCGGTTCCTTCTCAAGTTTACATCATTTAACTTGTTCAACCTTTCAATGGTTCTAGTCCCGCGGGTGCTCTCTGGCCTTTTTTTCCCATCATTTGTCAATTAATGAACTACGCATCTTTACTTGCTTCATTCACTCTATTTGGTAAATATCGCCTATTTCCTCTTTCTATTTCTACAAATGATCATTAATGCATTGCCTACTAGCAGAGTGGGTTCTCAGCTACATAACACAGCCTTTCCAGTGCTGTGTGATTGTCCTGACGCATAATAACATATTGAAAAAAAGTAATTCAATGAGGTAAGGAAGGCATTTGTCCATCAAAACGAAACATCACCTTTTGATTGCTTTAGAACTAATTTTTTAAAACTTTTTTAACTTACAAGCCTGTTGCAATAATGATGATAATGTTGAAGACAGAATTTTAAATCTTATGAAACTAAATTCCCAGATTGTCAGTATTCTAGCTTAAACTAGAATGTATCACTATGATGACGTAACGCTTTCACCATAATACACTAACAGCAAGTTAAGTAATTCAAGTAGACTCATTTTATATTGCTGTAATAAGAACTATTGGAAATGACCTTTTTTATGAGTTGACATCATTTGTTGGAATGCATAAGTATTAGGTATAGAATAAGCAAGTGAGTAACGTGATGCATGCAGCCCCCTTTAACATTGTTTGAGGGGATCGTTAGTTGGCTTCCAGTATTTTCAACTTCACATCACCACAAGGTATATCAGTGCAGTGATGAATTTGAAAAAATGTATAACCCCACAGCATGGTGTTGGAATCATTTGTGTTTCTTTTAAAAAAAATAAAATCCTAATGTAGTGGTTTCTTCTACAAAAAAGGAACCCTGAAAAGGTTGAAGAACTGCATAATGTTTGACAAAGTCACCTGGCAAAATGTTCCTACATTGATAACAACTGCAACGACAGGTGTTTATGACAATGTACAGTTGTTGCTGCTGGGGATGCAGACCTGACAGGGTTTCCAGGTTCAAAATGTCGAAACCTAATTTTGGCTGCATTTACATTGAATTCTGTGATTTGAATTTAATGTTAAAATACTCTCTCAGAAGGATTTTTAATTCTGTTGTTAATCCTGTTAATAAATCACGGCTACAAATCTCAGACTGCCACAAACAATGGACTGCCTGATCTACAACACATCCCCTTACAGGAGTTCAGAGTTCTTCATCTGAATACAGAGACAATTCCATGGGTTAAGATTTTCATACCATAAATGTTTCTGATGTCTGTACCTTCATTTGAGGCTGAACCCCCTTCCAATATTCAGAAGTAGCTCAAAGTGAAGAATATACATTCCTTATCGCTAATGGCTTCAATAACATGAAAGTAATTTGTGCAATATGTTTATCCTGAGAGTTCAAAAAAATTAACATTAATTCCCTAGTTGATGTTCACTGTGTTATAGCTTGAAGAACGATGTTGCTGTTGGGTCAGCTATAGCCCAGCAGTTCCTTCTCAAGTTTACATCATTTAACTTATTCAACCTTACAATGGTTCTAGTCCCGCGGATGCTCTCTGGCCTTTTTTTCCCATCATTTGTCAATTAATGAACTACGCATCTTTACTTGCTTCATTCACTCTATTTGGTAAATATCGCCTATTTCCTCTTTCTATTTCTAAAAATGATCATTAAAGCATTGCCTACTAGCAGAGTGGGTTCTCAGCTACATAACACAGCCTTTCTAGTGCTGTGTGATTTTCCCGACGCACAATAACATATTGAAAAAAAGTAATTCAATGAGGTAAGGAAGGCATTTGTCCATCAAAACCAAACATCACCTTTTGATTGCTTTAGAACTCATTTTTTAAAACTTTTTTAACTTACAAGCCTGTTGCAATAATGATGATAATGTTGAAGACAGAATTTTAAATCTTATGAAACTAAATTCCCAGATTGTCAGTATTCTAGCTTAAACTAGAATGTATCACTATGATGACATAACGCTTTCACCATAATACACTGACAGCAAGTTAAGTAATTCAAGTAGACTCATTTTATATTGCTGTAATAAGAACTATTGGAAATGACCTTTTTTATGAGTTGACATCATTTGTTGGAATGCATAAGTATTAGGTATAGAATAAGCAAGTGAGTAACGTGATGCATGCAGCCTCCTTTAACATTGTTTGAGGGGACCGTTAGAAAGCTTGCAGTTTTTTCAACTTCACATCACCACAAGGTATATCAGTGCAGTGATGAATTTGAAAAAATGTATAACCCCACAGCATGGTGTTGGGATCATTTGTCTTTCTTTTTAAAAAATAAAATCCTAATTTAGTGGTTTCTTCTACAAAAAAGGAACCCTGAAAAGGTTGAAGAACTGCATAATGTTTGACAAAGTCACCTGGCAAAATGTTCCTACATTGATAACAACTGCAATGACAGGTGTTTATGACAATGTACAACTGTTGCTGCTGGGGATGCTGACCTGACAGGGTTTCCAGGTTCAATATGTCAAAACCAAATTTTGGCTGCATTTACATTGAATTCTGTGATTTGAATTTAATGTTAAACTACTCTCTCAGAAGGATTTTTAATTCTGTTGTTAATCCTGTTAATAAATCACGGCTACAAATCTCAGACTGCCACAAACAATGGACTGCCTGATCTACAACACATCCCCTTACAGAAGTTCAGAGTTCTTCATCTGAATACAGAGACAATTCCATGAGTTAAGATTTTCATACCATGAATGTTTCTGATTTCTGTTCCTTCATTTGAGGCTGAACCCCCTTCCAATATTCAGGAGTAGCTCAAAGTGAAGAATATATATTCCTTATCGCTAATGGCTTCAATAACATGAAAGTAATTTGTGCAATATGTTTATCCTGAGAGTTCAAAAAAATTAACATTAATTCCCTCGTTGATGTTCACTGTGTTATAGCTTGAAGAAAGATGTTGCTGTTGGGTCAGCTATAGCCCAGCGGTTCCTTCTCAAGTTTACATCATTTAACTTGTTCAACCTTTCAATGCTTCTAGTCCTGCGGGTGCTCTCTGGCCTTTTTTTCCCATCATTTGTCAATTAATGAACTACGCATCTTTACTTGCTTCATTCACTCTATTTGGTAAATATCGCCTATTTCCTCTTTCTATTTCTACAAATGATCATTAAAGCATTGCCTACTAACAGAGTGGGTTCTCAGCTACATAACACAGCCTTTCCAGTGCTGTTTGATTTTCCCGACGCATAATAACATATTGAAAAAAAGTAATTCAATGAGGTAAGGAAGGCATTTGTCCATCAAAACCAAACATCACCTTTTGATTGCTTTAGAACTAATTTTTTTAAACTTTTTTAACTTACAAGCCTGTTGCAATAATGATGATATTGTTGAAGACAGAATTTTAAATCTTATGAAACTAAATTCCCAGATTGTCAGTATTCTAGCTTAAACTAGAATGTATCACTATGATGACATAACGCTTTCACCATAATACACTAACAGCAAGTTAAGTAATTCAAGTAGACTCATTATATATTGCTGTAATAAGAACTATTGGAAATTACCTTTTTTATGAGTTGACATCATTTGTTGGAATGCATAAGTATTAGGTATAGAATAAGCAAGTGAGTAATGTTATGCATGCATCCCCCTTTAACATTGTTTGAGGGGATCGTTAGTTGGCTTCCAGTTTTTTCAACTTCACATCACCACAAGGTATATCAGTGCAGTGATGAATTTGAAAAAATGTATAACCCCAGAGCATGGTGTTGGAATCATTTGTGTTTCTTTTTAAAAAATAAAATCCTAATTTAGTGGTTTCTTCTACAAAAAAGGAACCCTGAAAATGTTGACGAACTGCATAATGTTTGACAAAGTCACCTAGCAATATGTTCCTACATTGATAACAACTGCAACGACAGGTGTTTATGACAATGTACAGTTGTTGCTGCTGGGGATGCAGACCTGACAGGGTTTCCAGGTTTAATATGTCAAAACCTAATTTTGGCTGCATTTACATTGAATTCTGTGATTTGAATTTAATGTTAAACTACTCACTCAGAAGGATTTTTAATTCTGTTGTTAATCCTGTTAATAAATCACGGCTACAAATCTCAGACTGCCACAAACAATGGACTGCCTGATCTACAACACATCCCCTTACAGAAGTTCAGAGTTCTTCATCTGAATACAGAGACAATTCCATGGGTTAAGATTTTCATACCATAAATGTTTCTGGTGTCAGTACCTTCATTTGAGGCTGAACACCCTTCCAATATTTAGGAGTAGCTCAAAGTGAAGAATATATATTCCTTATCGCTAATGGATTCAATAACATGAAAGTAATTTGTGCAATATGTTTATCCTGAGAGTTCAAAAAATTAACATTAATTCCCTAGTTGATGTTCACTGTGTTATAGCTTAAAGAACGATGTTGCTGTGTGGGTCAGCTATAGCCCAGCGGTTCCTTCTCAAGTTTACATGATTTAACTTGTTCAACCTTTCAATGGTTCTAGTCCCGCGGGTGCTCTCTGGCCTTTTTTCCCATCATTTGTCAATTAATGAACTACGCATCTTTACTTGCTTCATTCACTCTATTTGGTAAATATTGCCTATTTCCTCTTTTTATTTCTACAAATGATCATTAAAGCATTGCCTACTAGCAGAGTGGGTTCTCAGCTACATAACACAGCCTTTCCAGTGCTGTGTGATTGTCCCGACGCATAATAACATATTGAAAAAAAGTAATTCAATGAGGTAAGGAAGGCATTTGTCCATCAAAATCAAACATCACCTTTTGATTGCTTTAGAACTCATTTTTAAAAACTTGTTTAACTTACAAGCCTGTTGCAATAATGATGATAATGTTGAAGACAGAATTTTAAATCTTATGAACCTAAATTCCCAGATTGTCAGTATTCTAGCTTCAACTAGAATGTATCAATATGATGACATAATGCTTTCACCATAATACACTAACAGCAAGTTGAGTTTTTCAAGTAGACTCATTATATATTGCTGTAATAAGAACTATTGGAAATTACCTTTTTTATGAGTTGACATCATTTGTTGGAATGCATAAGTATTAGGTATAGAATAAGCAAGTGAGTAACGTGATGCATGCAGCCCCCTTTAACATTGTTTGAGGGGACCGTTAGTTGGCTTCCAGTTTTTTCAACTTTACATCACCACAAGGTATATCAGTGCAGTGATGAATTTGAAAAAATGTATAACCCCACAGCATGGTGTTGGAATCATTTGTGTTTCTTTTAAAAAAATAAAATCCTAATTTAGTGGTTTCTTCTACAAAAAAGGAACCCTGAAAATGTTGACGAACTGTATAATGTTTGACAAAGTCACCTAGCAAAATGTTCCTACATTGATAACAACTGCAACGACAGGTGTTTATGACAATGTACAGTTGTTACTGCTGGGGATGCAGACCTGACAGGGTTTCCAGGTTTAATATGTCAAAACCTAATTTTGGCTGCATTTACATTGAATTCTGTGATTTGAATTTAATGTTAAACTACTCACTCAGAAGGATTTTTAATTCTGTAGTTAATCCTGTTAATAAATCACGGCTACAAATCTCAGACTGCCACAAACAATGGACTGCCTGATCTACAACACATCCCATTACAGAAGTTCAGAGTACTTCATCTGAATACAGAGACAATTCCATGGGTTAAGATTTTCATACCAT
Organism: Lissotriton helveticus; assembly: GCF_964261635.1. Classification (NCBI taxonomy): domain Eukaryota; kingdom Metazoa; phylum Chordata; class Amphibia; order Caudata; family Salamandridae; genus Lissotriton; species Lissotriton helveticus. The sequence goes on from NC_136058.1 coordinate 69,175,075, forward strand.
AAATGTTTCTGGTGTCTGTGAGGCTGAACACCCTTCCAATATTTAGGAGTAGTTCAAAGTGAAGAATATATATTCCTTATCGCTAATGGCTTCAATAACATGAAAGTAATTTGTGCAATATGTTTATCCTGAGAGTTCAAAAAATTTACATTAATTCCCTAGTTGATGTTCACTGTGTTATAGCTTGAAGAAAGATGTTGCTGTTGGGTCAGCTATAGCCCAGCGGTTCCTTCTCAAGTTTACATCATTTAACTTGTTCAACCTTTCAATGGTTCTAGTCCCGCGGGTGCTCTCTGGCCTTTTTTTCCCATCATTTGTCAATTAATGAACTACGCATCTTTACTTGCTTCATTCACTCTATTTGGTAAATATCGCCTATTTCCTCTTTCTATTTCTACAAATGATCATTAATGCATTGCCTACTAGCAGAGTGGGTTCTCAGCTACATAACACAGCCTTTCCAGTGCTGTGTGATTGTCCTGACGCATAATAACATATTGAAAAAAAGTAATTCAATGAGGTAAGGAAGGCATTTGTCCATCAAAACCAAACAGCACCTTTTGATTGCTTTAGAACTAATTTTTTTAAACTTTTTTAACTTACAAGCCTGTTGCAATAATGATGATAATGTTGAAGACAGAATTTTAAATCTTATGAAACTAAATTCCCAGATTGTCAGTATTCTAGCTTAAACTAGAATGTATCACTATGATGACGTAACGCTTTCACCATAATACACTAACAGCAAGTTAAGTAATTCAAGTAGACTCATTTTATATTGCTGTAATAAGAACTATTGGAAATGACCTTTTTTATGAGTTGACATCATTTGTTGGAATGCATAAGTATTAGGTATAGAATAAGCAAGTGAGTAACGTGATGCATGCAGCCCCCTTTAACATTGTTTGAGGGGATCGTTAGTTGGCTTCCAGTATTTTCAACTTCACATCACCACAAGGTATATCAGTGCAGTGATGAATTTGAAAAAATGTATAACCCCACAGCATGGTGTTGGAATCATTTGTGTTTCTTTTTAAAAAATAAAATCCTAATTTAGTGGTTTCTTCTACAAAAAAGGAACCCTGAAAATGTTGACGAACTGTATAATGTTTGACAAAGTCACCTAGCAAAATGTTCCTACATTGATAACAACTGCAACGACAAGTGTTTATGACAATGTACAGTTGTTACTGCTGGGGATGCAGACCTGACAGGGTTTCCAGGTTTAATATGTCAAAACCTAATTTTGGCTGCATTTACATTGAATTCTGTGATTTGAATTTAATGTTAAACTACTCACTCAGAAGGATTTTTAATTCTGTTGTTAATCCTGTTAATAAATCACGGCTACAAATATCAGACTGCCACAAACATTGGACTGCCTGATCTACAACACATCCCATTACAGAAGTTCAGAGTTCTTCATCTGAATACAGAGACAATTCCATGGGTTAAGATTTTCATACCATAAATGTTTCTGGTGTCTGTGAGGCTGAACACCCTTCCAATATTTAGGAGTAGTTCAAAGTGAAGAATATATATTCCTTATCGCTAATGGCTTCAATAACATGAAAGTAATTTGTGCAATATGTTTATCCTGAGAGTTCAAAAAATTTACATTAATTCCCTAGTTGATGTTCACTGTGTTATAGCTTGAAGAAAGATGTTGCTGTTGGGTCAGCTATAGCCCAGCGGTTCCTTCTCAAGTTTACATCATTTAACTTGTTCAACCTTTCAATGGTTCTAGTCCCGCGGGTGCTGTCTGGCCTTTTTTTCCCATCATTTGTCAATTAATGAACTACGCATCTTTACTTGCTTCATTCACTCTATTTGGTAAATATCGCCTATTTCCTCTTTCTATTTCTACAAATGATCATTAATGCATTGCCTACTAGCAGAGTGGGTTCTCAGCTACATAACACAGCCTTTCCAGTGCTGTGTGATTGTCCTGACGCATAATAACATATTGAAAAAAAGTAATTCAATGAGGTAAGGAAGGCATTTGTCCATCAAAACCAAACATCACCTTTTGATTGCTTTAGAACTAATTTTTTAAAACTTTTTTAACTTACAAGCCTGTTGCAATAATGATGATAATGTTGAAGACAGAATTTTAAATCTTATGAAACTAAATTCCCAGATTGTCAGTATTCTAGCTTAAACTAGAATGTATCACTATGATGACGTAACGCTTTCACCATAATACACTAACAGCAAGTTAAGTAATTCACGTAGACTCATTTTATATTGCTGTAATAAGAACTATTGGAAATGACCTTTTTTATGAGTTGACATCATTTGTTGGAATGCATAAGTATTAGGTATAGAATAAGCAAGTGAGTAACGTGATGCATGCAGCCCCCTTTAACATTGTTTGAGGGGATCGTTAGTTGGCTTCCAGTATTTTCAACTTCACATCACCACAAGGTATATCAGTGCAGTGATGAATTTGAAAAAATGTATAACCCCACAGCATGGTGTTGGAATCATTTGTGTTTCTTTTTAAAAAAATAAAATCCTAATTTAGTGGTTTCTTCTACAAAAAAGGAACCCTGAAAAGGTTGAAGAACTGCATAATGTTTGACAAAGTCACCTGGCAAAATGTTCCTACATTGATAACAACTGCAACGACAGGTGTTTATGACAATGTACAGTTGTTGCTGCTGGGGATGCAGACCTGACAGGGTTTCCAGGTTCAAAATGTCAAAACCTAATTTTGGCTGCATTTACATTGAATTCTGTGATTTGAATTTAATGTTAAAATACTCTCTCAGAAGGATTTTTAATTCTGTTGTTAATCCTGTTAATAAATCACGGCTACAAATCTCAGACTGCCACAAACAATGGACTGCCTGATCTACAACACATCCCCTTACAGGAGTTCAGAGTTCTTCATCTGAATACAGAGACAATTCCATGGGTTAAGATTTTCATACCATAAATGTTTCTGATGTCTGTACCTTCATTTGAGGCTGAACCCCCTTCCAATATTCAGAAGTAGCTCAAAGTGAAGAATATATATTCCTTATCGCTAATGGCTTCAATAACATGAAAGTAATTTGTGCAATATGTTTATCCTGAGAGTTCAAAAAAATTAACATTAATTCCCTAGTTGATGTTCACTGTGTTATAGCTTGAAGAAAGATGTTGCTGTTGGGTCAACTATAGCCCAGCAGTTCCTTCTCAAGTTTACATCATTTAACTTATTCAACCTTACAATGGTTCTAGTCCCGCGGGTGCTCTCTGGCCTTTTTTTTCCCATCATTTGTCAATTAATGAACTACGCATCTTTACTTGCTTCATTCACTCTATTTGGTAAATATCGCCTATTTCCTCTTTCTATTTCTACAAATGATCATTAAAGCATTGCCTACTAGCAGAGTGGGTTCTCAGCTACATAACACAGCCTTTCTAGTGCTGTGTGATTTTCCCGACGCATAATAACATATTGAAAAAAAGTAATTCAATGAGGTAAGGAAGGCATTTGTCCATCAAAACCAAACATCACTTTTTGATTGCTTTAGAACTAATTTTTTAAAACTTTTTTAACTTACAAGCCTGTTGCAATAATGATGATAATGTTGAAGACAGAATTGTAAATCTTATGAAACTAAATTCCCAGATTGTCAGTATTCTAGCTTAAACTAGAATGTATCACTATGATGACATAACGCTTTCACCATAATACACTGACAGCAAGTTAAGTAATTCAAGTAGACTCATTTTATATTGCTGTAATAAGAACTATTGGAAATGACCTTTTTTATGAGTTGACATCATTTGTTGGAATGCATAAGTATTAGGTATAGAATAAGCAAGTGAGTAACGTGATGCATACAGCCCCCTTTAACATTGTTTGAGGGGACCGTTAGAAAGCTTGCAGTTTTTTCAACTTCACATCACCACAAGGTATATCAGTGCAGTGATGAATTTGAAAAAATGTATAACCCCACAGCATGGTGTTGGGATCATTTGTCTTTCTTTTTAAAAAATAAAATCCTAATTTAGTGGTTTCTTCTACAAAAAAGGAACCCTGAAAAGGTTGAAGAACTGCATAATGTTTGACAAAGTCACCTGGCAAAATGTTCCTACATTGATAACAACTGCAATGACAGGTGTTTATGACAATGTACAACTGTTGCTGCTGGGGATGCTGACCTGACAGGGTTTCCAGCAATATGTCAAAACCAAATTTTGGCTGCATTTACATTGAATTCTGTGATTTGAATTTAATGTTAAACTACTCTCTCAGAAGGATTTTTAATTCTGTTGTTAATCCTGTTAATAAATCACGGCTCCAAATCTCAGACTGCCACAAACAATGGACTGCCTGATCTACAACACATCCCCTTACAGAAGTTCAGAGTTCTTCATCTGAATACAGAGACAATTCCATGAGTTAAGATTTTCATACCATGAATGTTTCTGATTTCTGTACCTTCATTTGAGGCTGAACCCCCTTCCAATATTCAGGAGTAGCTCAAAGTGAAGAATATATATTCCTTATTGCTAATGGCTTCAATAACATGAAAGTAATTTGTGCAATATGTTTATCCTGAGAGTTCAAAAAAATTAACATTAATTCCCTCGTTGATGTTCACTGTGTTATAGCTTGAAGAAAGATGTTGCTGTTGGGTCAGCTATAGCCCAGCGGTTCCTTCTCAAGTTTACATCATTTAACTTGTTCAACCTTTCAATGCTTCTAGTCCTGCGGGTGCTCTCTGGCCTTTTTTTCCCATCATTTGTCAATTAATGAACTACGCATCTTTACTTGCTTCATTCACTCTATTTGGTAAATATCGCCTATTTCCTCTTTCTATTTCTACAAATGATCATTAAAGCATTGCCTACTAACAGAGTGGGTTCTCAGCTACATAACACAGCCTTTCCAGTGCTGTTTGATTTTCCCGACGCATAATAACATATTGAAAAAAAGTAATTCAATGAGGTAAGGAAGGCATTTGTCCATCAAAACCAAACATCACCTTTTGATTGCTTTAGAACAAATGTTTTAAAACTTTTTTAACTTACAAGCCTGTTGCAATAATGATGATATTGTTGAAGACAGAATTTTAAATCTTATGAAACTAAATTCCCAGATTGTCAGTATTCTAGCTTAAACTAGAATGTATCACTATGATGACATAACGCTTTCACCATAATACACTAACAGCAAGTTAAGTAATTCAAGTAGACTCATTATATATTGCTGTAATAAGAACTATTGGAAATTACCTTTTTTATGAGTTGACATAATTTGTTGGAATGCATAAGTATTAGGTATAGAATAAGCAAGTGAGTAATGTTATGCATGCATCCCCCTTTAACATTGTTTGAGGGGATCGTTAGTTGGCTTCCAGTTTTTTCAACTTCACATCACCACAAGGTATATCAGTGCAGTGATGAATTTGAAAAAATGTATAACCCCAGAGCATGGTGTTGGAATCATTTGTGTTTCTTTTTAAAAAATAAAATCCTAATTTAGTGGTTTCTTCTACAAAAAAGGAACCCTGAAAATGTTGACGAACTGCATAATGTTTGACAAAGTCACCTAGCAAAATGTTCCTACATTGATAACAACTGCAACGACAGGTGTTTATGACAATGTACAGGTGTTGCTGCTGGGGATGCAGACCTGACAGGGTTTCCAGGTTTAATATGTCAAAACCTAATTTTGGCTGCATTTACATTGAATTCTGTGATTTGAATTTAATGTTAAACTACTCACTCAGAAGGATTTTTAATTCTGTTGTTAATCCTGTTAATAAATCACGGCTACAAATCTCAGACTGCCACAAACAATGGACTGCCTGATCTACAACACATCCCCTTACAGAAGTTCAGAGTTCTTCATCTGAATACAGAGACAATTCCATGGGTTAAGATTTTCATACCATAAATGTTTCTGGTGTCTGTACCTTCATTTGAGGCTGAACACCCTTCCAATATTTAGGAGTAGCTCAAAGTGAAGAATATATATTCCTTATCGCTAATGGATTCAATAACATGAAAGTAATTTGTGCAATATGTTTATCCTGAGAGTTCAAAAAATTAACATTAATTCCCTAGTTGATGTTCACTGTGTTATAGCTTAAAGAAAGATGTTGCTGTTGGGTCAGCTATAGCCCAGCGGTTCCTTCTCAAGTTTACATGATTTAACTTGTTCAACCTTTCAATGGTTCTAGTCCCGCGGGTGCTCTCTGGCCTTTTTTCCCATCATTTGTCAATTAACGAACTACGCATCTTTACTTGCTTCATTCACTCTATTTGGTAAATATTGCCTATTTCCTCTTTCTATTTCTACAGATGATCATTAAAGCATTGCCTACTAGCAGAGTGGGTTCTCAGCTACATAACACAGCCTTTCCAGTGCTGTGTGATTGTCCCGACGCATAATAACATATTGAAAAAAAGTAATTCAATGAGGTAAGGAAGGCATTTGTCCATCAAAATCAAACATCACCTTTTGATTGCTTTAGAACTAATTTTTAAAAACTTGTTTAACTTACAAGCCTGTTGCAAGAATGATGATAATGTTGAAGACAGAATTTTAAATCTTATGAAACTAAATTCCCAGATTGTCAGTATTCTAGCTTAAACTAGAATGTATCACTCTGATGACATAGCGCTTTCACCATAATACACTGACAGCAAGTTAAGTAATTCAAGTAGACTCATTTTATATTGCTGTATTAAGAACTATTGGAAATGACCTTTTTTATGAGTTGACATCATTTGTTGGAATGCATAAGTATTAGGTATAGAATAAGCAAGTGAGTAACGTGATGCATGCAGCCCCCTTTAACATTGTTTGAGGGGACCGTTAGTTGGCTTCCAGTTTTTTCAACTTCACATCACCACAAGGTATATCAGTACAGTGATGAATTTGAAAAAATGTATAACCCCACAGCATGGTGTTGGAATCATTTGTCTTTCTTTTTAAAAAATAAAATCCTAATTTAGTGGTTTCTTCTACAAAAAAGGAACCCTGAAAAGGTTGAAGAACTGCATAATGTTTGACAAAGTCACCTGGCAAAATGTTCCTACATTGATAATAACTGCAACAACAGGTGTTTATGACAATGTACAGTTGTTGCTGCTGGAGATGCTGACCTGACAGGGTTTCCAGGTTCAATATGTCAAAACCTAATTTTGGCTGCATTTACATTGAATTCTGTGATTTGAATTTAATGTTAAACTACTCTATCAGAAGGATTTTTAATTCTGTTGTTAATCCTGTTAATATATCACGGCTACAAATCTCAGACTGCCATAAACAATGGACTGCCTGATCTACAACACATCCCCTTACAGAAGTTCAGAGTTCTTCATCTGAATACAGAGACAATTCCATGGGTTAAGATTTTCATACCATAAATGTTTCTGATTTCTGTACCTTCATTTGAGGCTGAACCCCCTTCCAATATTCAGGAGTAGCTCAAAGTGAAGAATATATATTCCTTATCGCTAATGGCTTCAATAACATGAAAGTAATTTGTGCAATATGTTTATCCTGAGAGTTCAAAAAAATTAACATTAATTCCCTCGTTGATGTTCACTGTGTTATAGCTTGAAGAAAGATGTTGCTGTTGGGTCAGCTATAGCCCAGCGGTTCCTTCTCAAGTTTATATGATTTAAGTTGTTCAACCTTTCAATGGTTCTAGTCCCGCGGGTGCTCTCTGGCCTTTTTTCCCATCATTTGTCAATTAACGAACTACGCATCTTTACTTGCTTCATTCACTCTATTTGGTAAATATTGCCTATTTCCTCTTTCTATTTCTACAAATGATCTTTAACGCATTGCCTACTAGCAGAGTGGGTTCTCAGCTACATAACACAGCCTTTCCAGTGCTGTGTGATTGTCCCGACGCATAATAACATATTGAAAAAAAGTAATTCAATGAGGTAAGGAAGGCATTTGTCCATCAAAATCAAACATCACCTTTTGATTGCTTTAGAACAAATTTTTCAAAACTTGTTTAACTTACAAGCCTGTTGCAATAATGATGATAATGTTGAAGACAGAATTTTAAATCTTATGAAACTAAATTCCCAGATTGTTAGTATTCTAGCTTAAACTAGAATGTATCACTATGATGACATAACACTTTCACCATAATACACTAACAGCAAGTTAAGTAATTCAAGTAGACTCATATATTGCTGTAATAAGAACTATTGGAAATTACCTTTTTTATGAGTTGACATCATTTGTTGGAATGCATAAGTATTAGGTATAGAATAAGCAAGTGAGTAACGTTATGCATGAAGCCCCCTTTAACATTGTTTGAGGGGACCGTTAGTTGGCTTCCAGTTTTTTAATACTTCTCATCACCACAAGGTATATCAGTGCAGTGATGAATTTGAAAAAATTTATAACCCCACAGCATGGTGTTGGAATCATTTGTGTTTCTTTTTAAAAAATAAAATCCTAATTTAGTGTTTCTTCTACAAAAAAGGAACCCTGAAAATGTTGACGAACTGCATAATGTTTGACAAAGTCACCTAGCAAAATGTTCCTACATTGATAACAACTGCAACGACAGGTGTTTATGACAATGTACAGTTGTTGCTGCTGGGGATGCAGACCTGACAGGGTTTCCAGGTTTAATATGTCAAAACCTAATTTTGGCTGCATTTACATTGAATTCTGTGATTTGAATTTAATGTTAAACTACTCACTCAGAAGGATTTTTAATTCTGTTGTTAATCCTGTTAATAAATCACGGCTACAAATCTCAGACTGCCACAAACAATGGACTGCCTGATCTACAACACATCCCCTTACAGAAGTTCAGAGTTCTTCATCTGAATACAGAGACAATTCCATGGGTTAAGATTTTCATACCATAAATGTTTCTGGTGTCTGTACCTTCATTTGAGGCTGAACACCCTTCCAATATTTAGGAGTAGCTCAAAGTGAAGAATATATATTCCTTATCGCTAATGGATTCAATAACATGAAAGTAATTTGTGCAATATGTTTATCCTGAGAGTTCAAAAAATTAACATTAATTCCCTAGTTGATGTTCACTGTGTTATAGCTTAAAGAAAGATGCTGCTGTTGGGTCAGCTATAGCCCAGCGGTTCCTTCTCAAGTTTACATGATTTAACTTGTTCAACCTTTCAATGGTTCTAGTCCCGCGGGTGCTCTCTGGCCTTTTTTCCCATCATTTGTCAATTAACGAACTACGCATCTTTACTTGCTTCATTCACTCTATTTGGTAAATATTGCCTATTTCCTCTTTCTATTTCTACAGATGATCATTATAGCATTGCCTACTAGCAGAGTGGGTTCTCAGCTACATAACACAGCCTTTCCAGTGCTGTGTGATTGTCCCGACGCATAATAACATATTGAAAAAAAGTAATTCAATGAGGTAAGGAAGGCATTTGTCCATCAAAATCAAACATCACCTTTTGATTGCTTTAGAACTAATTTTTAAAAACTTGTTTAACTTACAAGCCTGTTGCAAGAATGCTGATAATGTTGAAGACAGAATTTTAAATCTTATGAAACTAAATTCCCAGATTGTCAGTATTCTAGCTTAAACTAGAATGTATCACTCTGATGACATAACGCTTTCACCATAATACACTGACAGCAAGTTAAGTAATTCAAGTAGACTCATTTTATATTGCTGTATTAAGAACTATTGGAAATGACCTTTTTTATGAGTTGACATCATTTGTTGGAATGCATAAGTATTTGGTATAGAATAAGCAAGTGAGTAACGTGATGCATGCAGCCCCCTTTAACATTGTTTGAGGGGACCGTTAGTTGGCTTCCAGTTTTTTCAACTTCACATCACCACAAGGTATATCAGTACAGTGATGAATTTGAAAAAATGTATAACCCCACAGCATGGTGTTGGAATCATTTGTCTTTCTTTTTAAAAAATAAAATCCTAATTTAGTCGTTTCTTCTACAAAAAAGGAACCCTGAAAAGGTTGAAGAACTGCATAATGTTTGACAAAGTCACCTGGCAAAATGTTCCTACATTGATAATAACTGCAACAACAGGTGTTTATGACAATGTACAGTTGTTGCTGCTGGAGATGCTGACCTGACAGGGTTTCCAGGTTCAATATGTCAAAACCTAATTTTGGCTGCATTTACATTGAATTCTGTGATTTGAATTTAATGTTAAACTACTCTATCAGAAGGATTTTTAATTCTGTTGTTAATCCTGTTAATATATCACGGCTACAAATCTCAGACTGCCATAAACAATGGACTGCCTGATCTACAACACATCCCCTTACAGAAGTTCAGAGTTCTTCATCTGAATACAGAGACAATTCCATGGGTTAAGATTTTCATACCATAAATGTTTCTGATTTCTGTACCTTCATTTGAGGCTGAACCCCCTTCCAATATTCAGGAGTAGCTCAAAGTGAAGAATATATATTCCTTATCGCTAATGGCTTCAATAACATGAAAGTAATTTGTGCAATATGTTTATCCTGAGAGTTCAAAAAAATTAACATTAATTCCCTCGTTGATGTTCACTGTGTTATAGCTTGAAGAAAGATGTTGCTTTTGGGTCAGCTATAGCCCAGCGGTTCCTTCTCAAGTTTATATTATTTAAGTTGTTCAACCTTTCAATGGTTCTAGTCCCGCGGGTGCTCTCTGGCCTTTTTTCCCATCATTTGTCAATTAACGAACTACGCATCTTTACTTGCTTCATTCACTCTATTTGGTAAATATTGCCTATTTCCTCTTTCTATTTCTACAAATGATCTTTAAAGCATTGCCTACTAGCAGAGTGGGTTCTCAGCTACATAACACAGCCTTTCCAGTGCTGTGTGATTGTCCCGACGCATAATAACATATTGAAAAAAAGTAATTCAATGAGGTAAGGAAGGCATTTGTCCATCAAAATCAAACATCACCTTTTGATTGCTTTAGAACAAATTTTTCAAAACTTGTTTAACTTACAAGCCTGTTGCAATAATGATGATAATGTTGAAGACAGAATTTTAAATCTTATGAAACTAAATTCCCAGATTGTTAGTATTCTAGCTTAAACTAGAATGTATCACTATGATGACATAACACTTTCACCATAATACACTAACAGCAAGTTAAGTAATTCAAGTAGACTCATATATTGCTGTAATAAGAACTATTGGAAATTACCTTTTTTATGAGTTGACATCATTTGTTGGAATGCATAAGTATTAGGTATAGAATAAGCAAGTGAGTAACGTTATGCATGAAGCCCCCTTTAACATTGTTTGAGGGGACCGTTAGTTGGCTTCCAGTTTTTTAATACTTCTCATCACCACAAGGTATATCAGTGCAGTGATGAATTTGAAAAAAATTATAACCCCACAGCATGGTGTTGGAATCATTTGTGTTTCTTTTTAAAAAATAAAATCCTAATTTAGTGTTTCTTCTACAAAAAAGGAACCCTGAAAATGTTGACGAACTGCATAATGTTTGACAAAGTCACCTAGCAAAATGTTCCTACATTGATAACAACTGCAATGACAGGTGTTTATGACAATGTACAACTGTTGCTGCTGGGGATGCTGACCTGACAGGGTTTCCAGGTTCAATATGTCAAAACCAAATTTTGGCTGCATTTACATTGAATTCTGTGATTTGAATTTAATGTTAAACTACTCTCTCAGAAGGATTTTTAATTCTGTTGTTAATCCTGTTTATAAATCACGGCTACAAATCTCAGACTGCCACAAACAATGGACTGCCTGATCTACAACACATCCCCTTACAGAAGTTCAGAGTTCTTCATCTGAATACAGAGACAATTCCATGAGTTAAGATTTTCATACCATAAATGTTTCTGATTTCTGTACCTTCATTTGAGGCTGAACCCCCTTCCAATATTCAGGAGTAGCTCAAAGTGAAGAATATATATTCCTTATCGCTAATGGCTTCAAAAACATGAAAGTAATTTGTGCAATATGTTTATCCTGAGAGTTCAAAAAAATTAACATTAATTCCCTAGTTGATGTTCACTGTGTTATAGCTTGAAGAAAGATGTTGCTGTTGGGTCAGCTATAGCCCAGCAGTTCCTTCTCAAGTTTACATCATTTAACTTGTTCAACCTTTCAATGGTTCTAGTCCCGCGGGTGCTCTCTGGCCTTTTTTTCCCATCATTTGTCAATTAATGAACTACGCATCTTTACTTGCTTCATTCACTCTATTTGGTAAATATCGCCTATTTCCTCTTTCTATTTCTACAAATGATCATTAAAGCATTGCCTACTAGCAGAGTGGGTTCTCAGCTACATAACACAGCCTTTCCAGTGCTGTGTGATTGTCCCGACGCATAATAACATATTGAAAAAAAGTAATTCAATGAGGTAAGGAAGGCATTTGTCCATCAAAACCAAACATCACCTTTTGATTGCTTTAGAACTAATTTTTTTAAACTTTTTTAACTTACAAGCCTGTTGCAATAATGATGATAATGTTGAAGACAGAATTTTAAATCTTATGAAACTAAATTCCCAGATTGTCAGTATTCTAGCTTAAACTAGAATGTATCACTATGATGAGGTAACGCTTTCACCATAATACACTAACAGCAAGTTAAGTAATTCAAGTAGACTCATTTTATATTGCTGTAATAAGAACTATTGGAAATGACCTTTTTTATGAGTTGACATCATTTGTTGGAATGCATAAGTATTAGGTATAGAATAAGCAAGTGAGTAACGTGATGCATGCAGCCCCCTTTAACATTGTTTGAGGGGATCGTTAGTTGGCTTCCAGTATTTTCAACTTCACATCACCACAAGGTATATCAGTGCAGTGATGAATTTGAAAAAATGTATAACCCCACAGCATGGTGTTGGAATCATTTGTGTTTCTTTTAAAAAAAATAAAATCCTAATTTAGTGGTTTCTTCTACAAAAAAGGAACCCTGAAAAGGTTGAAGAACTGCATAATGTTTGACAAAGTCACCTGGCAAAATGTTCCTACATTGATAGCAACTGCAACGACATGTGTTTATGACAATGTACAGTTGTTTCTGCTGGGGATGCAGACCTGACAGGGTTTCCAGGTTCAATATGTCAAAACCTAATTTTGGCTGCATTTACATTGAATTCTGTGATTTGAATTTAATGTTAAAATACTCTCTCAGAAGGATTTTTAATTCTGTTGTTAATCCTGTTAATAAATCACGGCTACAAATCTCAGACTGCCACAAACAATGGACTGCCTGATCTACAACACATCCCCTTACAGGAGTTCAGAGTTCTTCATCTGAATACAGAGACAATTCCATGGGTTAAGATTTTCATACCATAAATGTTTCTGATGTCTGTACCTTCATTTGAGGCTGAACCCCCTTCCAATATTCAGAAGTAGCTCAAAGTGAAGAATATATATTCCTTATCGCTAATGGCTTCAATAACATGAAAGTAATTTGTGCAATATGTTTATCCTGAGAGTTCAAAAAAATTAACATTAATTCCCTAGTTGATGTTCACTGTGTTATAGCTTGAAGAAAGATGTTGCTGCTGGGTCAGCTATAGCCCAGCAGTTCCTTCTCAAGTTTACATCATTTAACTTGTTCAACCTTGCAATGGTTCTAGTCCCGCGGGTGCTCTCTGGCCTTTTTTTTCCATCATTTGTCAATTAATGAACTACGCATCTTTACTTGCTTCATTCACTCTATTTGGTAAATATCGCCTATTTCCTCTTTCTATTTCTACAAATGATCATTAAAGCATTGCCTACTAGCAGAGTGGGTTCTCAGCTACATAACACAGCCTTTCTAGTGCTGTGTGATTTTCCCGACACATAATAACATATTGAAAAAAAGTAATTCAATGAGGTAAGGAAGGCATTTGTCCATCAAAACCAAACATCACCTTTTGATTGCTTTAGAACTAATTTTTTTAAACTTTTTTAACTTACAAGCCTGTTGCAATAATGATGATAATGTTGAAGACAGAATTGTAAATCTTATGAAACTAAATTCCCAGATTGTCAGTATTCTAGCTGAAACTAGAATGTATCACTATGATGACATAACGCTTTCACCATAATACACTGACAGCAAGTTAAGTAATTCAAGTAGACTCATTTTATATTGCTGTAATAAGAACTATTGGAAATGACCTTTTTTATGAGTTGACATCATTTGTTGGAATGCATAAGTATTAGGTATAGAATAAGCAAGTGAGTAACGTGATGCATGCAGCCCCCTTTAACATTGTTTGAGGGGACCGTTAGTTGGCTTGCAGTTTTTTCAACTTCACATCACCACAAGGTATATCAGTGCAGTGATGAATTTGAAAAAATGTATAACCCCACAGCATGGTGTTGGGATCATTTGTCTTTCTTTTAAAAAAATAAAATCCTAATTTAGTGGTTTCTTCTACAAAAAAGGAACCCTGAAAAGGATGAAGAACTGCATAATGTTTGACAAAGTCACCTAGCAAAATGTTCCTACATTGATAACAACTGCAATGACAGGTGTTTATGACAATGTACAACTGTTGCTGCTGGGGATGCTGACCTGACAGGGTTTCCAGGTTCAATATGTCAAAACCAAATTTTGGCTGCATTTACATTGAATTCTGTGATTTGAATTTAATGTTAAACTACTCTCTCAGAAGGATTTTTAATTCTGTTGTTAATCCTGTTTATAAATCACGGCTACAAATCTCAGACTGCCACAAACAATGGACTGCCTGATCTACAACACATCCCCTTACAGAAGTTCAGAGTTCTTCATCTGAATACAGAGACAATTCCATGAGTTAAGATTTTCATACCATAAATGTTTCTGATTTCTGTACCTTCATTTGAGGCTGAACCCCCTTCCAATATTCAGGAGTAGCTCAAAGTGAAGAATATATATTCCTTATCGCTAATGGCTTCAAAAACATGAAAGTAATTTGTGCAATATGTTTATCCTGAGAGTTCAAAAAAATTAACATTAATTCCCTAGTTGATGTTCACTGTGTTATAGCTTGAAGAAAGATGTTGCTGTTGGGTCAGCTATAGCCCAGCAGTTCCTTCTCAAGTTTACATCATTTAACTTGTTCAACCTTTCAATGGTTCTAGTCCCGCGGGTGCTCTCTGGCCTTTTTTTCCCATCATTTGTCAATTAATGAACTACGCATCTTTACTTGCTTCATTCACTCTATTTGGTAAATATCGCCTATTTCCTCTTTCTATTTCTACAAATGATCATTAAAGCATTGCCTACTAGCAGAGTGGGTTCTCAGCTACATAACACAGCCTTTCCAATGCTGTGTGTTTGTCGCGACGCATAATAACATATTGAAAAAAAGTAATTCAATGAGGTAAGGAAGGCATTTGTCCATCAAAACCAAACATCACCTTTTGATTGCTTTAGAACTAATTTTTTTTAACTTTTTAACTTACAAGCCTGTTGCAATAATGATGATAATGTTGAAGACAGAATTTTAAATCTTATGAAACTAAATTCCCAGATTGTCAGTATTCTAGCTTAAACTAGAATGTATCACTATGATGAGGTAACGCTTTCACCATAATACACTAACAGCAAGTTAAGTAATTCAAGTAGACTCATTTTATATTGCTGTAATAAGAACTATTGGAAATGACCTTTTTTATGAGTTGACATCATTTGTTGGAATGCATAAGTATTAGGTATAGAATAAGCAAGTGAGTAACGTGATGCATGCAGCCCCCTTTAACATTGTTTGAGGGGATCGTTAGTTGGCTTCCAGTATTTTCAACTTCACATCACCACAAGGTATATCAGTGCAGTGATGAATTTGAAAAAATGTATAACCCCACAGCATGGTGTTGGAATCATTTGTGTTTCTTTTAAAAAAAATAAAATCCTAATTTAGTGGTTTCTTCTACAAAAAAGGAACCCTGAAAAGGTTGAAGAACTGCATAATGTTTGACAAAGTCACCTGGCAAAATGTTCCTACATTGATAACAACTGCAACGACAGGTGTTTATGACAATGTACAACTGTTGCTGCTGGGGATGCTGACCTGACAGGGTTTCCAGGTTCAATATGTCAAAACCAAATTTTGGCTGCATTTACATTGAATTCTGTGATTTGAATTTAATGTTAAACTACTCTCTCAGAAGGATTTTTAATTCTGTTGTAAATCCTGTTAATAAATCACGGCTACAAATCTCAGACTGCCACAAACAATGGACTGCCTGATCTACAACACATCCCCTTACAGAAGTTCAGAGTTCTTCATCTGAATACAGAGACAATTCCATGAGTTAAGATTTTCATACCATGAATGTTTCTGATTTCTGTACCTTCATTTGAGGCTGAACCCCCTTCCAATATTCAGGAGTAGCTCAAATTGAAGAATATATATTCCTTATCGCTAATGGCTTCAATAACATGAAAGTAATTTGTGCAATATGTTTATCCTGAGAGTGCAAAAAAATTAACATTAATTCCCTCGTTGATGTTCACTGTGTTATAGCTTGAAGAAAGATGTTGCTGTTGGGTCAGCTATAGCCCAGCGGTTCCTTCTCAAGTTTACATCATTTAACTTGTTCAACCTTTCAATGGTTCTAGTCCCGCGGGTGCTCTCTGGCCTTTTTTTCCCATCATTTGTCAATTAATGAACTACGCATCTTTACTTGCTTCATTCACTCTATTTGGTAAATATCGCCCATTTCCTCTTTCTATTTCTACAAATGATCATTAAAGCATTGCCTACTAACAGAGTGGGTTCTCAGCTACATAACACAGCCTTTCCAGTGCTGTTTGATTTTCCCGTCGCATAATAACATATTGAAAAAAAGTAATTCAATGAGGTAAGGAAGGCATTTGTCCATCAAAACCAAACATCACCTTTTGATTGCTTTAGAACTAATTTTTTAAAACTTTTTTAACTTACAAGCCTGTTGCAATAATGATGATATTGTTGAAGACAGAATTTTAAATCTTATGAAACTAAATTCCCAGATTGTCAGTATTCTAGCTTAAACTAGAATGTATCACTATGATGACATAACGCTTTCACCATAATACACTAACATCAAGTTAAGTAATTCAAGTAGACTCATTATATATTGCTGTAATAAGAACTATTGGAAATTACCTTTTTTATGAGTTGACATCATTTGTTGGAATGCATAAGTATTAGGTAAAGAATAAGCAAGTGAGTAACGTTATGCATGCATCCCCCTTTAACATTGTTTGAGGGGATCGTTAGTTGGCTTCCAGTTTTTTCAACTTCACATCACCACAAGGTATATCAGTGCAGTGATGAATTTGAAAAAATGTATAACCCCAGAGCATGGTGTTGGAATCATTTGTGTTTCTTTTTAAAAAACTAAAATCCTAATTTAGTGGTTTCTTCTACAAAAAAGGAACCCTGAAAATGTTGACAAACTGCATAATGTTTGACAAAGTCACCTAGCAAAATGTTCCTACATTGATAACAACTGCAACGACAGGTGTTTATGACAATGTACAGTTGTTGCTGCTGGGGACGCAGACCTGACAGGGTTTCCAGGTTTAATATGTCAAAACCTAATTTTGGCTGTATTTACATTGAATTCTGTGATTTGAATTTAATGTTAAAATACTCTCTCAGAAGGATTTTTAATTCTGTTGTTAATCCTGTTAATAAATCACGGCTACAAATCTCAGACTGCCACAAACAATGGACTGCCTGATCTACAACACATCCCCTTACAGGAGTTCAGAGTTCTTCATCTGAATACAGAGACAATTCCATGGGTTAAGATTTTCATACCATAAATGTTTCTGATGTCTGTACCTTCATTTGAGGCTGAACCCCCTTCCAATATTCAGAAGTAGCTCAAAGTGAAGAATATATATTCCTTATCGCTAATGGCTTCAATAACATGAAAGTAATTTGTGCAATATGTTTATCCTGAGAGTTCAAAAAAATTAACATTAATTCCCTAGTTGATGTTCACTGTGTTATAGCTTGAAGAAAGATGTTGCTGTTGGGTCAGCTATAGCCCAGCAGTTCCTTCTCAAGTTTACATCATTTAACTTATTCAACCTTACAATGGTTCTAGTCCCGCGGGTGCTCTCTGGCCTTTTTTTCCCATCATTTGTCAATTAATGAACTACGCATCTTTACTTGCTTCATTCACTCTATTTGGTAAATATCGCCTATTTCCTCTTTCTATTTCTACAAATGATCATTAAAGCATTGCCTACTAGCAGAGTGGGTTCTCAGCTACATAACACAGCCTTTCTAGTGCTGTGTGATTTTCCCGACGCATAATAACATATTGAAAAAAAGTAATTCAATGAGGTAAGGAAGGCATTTGTCCATCAAAACCAAACATCACCTTTTGATTGCTTTAGAACTAATTTTTTAAAACTTTTTTAACTTACAAGCCTGTTGCAATAATGATGATAATGTTGAAGACAGAATTGTAAATCTTATGAAACTAAATTCCCAGATTGTCAGTATTCTAGCTTAAACTAGAATGTATCACTATGATGACATAACGCTTTCACAATAATACACTGACAGCAAGTTAAGTAATTCAAGTAGACTCATTTTATATTGCTGTAATAAGAACTATTGGAAATGACCTTTTTTATGAGTTGACATCATTTGTTGGAATGCATAAGTATTAGGTATAGAATAAGCAAGTGAGTAACGTGATGCATACAGCCCCCTTTAACATTGTTTGAGGGGACCGTTAGAAAGCTTGCAGTTTTTTCAACTTCACATCACCACAAGGTATATCAGTGCAGTGATGAATTTGAAAAAATGTATAACCCCACAGCATGGTGTTGGGATCATTTGTCTTTCTTTTTAAAAAATAAAATCCTAATTTAGTGGTTTCTTCTACAAAAAAGGAACCCTGAAAAGGTTGAAGAACTGCATAATGTTTGACAAAGTCACCTGGCAAAATGTTCCTACATTGATAACAACTGCAATGACAGGTGTTTATGACAATGTACAACTGTTGCTGCTGGGGATGCTGACCTGACAGGGTTTCCAGCAATATGTCAAAACCAAATTTTGGCTGCATTTACATTGAATTCTGTGATTTGAATGTAATGTTAAACTACTCTCTCAGAAGGATTTTTAATTCTGTTGTTAATCCTGTTAATAAATCACGGCTCCAAATCTCAGACTGCCACAAACAATGGACTGCCTGATCTACAACACATCCCCTTACAGAAGTTCAGAGTTCTTCATCTGAATACAGAGACAATTCCATGAGTTAAGATTTTCATACCATGAATGTTTCTGATTTCTGTACCTTCATTTGAGGCTGAACCCCCTTCCAATATTCAGGAGTAGCTCAAAGTGAAGAATATATATTCCTTATTGCTAATGGCTTCAATAACATGAAAGTAATTTGTGCAATATGTTTATCCTGAGAGTTCAAAAAAATTAACATTAATTCCCTCGTTGATGTTCACTGTGTTATAGCTTGAAGAAAGATGTTGCTGTTGGGTCAGCTATAGCCCAGCGGTTCCTTCTCAAGTTTACATCATTTAACTTGTTCAACCTTTCAATGCTTCTAGTCCTGCGGGTGCTCTCTGGCCTTTTTTTCCCATCATTTGTCAATTAATGAACTACGCATCTTTACTTGCTTCATTCACTCTATTTGGTAAATATCGCCTATTTCCTCTTTCTATTTCTACAAATGATCATTAAAGCATTGCCTACTAACAGAGTGGGTTCTCAGCTACATAACACAGCCTTTCCAGTGCTGTTTGATTTTCTCGACGCATAATAACATATTGAAAAAAAGTAATTCAATGAGGTAAGGAAGGCATTTGTCCATCAAAACCAAACATCACCTTTTGATTGCTTTAGAACAAATGTTTTTAAACTTTTTTAACTTACAAGCCTGTTGCAATAATGATGATATTGTTGAAGACAGAATTTTAAATCTTATGAAACTAAATTCCCAGATTGTCAGTATTCTAGCTTAAACTAGAATGTATCACTATGATGACATAACGCTTTCACCATAATACACTAACAGCAAGTTAAGTAATTCAAGTAGACTCATTATATATTGCTGTAATAAGAACTATTGGAAATTACCTTTTTTATGAGTTGACATAATTTGTTGGAATGCATAAGTATTAGGTATAGAATAAGCAAGTGAGTAATGTTATGCATGCATCCCCCTTTAACATTGTTTGAGGGGATCGTTAGTTGGCTTCCAGTTTTTTCAACTTCACATCACCACAAGGTATATCAGTGCAGTGATGAATTTGAAAAAATGTATAACCCCAGAGCATGGTGTTGGAATCATTTGTGTTTCTTTTTAAAAAATAAAATCCTAATTTAGTGGTTTCTTCTACAAAAAAGGAACCCTGAAAATGTTGACGAACTGCATAATGTTTGACAAAGTCACCTAGCAAAATGTTCCTACATTGATAACAACTGCAACGACAGGTGTTTATGACAATGTACAGTTGTTGCTGCTGGGGATGCAGACCTGACAGGGTTTCCAGGTTTAATATGTCAAAACCTAATTTTGGCTGCATTTACATTGAATTCTGTGATTTGAATTTAATGTTAAACTACTCACTCAGAAGGATTTTTAATTCTGTTGTTAATCCTGTTAATAAATCACGGCTACAAATCTCAGACTGCCACAAACAATGGACTGCCTGATCTACAACACATCCCCTTACAGAAGTTCAGAGTTCTTCATCTGAATACAGAGACAATTCCATGGGTTAAGATTTTCATACCATAAATGTTTCTGGTGTCTGTACCTTCATTTGAGGCTGAACACCCTTCCAATATTTAGGAGTAGCTCAAAGTGAAGAATATATATTCCTTATCGCTAATGGATTCAATAACATGAAAGTAATTTGTGCAATATGTTTATCCTGAGAGTTCAAAAAATTAACATTAATTCCCTAGTTGATGTTCACTGTGTTATAGCTTAAAGAAAGATGTTGCTGTTGGGTCAGCTATAGCCCAGCGGTTCCTTCTCAAGTTTACATGATTTAACTTGTTCAACCTTTCAATGGTTCTAGTCCCGCGGGTGCTCTCTGGCCTTTTTTCCCATCATTTGTCAATTAACGAACTACGCATCTTTACTTGCTTCATTCACTCTATTTGGTAAATATTGCCTATTTCCTCTTTCTATTTCTACAGATGATCATTAAAGCATTGCCTACTAGCAGAGTGGGTTCTCAGCTACATAACACAGCCTTTCCAGTGCTGTGTGATTGTCCCGACGCATAATAATATATTGAAAAAAAGTAATTCAATGAGGTAAGGAAGGCATTTGTCCATCAAAATCAAACATCACCTTTTGATTGCTTTAGAACTAATTTTTAAAAACTTGTTTAACTTACAAGCCTGTTGAAAGAATGATGATAATGTTGAAGACAGAATTTTAAATCTTATGAAACTAAATTCCCAGATTGTCAGTATTCTAGCTTAAACTAGAATGTATCACTCTGATGACATAGCGCTTTCACCATAATACACTGACAGCAAGTTAAGTAATTCAAGTAGACTCATTTTATATTGCTGTATTAAGAACTATTGGAAATGACCTTTTTTATGAGTTGACATCATTTGTTGGAATGCATAAGTATTAGGTATAGAATAAGCAAGTGAGTAACGTGATGCATGCAGCCCCCTTTAACATTGTTTGAGGGGACCGTTAGTTGGCTTCCAGTTTTTTCAACTTCACATCACCATAAGGTATATCAGTACAGTGATGAATTTGAAAAAATGTATAACCCCACAGCATGGTGTTGGAATCATTTGTCTTTCTTTTTAAAAAATAAAATCCTAATTTAGTGGTTTCTTCTACAAAAAAGGAACCCTGAAAAGGTTGAAGAACTGCATAATGTTTGACAAAGTCACCTGGCAAAATGTTCCTACATTGATAATAACTGCAACAACAGGTGTTTATGACAATGTACAGTTGTTGCTGCTGGAGATGCTGACCTGACAGGGTTTCCAGGTTCAATATGTCAAAACCTAATTTTGGCTGCATTTACATTGAATTCTGTGATTTGAATTTAATGTTAAACTACTCTATCAGAAGGATTTTTAATTCTGTTGTTAATCCTGTTAATATATCACGGCTACAAATCTCAGACTGCCATAAACAATGGACTGCCTGATCTACAACACATCCCCTTACAGAAGTTCAGAGTTCTTCATCTGAATACAGAGACAATTCCATGGGTTAAGATTTTCATACCATAAATGTTTCTGATTTCTGTACCTTCATTTGAGGCTGAACCCCCTTCCAATATTCAGGAGTAGCTCAAAGTGAAGAATATATATTCCTTATCGCTAATGGCTTCAATAACATGAAAGTAATTTGTGCAATATGTTTATCCTGAGAGTTCAAAAAAATTAACATTAATTCCCTCGTTGATGTTCACTGTGTTATAGCTTGAAGAAAGATGTTGCTGTTGGGTCAGCTATAGCCCAGCGGTTCCTTCTCAAGTTTATATGATTTAAGTTGTTCAACCTTTCAATGGTTCTAGTCCCGCGGGTGCTCTCTGGCCTTTTTTCCCATCATTTGTCAATTAACGAACTACGCATCTTTACTTGCTTCATTCACTCTATTTGGTAAATATTGCCTATTTCCTCTTTCTATTTCTACAAATGATCTTTAACGCATTGCCTACTAGCAGAGTGGGTTCTCAGCTACATAACACAGCCTTTCCAGTGCTGTGTGATTGTCCCGACGCATAATAACATATTGAAAAAAAGTAATTCAATGAGGTAAGGAAGGCATTTGTCCATCAAAATCAAACATCACCTTTTGATTGCTTTAGAACAAATTTTTCAAAACTTGTTTAACTTACAAGCCTGTTGCAATAATGATGATAATGTTGAAGACAGAATTTTAAATCTTATGAAACTAAATTCCCAGATTGTTAGTATTCTAGCTTAAACTAGAATGTATCACTATGATGACATAACACTTTCACCATAATACACTAACAGCAAGTTACGTAATTCAAGTAGACTCATATATTGCTGTAATAAGAACTATTGGAAATTACCTTTTTTATGAGTTGACATCATTTGTTGGAATGCATAAGTATTAGGTATAGAATAAGCAAGTGAGTAACGTTATGCATGAAGCCCCCTTTAACATTGTTTGAGAGGACCGTTAGTTGGCTTCCAGTTTTTTAATACTTCTCATCACCACAAGGTATATCAGTGCAGTGATGAATTTGAAAAAATTTATAACCCCACAGCATGGTGTTGGAATCATTTGTGTTTCTTTTTAAAAAATAAAATCCTAATTTAGTGTTTCTTCTACAAAAAAGGAACCCTGAAAATGTTGACGAACTGCATAATGTTTGACAAAGTCACCTAGCAAAATGTTCCTACATTGATAACAACTGCAACGACAGGTGTTTATGACAATGTACAGTTGTTGCTGCTGGGGATGCAGACCTGACAGGGTTTCCAGGTTTAATATGTCAAAACCTAATTTTGGCTGCATTTACATTGAATTCTGTGATTTGAATTTAATGTTAAACTACTCACTCAGAAGGATTTTTAATTCTGTTGTTAATCCTGTTAATAAATCACGGCTACAAATCTCAGACTGCCACAAACAATGGACTGCCTGATCTACAACACATCCCCTTACAGAAGTTCAGAGTTCTTCATCTGAATACAGAGACAATTCCATGGGTTAAGATTTTCATACCATAAATGTTTCTGGTGTCTGTACCTTCATTTGAGGCTGAACACCCTTCCAATATTTAGGAGTAGCTCAAAGTGAAGAATATATATTCCTTATCGCTAATGGATTCAATAACATGAAAGTAATTTGTGCAATATGTTTATCCTGAGAGTTCAAAAAATTAACATTAATTCCCTAGTTGATGTTCACTGTGTTATAGCTTAAAGAAAGATGCTGCTGTTGGGTCAGCTATAGCCCAGCGGTTCCTTCTCAAGTTTACATGATTTAACTTGTTCAACCTTTCAATGGTTCTAGTCCCGCAGGTGCTCTCTGGCCTTTTTTCCCATCATTTGTCAATTAACGAACTACGCATCTTTACTTGCTTCATTCACTCTATTTGGTAAATATTGCCTATTTCCTCTTTCTATTTCTACAGATGATCATTAAAGCATTGCCTACTAGCAGAGTGGGTTCTCAGCTACATAACACAGCCTTTCCAGTGCTGTGTGATTGTCCCGACGCATAATAACATATTGAAAAAAAGTAATTCAATGAGGTAAGGAAGGCATTTGTCCATCAAAATCAAACATCACCTTTTGATTGCTTTAGAACTAATTTTTAAAAAACTTGTTTAACTTACAAGCCTGTTGCAAGAATGCTGATAATGTTGAAGACAGAATTTTAAATCTTATGAAACTAAATTCCCAGATTGTCAGTATTCTAGCTTAAACTAGAATGTATCACTCTGATGACATAACGCTTTCACCATAATACACTGACAGCAAGTTAAGTAATTCAAGTAGACTCATTTTATATTCCTGTATTAAGAACTATCGGAAATGACCTTTTTTATGAGTTGACATCATTTGTTGGAATGCATAAGTATTAGGTATAGAATAAGCAAGTGAGTAACGTGATGCATGCAGCCCCCTTTAACATTGTTTGAGGGGACCGTTAGTTGGCTTCCAGTTTTTTCAACTTCACATCACCACAAGGTATATCAGTACAGTGATGAATTTGAAAAAATGTATAACCCCACAGCATGGTGTTGGAATCATTTGTCTTTCTTTTTAAAAAATAAAATCCTAATTTAGTGGTTTCTTCTACAAAAAAGGAACCCTGAAAAGGTTGAAGAACTGCATAATGTTTGACAAAGTCACCTGGCAAAATGTTCCTACATTGATAATAACTGCAACAACAGGTGTTTATGACAATGTACAGTTGTTGCTGCTGGAGATGCTGACCTGACAGGGTTTCCAGGTTCAATATGTCAAAACCTAATTTTGGCTGCATTTACATGGAATTCTGTGATTTGAATTTAATGTTAAACTACTCTATCAGAAGGATTTTTAATTCTGTTGTTAATCCTGTTAATATATCACGGCTACAAATCTCAGACTGCCATAAACAATGGACTGCCTGATCTACAACACATCCCCTTACAGAAGTTCAGAGTTCTTCATCTGAATACAGAGACAATTCCATGGGTTAAGATTTTCATACCATAAATGTTTCTGATTTCTGTACCTTCATTTGAGGCTGAACCCCCTTCCAATATTCAGGAGTAGCTCAAAGTGAAGAATATATATTCCTTATCGCTAATGGCTTCAATAACATGAAAGTAATTTGTGCAATATGTTTATCCTGAGAGTTCAAAAAAATTAACATTAATTCCCTCGTTGATGTTCACTGTGTTATAGCTTGAAGAAAGATGTTGCTGTTGGGTCAGCTATAGCCCAGCGGTTCCTTCTCAAGTTTATATGATTTAAGTTGTTCAACCTTTCAATGGTTCTAGTCCCGCGGGTGCTCTCTGGCCGTTTTTCCCATCATTTGTCAATTAACGAACTACGCATCTTTACTTGCTTCATTCACTCTATTTGGTAAATATTGCCTATTTCCTCTTTCTATTTCTACAAATGATCTTTAAAGCATTGCCTACTAGCAGAGTGGGTTCTCAGCTACATAACACAGCCTTTCCAGTGCTGTGTGATTGTCCCGACGCATAATAACATATTGAAAAAAAGTAATTCAATGAGGTAAGGAAGGCATTTGTCCATCAAAATCAAACATCACCTTTTGATTGCTTTAGAACAAATTTTTCAAAACTTGTTTAACTTACAAGCCTGTTGCAATAATGATGATAATGTTGAAGACAGAATTTTAAATCTTATGAAACTAAATTCCCAGATTGTTAGTATTCTAGCTTAAACTAGAATGTATCACTATGATGACATAACACTTTCACCATAATACACTAACAGCAAGTTAAGTAATTCAAGTAGACTCATATATTGCTGTAATAAGAACTATTGGAAATTACCTTTTTTATGAGTTGACATCATTTGTTGGAATGCATAAGTATTAGGTATAGAATAAGCAAGTGAGTAACGTTATGCATTAAGCCCCCTTTAACATTGTTTGAGGGGACCGTTAGTTGGCTTCCAGTTTTTTAATACTTCTCATCACCACAAGGTATATCAGTGCAGTGATGAATTTGAAAAAATTTATAACCCCACAGCATGGTGTTGGAATCATTTGTGTTTCTTTTTAGAAAATAAAATCCTAATTTAGTGTTTCTTCTACAAAAAAGGAACCCTGAAAATGTTGACGAACTGCATAATGTTTGACAAAGTCACCTAGCAAAATGTTCCTACATTGATAACAACTGCAACGACAGGTGTTTATGACAATGTACAGTTGTTGCTGCTGGGGATGCAGACCTGACAGGGTTTCCAGGTTTAATATGTCAAAACCTAATTTTGGCTGCATTTACATTGAATTCTGTGATTTGAATTTAATGTTAAACTACTCACTCAGAAGGATTTTTAATTCTGTTGTTAATCCTGTTAATAAATCACGGCTACAAATCTCAGACTGCCACAAACAATGGACTGCCTGATCTACAACACATCCCCTTACAGAAGTTCAGAGTTCTTCATCTGAATACAGAGACAATTCCATGGGTTAAGATTTTCATACCATAAATGTTTCTGGTGTCTGTACCTTCATTTGAGGCTGAACACCCTTCCAATATTTAGGAGTAGCTCAAAGTGAAGAATATATATTCCTTATCGCTAATGGATTCAATAACATGAAAGTAATTTGTGCAATATGTTTATCCTGAGAGTTCAAAAAATTAACATTAATTCCCTAGTTGATGTTCACTGTGTTATAGCTTAAAGAAAGATGTTGCTATTGGGTCAGCTATAGCCCAGCGGTTCCTTCTCAAGTTTACATGATTTAACTTGTTCAACCTTTCAATGGTTCTAGTCCCGCGGGTGCTCTCTGGCCTTTTTTCCCATCATTTGTCAATTAACGAACTACGCATCTTTACTTGCTTCATTCACTCTATTTGGTAAATATTGCCTATTTCCTCTTTCTATTTCTACAGATGATCATTAAAGCATTGCCTACTAGCAAAGTGGGTTCTCAGCTACATAACACAGCCTTTCCAGTGCTGTGTGATTGTCCCGACGCATAATAACATATTGAAAAAAAGTAATTCAATGAGGTAAGGAAGGCATTTGTCCATCAAAATCAAACATCACCTTTTGATTGCTTTAGAACTAATTTTTAAAAACTTGTTTAACTTACAAGCCTGTTGCAAGAATGATGATAATGTTGAAGACAGAATTTTAAATCTTATGAAACTAAATTCCCAGATTGTCAGTATTCTAGCTTAAACTAGAATGTATCACTATGATGACATAACGCTTTCACCATAATACACTAACAGCAAGTTCAGTTTTTCAAGTAGACTCATTATATATTGCTGTAATAAGAACTATGGGAAATTACCTTTTTTATGAGTTGACATCATTTGTTGGAATGCATAAGTATTAGGTATAGAATAAGCAAGTGAGTAACGAGATGCATGCAGCCCCCTTTAACATTGTTTGAAGGGACCGTTAGTTGGCTTCCAGTTTTTTCAACTTCACATCACCACAAGGTATATCAGTGCAGTGATGAATTTGAAAAAATTTATAACCCCACAGCATGGTGTTGGAATCATTTGTGTTTCTTTTTAAAAATAAAATCCTAATTTAGTGGTTTCTTCTACAAAAAAGGAACCCTGAAAATGTTGACGAACTGCATAATGTTTGACAAAGTCACCTAGCAAAATGTTCCTACATTGATAACAACTGCAACGACAGGTGTTTATGACAATGTACAGTTGTTGCTGCTGGGGATGCAGACCTGACAGGGTTTCCAGGTTTAATATGTCAAAACCTAATTTTGGCTGCATTTACATTGAATTCTGTGATTTGAATTTAATGTTAAACTACTCACTCAGAAGGATTTTTAATTCTGTTGTTAATCCTGTTAATAAATCACGGCTACAAATCTCAGACTGCCACAAACAATGGACTGCCTGATCTACAACACATCCCCTTACAGAAGTTCAGAGTTCTTCATCTGAATACAGAGACAATTCCATGGGTTAAGATTTTCATACCATAAATGTTTCTGGTGTCTGTACCTTCATTTGAGGCTGAACACCCTTCCAATATTTAGGAGTAGCTCAAAGTGAAGAATATATATTCCTTATCGCTAATGGATTCAATAACATGAAAGTAATTTGTGCAATATGTTTATCCTGAGAGTTCAAAAAATTAACATTAATTCCCTAGTTGATGTTCACTGTGTTATAGCTTAAAGAAAGATGCTGCTGTTGGGTCAGCTATAGCCCAGCGGTTCCTTCTCAAGTTTACATGATTTAACTTGTTCAACCTTTCAATGGTTCTAGTCCCGCAGGTGCTCTCTGGCCTTTTTTCCCATCATTTGTCAATTAACGAACTACGCATCTTTACTTGCTTCATTCACTCTATTTGGTAAATATTGCCTATTTCCTCTTTCTATTTCTACAGATGATCATTAAAGCATTGCCTACTAGCAGAGTGGGTTCTCAGCTACATAACACAGCCTTTCCAGTGCTGTGTGATTGTCCCGACGCATAATAACATATTGAAAAAAAGTAATTCAATGAGGTAAGGAAGGCATTTGTCCATCAAAATCAAACATCACCTTTTGATTGCTTTAGAACTAATTTTTAAAAAACTTGTTTAACTTACAAGCCTGTTGCAAGAATGCTGATAATGTTGAAGACAGAATTTTAAATCTTATGAAACTAAATTCCCAGATTGTCAGTATTCTAGCTTAAACTAGAATGTATCACTCTGATGACATAACGCTTTCACCATAATACAGTGACAGCAAGTTAAGTAATTCAAGTAGACTCATTTTATATTCCTGTATTAAGAACTATTGGAAATGACCTTTTTTATGAGTTGACATCATTTGTTGGAATGCATAAGTATTAGGTATAGAATAAGCAAGTGAGTAACGTGATGCATGCAGCCCCCTTTAACATTGTTTGAGGGGACCGTTAGTTGGCTTCCAGTTTTTTCAACTTCACATCACCACAAGGTATATCAGTACAGTGATGAATTTGAAAAAATGTATAACCCCACAGCATGGTGTTGGAATCATTTGTCTTTCTTTTTAAAAAATAAAATCCTAATTTAGTGGTTTCTTCTACAAAAAAGGAACCCTGAAAAGGTTGAAGAACTGCATAATGTTTGACAAAGTCACCTGGCAAAATGTTCCTACATTGATAATAACTGCAACAACAGGTGTTTATGACAATGTACAGTTGTTGCTGCTGGAGATGCTGACCTGACAGGGTTTCCAGGTTCAATATGTCAAAACCTAATTGTGGCTGCATTTACATGGAATTCTGTGATTTGAATTTAATGTTAAACTACTCTATCAGAAGGATTTTTAATTCTGTTGTTAATCCTGTTAATATATCACGGCTACAAATCTCAGACTGCCATAAACAATGGACTGCCTGATCTACAACACATCCCCTTACAGAAGTTCAGAGTTCTTCATCTGAATACAGAGACAATTCCATGGGTTAAGATTTTCATACCATAAATGTTTCTGATTTCTGTACCTTCATTTGAGGCTGAACCCCCTTCCAATATTCAGGAGTAGCTCAAAGTGAAGAATATATATTCCTTATCGCTAATGGCTTCAATAACATGAAAGTAATTTGTGCAATATGTTTATCCTGAGAGTTCAAAAAAATTAACATTAATTCCCTCGTTGATGTTCACTGTGTTATAGCTTGAAGAAAGATGTTGCTGTTGGGTCAGCTATAGCCCAGCGGTTCCTTCTCAAGTTTATATGATTTAAGTTGTTCAACCTTTCAATGGTTCTAGTCCCGCGGGTGCTCTCTGGCCTTTTTTCCCATCATTTGTCAATTAACGAACTACGCATCTTTACTTGCTTCATTCACTCTATTTGGTAAATATTGCCTATTTCCTCTTTCTATTTCTACAAATGATCTTTAAAGCATTGCCTACTAGCAGAGTGGGTTCTCAGCTACATAACATAGCCTTTCCAGTGCTGTGTGATTGTCCCGACGCATAATAACATATTGAAAAAAAGTAATTCAATGAGGTAAGGAAGGCATTTGTCCATCAAAATCAAACATCACCTTTTGATTGCTTTAGAACAAATTTTTCAAAACTTGTTTAACTTACAAGCCTGTTGCAATAATGATGATAATGTTGAAGACAGAATTTTAAATCTTATGAAACTAAATTCCCAGATTGTTAGTATTCTAGCTTAAACTAGAATGTATCACTATGATGACATAACACTTTCACCATAATACACTAACAGCAAGTTAAGTAATTCAAGTAGACTCATATATTGCTGTAATAAGAACTATTGGAAATTACCTTTTTTATGAGTTGACATCATTTGTTGGAATGCATAAGTATTAGGTATAGAATAAGCAAGTGAGTAACGTTATGCATTAAGCCCCCTTTAACATTGTTTGAGGGGACCGTTAGTTGGCTTCCAGTTTTTTAATACTTCTCATCACCACAAGGTATATCAGTGCAGTGATGAATTTGAAAAAATTTATAACCCCACAGCATGGTGTTGGAATCATTTGTGTTTCTTTTTAAAAAATAAAATCCTAATTTAGTGTTTCTTCTACAAAAAAGGAACCCTGAAAATGTTGACGAACTGCATAATGTTTGACAAAGTCACCTAGCAAAATGTTCCTACATTGATAACAACTGCAACGACAGGTGTTTATGACAATGTACAGTTGTTGCTGCTGGGGATGCAGACCTGACAGGGTTTCCAGGTTTAATATGTCAAAACCTAATTTTGGCTGCATTTACATTGAATTCTGTGATTTGAATTTAATGTTAAACTACTCACTCAGAAGGATTTTTAATTCTGTTGTTAATCCTGTTAATAAATCACGGCTACAAATCTCAGACTGCCACAAACAATGGACTGCCTGATCTACAACACATCCCCTTACAGAAGTTCAGAGTTCTTCATCTGAATACAGAGACAATTCCATGGGTTAAGATTTTCATACCATAAATGTTTCTGGTGTCTGTACCTTCATTTGAGGCTGAACACCCTTCCAATATTTAGGAGTAGCTCAAAGTGAAGAATATATATTCCTTATCGCTAATGGATTCAATAACATGAAAGTAATTTGTGCAATATGTTTATCCTGAGAGTTCAAAAAATTAACATTAATTCCCTAGTTGATGTTCACTGTGTTATAGCTTAAAGAAAGATGTTGCTATTGGGTCAGCTATAGCCCAGCGGTTCCTTCTCAAGTTTACATGATTTAACTTGTTCAACCTTTCAATGGTTCTAGTCCCGCGGGTGCTCTCTGGCCTTTTTTCCCATCATTTGTCAATTAACGAACTACGCATCTTTACTTGCTTCATTCACTCTATTTGGTAAATATTGCCTATTTCCTCTTTCTATTTCTACAGATGATCATTAAAGCATTGCCTACTAGCAAAGTGGGTTCTCAGCTACATAACACAGCCTTTCCAGTGCTGTGTGATTGTCCCGACGCATAATAACATATTGAAAAAAAGTAATTCAATGAGGTAAGGAAGGCATTTGTCCATCAAAATCAAACATCACCTTTTGATTGCTTTAGAACTAATTTTTAAAAACTTGTTTAACTTACAAGCCTGTTGCAAGAATGATGATAATGTTGAAGACAGAATTTTAAATCTTATGAAACTAAATTCCCAGATTGTCAGTATTCTAGCTTAAACTAGAATGTATCACTATGATGACATAACGCTTTCACCATAATACACTAACAGCAAGTTCAGTTTTTCAAGTAGACTCATTATATATTGCTGTAATAAGAACTATGGGAAATTACCTTTTTTATGAGTTGACATCATTTGTTGGAATGCATAAGTATTAGGTATAGAATAAGCAAGTGAGTAACGTGATGCATGCAGCCCCCTTTAACATTGTTTGAAGGGACCGTTAGTTGGCTTCCAGTTTTTTCAACTTCACATCACCACAAGGTATATCAGTGCAGTGATGAATTTGAAAAAATTTATAACCCCACAGCATGGTGTTGGAATCATTTGTGTTTCTTTTTAAAAATAAAATCCTAATTTAGTGGTTTCTTCTACAAAAAAGGAACCCTGAAAATGTTGACGAACTGCATAATGTTTGACAAAGTCACCTAGCAAAATGTTCCTACATTGATAACAACTGCAACGACAGGTGTTTATGACAATGTACAGTTGTTGCTGCTGGTGAAGCAGACCTGACAGGGTTTCCAGGTTTAATATGTCAAAACCTAATTTTGGCTGCATTTACATTGAATTCTGTGATTTGAATTTAATGTTAAACTACTCACTCAGAAGGATTTTTAATTCTGTTGTTAATCCTGTTAATAAATCACGGCTACAAATCTCAGACTGCCACAAACAATGGACTGCCTGATCTACAACACATCCCATTACAGAAGTTCAGAGTTCTTCATCTGAATACAGAGACAATTCCATGGGTTAAGGTTTTCATACCATAAATGTTTCTGGTGTCTGTACCTTCATTTGAGGCTGAACACCCTTCCAATATTTAGGAGTAGCTCAAAGTGAAGAATATATATTCCTTATCGCTAATGGCTTCAATAACATGAAAGTAATTTGTGCAATATGTTTATCCTGAGAGTTCAAAAAAATGAACATTAATTCCCTCGTTGATGTTCACTGTGTTATAGCTTGAAGAAAGATGTTGCTGTAGGGTCAGCTATAGCCCAGCGGTTCCTTCTCAAGTTTATATGATTTAAGTTGTTCAACCTTTCAATGGTTCTAGTCCCGCGGGTGCTCTCTGGCCTTTTTTTCCCATCATTTGTCAATTAATGAACTACGCATCTTTACTTGCTTCATTCACTCTATTTGGTAAATATCGCCTATTTCCTCTTTCTATTTCTACAAATGATCAGTAAAGCATTGCCTACTAGCAGAGTGGGTTCTCAGCTACATAACACAGCCTTTCCAGTGCTGTGTGATTGTCCCGACGCATAATAACATATTGAAAAAAAGTAATTCAATG
The DNA here is from genome assembly GCF_964261635.1 of Lissotriton helveticus. NCBI lineage: Eukaryota > Metazoa > Chordata > Amphibia > Caudata > Salamandridae > Lissotriton > Lissotriton helveticus. Next base: position 69,208,106 of record NC_136058.1, read on the forward strand.
AGGTAAGGAAGGCATTTGTCCATCAAAACCAAACATCACATTTGATTGCTTTAGAACTAATTTTTTTAAACTTTTTTAACTTACAAGCCTGTTGCAATAATGATGATAAAGTTGAAGACAGAATTTTAAATCTTTTGAAACTAAATTCCCAGATTGTCAGTATTCTAGCTTAAACTAGAATGTATCACTATGATGACATAACGCTTTCACCATAATACACTAACAGCAAGTTAAGTAATTCAAGTAGACTCATTTTATATTGCTGTAATAAGAACTATTGGAAATGACCTTTTTTATGAGTTGACATCATTTGTTGGAATGCATAAGTATTAGGTATAGAATAAGCAAGTGAGTAACGTGATGCATGCAGCCCCATTTAACATTGTTTGAGGGGACCGTTAGTTGGCTTCCAGTATTTTCAACTTCACATCACCACAAGACATATCAGTGCAGTGATGAATTTGAAAAAATTTATAACCCCACAGCATGGTGTTGGAATCATTTGTGTTTCTTTTAAAAAAAATAAAATCCTAATTTAGTGGTTTCTTCTACAAAAAAGGAACCCTGAAAAAGTTGAAGAACTGCATAATGTTTGACAAAGTCACCTGGCAAAATGTTCCTACATTGATAGCAACTGCAACGACATGTGTTTATGACAATGTACAGTTGTTTCTGCTGGGGATGCAGAACTGACAGGGTTTCCAGGTTCAATATGTCAAAACCTAATTTTGGCTGCATTTACATTGAATTCTGTGATTTGAATTTAATGTTAAAATACTCTCTCAGAAGGATTTTTAATTCTGTTGTTAATCCTGTTAATAAATCACGGCTACAAATCTCAGACTGCCACAAACAATGGACTGCCTGATCTACAACACATCCCCTTACAGGAGTTCAGAGTTCTTCATCTGAATACAGAGACAATTCCATGGGTTAAGATTTTCATACCATAAATGTTTCTGATGTCTGTACCTTCATTTGAGGCTGAACCCCCTTCCAATATTCAGAAGTAGCTCAAAGTGAAGAATATATATTCCTTATCGCTAATGGCTTCAATAACATGAAAGTAATTTGTGCAATATGTTTATCCTGAGAGTTCAAAAAAATTAACATTAATTCCCTAGTTGATGTTCACTGTGTTATAGCTTGAAGAAAGATGTTGCTGCTGGGTCAGCTATAGCCCAGCAGTTCCTTCTCAAGTTTACATCATTTAACTTGTTCAACCTTGCAATGGTTCTAGTCCCGCGGGTGCTCTCTGGCCTTTTTTTTCCATCATTTGTCAATTAATGAACTACGCATCTTTACTTGCTTCATTCACTCTATTTGGTAAATATCGCCTATTTCCTCTTTCTATTTCTACAAATGATCATTAAAGCATTGCCTACTAGCAGAGTGGGTTCTCAGCTACATAACACAGCCTTTCCAGTGCTGTGTGATTGTCCCGACGCATAATAACATATTGAAAAAAAGTAATTCAATGAGGTAAGGAAGGCATTTGTCCATCAAAACCAAACATCACCTTTTGATTGCTTTAGAACTAATTTTTTTAAACTTTTTTAACTTACAAGCCTGTTGCAATAATGATGATAATGTTGAAGACAGAATTTTAAATCTTATGAAACTAAATTCCCAGATTGTCAGTATTCTAGCTTAAACTAGAATGTATCACTATGATGAGGTAACGCTTTCACCATAATACACTAACAGCAAGTTAAGTAATTCAAGTAGACTCATTTTATATTGCTGTAATAAGAACTATGGGAAATTACCTTTTTTATGAGTTGACATCATTTGTTGGAATGCATAAGTATTAGGTATAGAATAAGCAAGTGAGTAACGTGATGCATGCAGCCCCCTTTAACATTGTTTGAAGGGACCGTTAGTTGGCTTCCAGTTTTTTCAACTTCACATCACCACAAGGTATATCAGTGCAGTGATGAATTTGAAAAAATTTATAACCCCACAGCATGGTGTTGGAATCATTTGTGTTTCTTTTTAAAAATAAAATCCTAATTTAGTGGTTTCTTCTACAAAAAAGGAACCCTGAAAATGTTGACGAACTGCATAATGTTTGACAAAGTCACCTAGCAAAATGTTCCTACATTGATAACAACTGCAACGACAGGTGTTTATGACAATGTACAGTTGTTGCTGCTGGTGAAGCAGACCTGACAGGGTTTCCAGGTTTAATATGTCAAAACCTAATTTTGGCTGCATTTACATTGAATTCTGTGATTTGAATTTAATGTTAAACTACTCACTCAGAAGGATTTTTAATTCTGTTGTTAATCCTGTTAATAAATCACGGCTACAAATCTCAGACTGCCACAAACAATGGACTGCCTGATCTACAACACATCCCATTACAGAAGTTCAGAGTTCTTCATCTGAATACAGAGACAATTCCATGGGTTAAGGTTTTCATACCATAAATGTTTCTGGTGTCTGTACCTTCATTTGAGGCTGAACACCCTTCCAATATTTAGGAGTAGCTCAAAGTGAAGAATATATATTCCTTATCGCTAATGGCTTCAATAACATGAAAGTAATTTGTGCAATATGTTTATCCTGAGAGTTCAAAAAAATGAACATTAATTCCCTCGTTGATGTTCACTGTGTTATAGCTTGAAGAAAGATGTTGCTGTTGGGTCAGCTATAGCCCAGCGGTTCCTTCTCAAGTTTATATGATTTAAGTTGTTCAACCTTTCAATGGTTCTAGTCCCGCGGGTGCTCTCTGGCCTTTTTTTCCCATCATTTGTCAATTAATGAACTACGCATCTTTACTTGCTTCATTCACTCTATTTGGTAAATATCGCCTATTTCCTCTTTCTATTTCTACAAATGATCAGTAAAGCATTGCCTACTAGCAGAGTGGGTTCTCAGCTACATAACACAGCCTTTCCAGTGCTGTGTGATTGTCCCGACGCATAATAACATATTGAAAAAAAGTAATTCAATGAGGTAAGGAAGGCATTTGTCCATCAAAACCAAACATCACATTTGATTGCTTTAGAACTAATTTTTTTAAACTTTTTTAACTTACAAGCCTGTTGCAATAATGATGATAAAGTTGAAGACAGAATTTTAAATCTTTTGAAACTAAATTCCCAGATTGTCAGTATTCTAGCTTAAACTAGAATGTATCACTATGATGACATAACGCTTTCACCATAATACACTAACAGCAAGTTAAGTAATTCAAGTAGACTCATTTTATATTGCTGTAATAAGAACTATTGGAAATGACCTTTTTTATGAGTTGACATCATTTGTTGGAATGCATAAGTATTAGGTATAGAATAAGCAAGTGAGTAACGTGATGCATGCAGCCCCATTTAACATTGTTTGAGGGGACCGTTAGTTGGCTTCCAGTATTTTCAACTTCACATCACCACAAGACATATCAGTGCAGTGATGAATTTGAAAAAATGTATAACCCCACAGCATGGTGTTGGAATCATTTGTGTTTCTTTTAAAAAAAATAAAATCCTAATTTAGTGGTTTCTTCTACAAAAAAGGAACCCTGAAAAGGTTGAAGAACTGCATAATGTTTGACAAAGTCACCTGGCAAAATGTTCCTACATTGATAGCAACTGCAACGACATGTGTTTATGACAATGTACAGTTGTTTCTGCTGGGGATGCAGACCTGACAGGGTTTCCAGGTTCAATATGTCAAAACCTAATTTTGGCTGCATTTACATTGAATTCTGTGATTTGAATTTAATGTTAAAATACTCTCTCAGAAGGATTTTTAATTCTGTTGTTAATCCTGTTAATAAATCACGGCTACAAATCTCAGACTGCCACAAACAATAGACTGCCTGATCTACAACACATCCCCTTACAGGAGTTCAGAGTTCTTCATCTGAATACAGAGACAATTCCATGGGTTAAGATTTTCATACCATAAATGTTTCTGATGTCTGTACCTTCATTTGAGGCTGAACCCCCTTCCAATATTCAGAAGTAGCTCAAAGTGAAGAATATATATTCCTTATCGCTAATGGCTTCAATAACATGAAAGTAATTTGTGCAATATGTTTATCCTGAGAGTTCAAAAAAATTAACATTAATTCCCTAGTTGATGTTCACTGTGTTATAGCTTGAAGAAAGATGTTGCTGCTGGGTCAGCTATAGCCCAGCAGTTCCTTCTCAAGTTTACATCATTTAACTTGTTCAACCTTGCAATGGTTCTAGTCCCGCGGGTGCTCTCTGGCCTTTTTTTTCCATCATTTGTCAATTAATGAACTACGCATCTTTACTTGCTTCATTCACTCTATTTGGTAAATATCGCCTATTTCCTCTTTCTATTTCTACAAATGATCATTAAAGCATTGCCTACTAGCAGAGTGGGTTCTCAGCTACATAACACAGCCTTTCTAGTGCTGTGTGATTTTCCCGACGCATAATAACATATTGAAAAAAAGTAATTCAATGAGGTAAGGAAGGCATTTGTCCATCAAAACCAAACATCACCTTTTGATTGCTTTAGAACTAATTTTTTAAAACTTTTTTAACTTACAAGCCTGTTGCAATAATGATGATAATGTTGAAGACAGAATTGTAAATCTTATGAAACTAAATTCCCAGATTGTCAGTATTCTAGCTGAAACTAGAATGTATCACTATGATGACATAACGCTTTCACCATAATACACTGACAGCAAGTTAAGTAATTCAAGTAGACTCATTTTATATTGCTGTAATAAGAACTATTGGAAATGACCTTTTTTATGAGTTGACATCATTTGTTGGAATGCATAAGTATTAGGTATAGAATAAGCAAGTGAGTAACGTGATGCATGCAGCCCCCTTTAACATTGTTTGAGGGGACCGTTAGTTGGCTTGCAGTTTTTTCAACTTCACATCACCACAAGGTATATCAGTGCAGTGATGAATTTGAAAAAATGTATAACCCCACAGCATGGTGTTGGGATCATTTGTCTTTCTTTTAAAAAAATAAAATCCTAATTTAGTGGTTTCTTCTACAAAAAAGGAACCCTGAAAAGGTTGAAGAACTGCATAATGTTTGACAAAGTCACCTAGCAAAATGTTCCTACATTGATAACAACTGCAATGACAGGTGTTTATGACAATGTACAACTGTTGCTGCTGGGGATGCTGACCTGACAGGGTTTCCAGGTTCAATATGTCAAAACCAAATTTTGGCTGCATTTACATTGAATTCTGTGATTTGAATTTAATGTTAAACTACTCTCTCAGAAGGATTTTTAATTCTGTTGTTAATCCTGTTAATAAATCACGGCTACAAATCTCAGACTGCCACAAACAATGGACTGCCTGATCTACAACACATCCCCTTACAGAAGTTCAGAGTTCTTCATCTGAATACAGAGACAATTCCATGAGTTAAGATTTTCATACCATAAATGTTTCTGATTTCTGTACCTTCATTTGAGGCTGAACCCCCTTCCAATATTCAGGAGTAGCTCAAAGTGAAGAATATATATTCCTTATCGCTAATGGCTTCAAAAACATGAAAGTAATTTGTGCAATATGTTTATCCTGAGAGTTCAAAAAAATTAACATTAATTCCCTAGTTGATGTTCACTGTGTTATAGCTTGAAGAAAGATGTTGCTGTTGGGTCAGCTATAGCCCAGCAGTTCCTTCTCAAGTTTACATCATTTAACTTGTTCAACCTTTCAATGGTTCTAGTCCCGCGGGTGCTCTCTGGCCTTTTTTTCCCATCATTTGTCAATTAATGAACTACGCATCTTTACTTGCTTCATTCACTCTATTTGGTAAATATCGCCTATTTCCTCTTTCTATTTCTACAAATGATCATTAAAGCATTGCCTACTAGCAGAGTGGGTTCTCAGCTACATAACACAGCCTTTCCAGTGCTGTGTGATTGTCCCGACGCATAATAACATATTGAAAAAAAGTAATTCAATGAGGTAAGGAAGGCATTTGTCCATCAAAACCAAACATCACCTTTTGATTGCTTTAGAACTAATTTTTTAAAACTTTTTTAACTTACAAGCCTGTTGCAATAATGATGATAATGTTGAAGACAGAATTGTAAATCTTATGAAACTAAATTCCCAGATTGTCAGTATTCTAGCTTAAACTAGAATGTATCACTATGATGACATAACGCTTTCACCATAATACACTGACAGCAAGTTAAGTAATTCAAGTAGACTCATTTTATATTGCTGTAATAAGAACTATTGGAAATGACCTTTTTTATGAGTTGACATCATTTGTTGGAATGCATAAGTATTAGGTATAGAATAAGCAAGTGAGTAACGTGATGCATGCAGCCCCCTTTAACATTGTTTGAGGGGATCGTTAGTTGGCTTCCAGTATTTTCAACTTCACATCACCACAAGGTATATCAGTGCAGTGATGAATTTGAAAAAATGTATAACCCCACAGCATGGTGTTGGAATCATTTGTGTTTCTTTAAAAAAAAAAAAAAAATCCTAATTTAGTGGTTTCTTCTACAAAAAAGGAACCCTGAAAAGGTTGAAGAACTGCATAATGTTTGACAAAGTCACCTGGCAAAATGTTCCTACATTGATAACAACTGCAACGACAGGTGTTTATGACAATGTACAACTGTTGCTGCTGGGGATGCTGACCTGACAGGGTTTCCAGGTTCAATATGTCAAAACCAAATTTTGGCTGCATTTACATTGAATTCTGTGATTTGAATTTAATGTTAAACTACTCTCTCAGAAGGATTTTTAATTCTGTTGTTAATCCTGTTAATAAATCACGGCTACAAATCTCAGACTGCCACAAACAATGGACTGCCTGATCTACAACACATCCCCTTACAGAAGTTCAGAGTTCTTCATCTGAATACAGAGACAATTCCATGAGTTAAGATTTTCATACCATGAATGTTTCTGATTTCTGTACCTTCATTTGAGGCTGAACCCCCTTCCAATATTCAGGAGTAGCTCAAATTGAAGAATATATATTCCTTATCGCTAATGGCTTCAATAACATGAAAGTAATTTGTGCAATATGTTTATCCTGAGAGTGCAAAAAAATTAACATTAATTCCCTCGTTGATGTTCACTGTGTTATAGCTTGAAGAAAGATGTTGCTGTTGGGTCAGCTATAGCCCAGCGGTTCCTTCTCAAGTTTACATCATTTAACTTGTTCAACCTTTCAATGGTTCTAGTCCCGCGGGTGCTCTCTGCCCTTTTTTTCCCATCATTTGTCAATTAATGAACTACGCATCTTTACTTGCTTCATTCACTCTATTTGGTAAATATCGCCCATTTCCTCTTTCTATTTCTACAAATGATCATTAAAGCATTGCCTACTAACAGAGTGGGTTCTCAGCTACATAACACAGCCTTTCCAGTGCTGTTTGATTTTCCCGTCGCATAATAACATATTGAAAAAAAGTAATTCAATGAGGTAAGGAAGGCATTTGTCCATCAAAACCAAACATCACCTTTTGATTGCTTTAGAACTAATTTTTTAAAACTTTTTTAACTTACAAGCCTGTTGCAATAATGATGATATTGTTGAAGACAGAATTTTAAATCTTATGAAACTAAATTCCCAGATTGTCAGTATTCTAGCTTAAACTAGAATGTATCACTATGATGACATAACGCTTTCACCATAATACACTAACAGCAAGTTAAGTAATTCAAGTAGACTCATTATATATTGCTGTAATAAGAACTATTGGAAATTACCTTTTTTATGAGTTGACATCATTTGTTGGAATGCATAAGTATTAGGTATAGAATAAGCAAGTGAGTAACGTTATGCATGCATCCCCCTTTAACATTGTTTGAGGGGATCGTTAGTTGGCTTCCAGTTTTTTCAACTTCACATCACCACAAGGTATATCAGTGCAGTGATGAATTTGAAAAAATGTATAACCCCAGAGCATGGTGTTGGAATCATTTGTGTTTCTTTTTAAAAAACTAAAATCCTAATTTAGTGGTTTCTTCTACAAAAAAGGAACCCTGAAAATGTTGACAAACTGCATAATGTTTGACAAAGTCACCTAGCAAAATGTTCCTACATTGATAACAACTGCAACGACAGGTGTTTATGACAATGTACAGTTGTTGCTGCTGGGGACGCAGACCTGACAGGGTTTCCAGGTTTAATATGTCAAAACCTAATTTTGGCTGCATTTACATTGAATTCTGTGATTTGAATCTAATGTTAAACTACTCACTCAGAAGGATTTTTAATTCTGTTGTTAATCCTGTTAATAAATCACGGCTACAAATCTCAGACTGCCACAAACAATGGACTGCCTGATCTACAACACATCCCCTTACAGAAGTTCAGAGTTCTTCATCTGAATACAGAGACAATTCCATGGGGTAAGATTTTAATACCATAAATGTTTCTGGTGTCTGTACCTTCATTTGAGGCTGAACACCCTTCCAATATTTAGGAGTAGCTCAAAGTGAAGAATATATATTCCTTATCGCTAATGGATTCAATAACATGAAAGTAATTTGTGCAATATGTTTATCCTGAGAGTTCAAAAAATTAACATTAATTCCCTAGTTGATGTTCACTGTGTTATAGCTTAAAGAAAGATGTTGCTGTGTGGGTCAGCTATAGCCCAGCGGTTCCTTCTCAAGTTTACATGATTTAACTTGTTCAACCTTTCAATGATTCTAGTCCCGCGGGTGCTCTCTGGCCTTTTTTCCCATCATTTGTCAATTAATGAACTACGCATCTTTACTTGCTTCATTCACTCTATTTGGTAAATATTGCCTATTTCCTCTTTTTATTTCTACAAATGATCATTAAAGCATTGCCTACTAGCAGAGTGGGTTCTCAGCTACATAACACAGCCTTTCCAGTGCTGTGTGATTGTCCCGACGCATAATAACATATTGAAAAAAAGTAATTCAATGAGGTAAGGAAGGCATTTGTCCATCAAAATCAAACATCACCTTTTGATTGCTTTAGAACTCATTTTTAAAAACTTGTTTAACTTACAAGCCTGTTGCAATAATGATGATAATGTTGAAGACAGAATTTTAAATCTTATGAAACTAAATTCCCAGATTGTCAGTATTCTAGCTTAAACTAGCATGTATCACTATGATGACATAACGCTTTCACCATAATACACTAACAGCAAGTTGAGTTTTTCAAGTAGACTCATTATATATTGCTGTAATAAGAACTATTGGAAATTACCTTTTTTATGAGTTGACATCATTTGTTGGAATGCATAAGTATTAGGTATAGAATAAGCAAGTGAGTAACGTGATGCATGCAGCCCCCTTTAACATTGTTTGAGGGGACCGTTAGTTGGCTTCCAGTTTTTTCAACTTCACATCACCACAAGGTATATCAGTGCAGTGATGAATTTGAAAAAATGTATAACCCCACAGCATGGTGTTGGAATCATTTGTGTTTCTTTTAAAAAAATAAAATCCTAATTTAGTGGTTTCTTCTACAAAAAAGGAACCCTGAAAATGTTGACGAACTGTATAATGTTTGACAAAGTCACCTAGCAAAATGTTCCTACATTGATAACAACTGCAACGACAGGTGTTTATGACAATGTACAGTTGTTACTGCTGGGGATGCAGACCTGACAGGGTTTCCAGGTTTAATATGTCAAAACCTAATTTTGGCTGCATTTACATTGAATTCTGTGATTTGAATTTAATGTTAAACTACTCACTCAGAAGGATTTTTAATTCTGTAGTTAATCCTGTTAATAAATCACGGCTACAAATCTCAGACTGCCACAAACAATGGACTGCCTGATCTACAACACATCCCATTACAGAAGTTCAGAGTTCTTCATCTGAATACAGAGACAATTCCATGGGTTAAGATTTTCATACCATAAATGTTTCTGGTGTCTGTGAGGCTGAACACCCTTCCAATATTTAGGAGTAGCTCAAAGTGAAGAATATATATTCCTTATCGCTAATGGCTTCAATAACATGAAAGTAATTTGTGCAATATGTTTATCCTGAGAGTTCAAAAAATTTACATTAATTCCCTAGTTGATGTTCACTGTGTTATAGCTTGAAGAAAGATGTTGCTGTTGGGTCAGCTATAGCCCAGCGGTTCCTTCTCAAGTTTACATCATTTAACTTGTTCAACCTTTCAATGGTTCTAGTCCCGCGGGTGCTCTCTGGCCTTTTTTTCCCATCATTTGTCAATTAATGAACTACGCATCTTTACTTGCTTCATTCACTCTATTTGGTAAATATCGCCTATTTCCTCTTTCTATTTCTACAAATGATCCTTAATGCATTGCCTACTAGCAGAGTGGGTTCTCAGCTACATAACACAGCCTTTCTAGTGCTGTGTGATTGTCCCGACGCATAATAACATATTGAAAAAAAGTAATTCAATGAGGTAAGGAAGGCATTTGTCCATCAAAACCAAACATCACCTTTTGATTGCTTTAGAACTCATTTTTTAAAACTTTTTTAACTTACAAGCCTGTTGCAATAATGATGATAATGTTGAAGACAGAATTGTAAATCTTATGAAACTAAATTCCCAGATTGTCAGTATTCTAGCTTAAACTAGAATGTATCACTATGATGACATAACGCTTTCACCATAATACACTGACAGCAAGTTAAGTAATTCAAGTAGACTCATTTTATATTGCTGTAATAAGAACTATTGGAAATGACCTTTTTTATGAGTTGACATCATTTGTTGGAATGCATAAGTATTAGGTATAGAATAAGCAAGTGAGTAACGTGATGCATGCAGCCCCCTTTAACATTGTTTGAGGGGACCGTTAGTTGGCTTCCAGTTTTTTCAACTTCACATCACCACAAGGTATATCAGTGCAGTGATGAATTTGAAAAAATGTAGAACCCCACAGCATGGTGTTGGAATCATTTGTCTTTCTTTTTAAAAAATAAAATCCTAATTTAGTGGTTTCTTCTACAAAAAAGGAACCCTGAAAAGGTTGAAGAACTGCATAATGTTTGACAAAGTCACCTGGCAAAATGTTCCTACATTGATAATAACTGCAACGACAGGTGTTTATGACAATGTACAGTTGTTGCTGCTGGGGATGCTGACCTGACAGGGTTTCCAGGTTCAATATGTCAAAACCTAATTTTGGCTGCATTTACATTGAATTCTGTGATTTGAATTTAATGTTAAACTACTCTATCAGAAGGATTTTTAATTCTGTTGTTAATCCTGTTAATATATCACGGCTACAAATCTCAGACTGCCATAAACAATGGACTGCCTGATCTACAACACATCCCCTTACAGAAGTTCAGAGTTCTTCATCTGAATACAGAGACAATTTCATGGGTTAAGATTTTTATACCATAAATGTTTCTGATTTCTGTACCTTCATTTGAGGCTGAACCCCCTTCCAATATTCAGGAGTAGCTCAAAGTGAAGAATATATATTCCTTATCGCTAATGGCTTCAATAACATGAAAGTAATTTGTGCAATATGTTTATCCTGAGAGTTCAAAAAAATTAACATTAATTCCCTCTTTGATGTTCACTGTGTTATAGCTTGAAGAAAGATGTTGCTGTTGGGTCAGCTATAGCCCAGCGGTTCCTTCTCAAGTTTATATGATTTAAGTTGTTCAACCTTTAAATGGTTCTAGTCCCGCGGGTGCTCTCTGGCCTTTTTTTCCCATCATTTGTCAATTAATGAACTACGCATCTTTACTTGCTTCATTCACTCTATTTGGTAAATATCGCCTATTTCCTCTTTCTATTTCTACAAATGATCAGTAAAGAATTGCCTACTAGCAGAGTGGGTTCTCAGCTACATAACACAGCCTTTCCAGTGCTGTGTGATTGTCCCGACGCATAATAACATATTGAAAAAAAGTAATTCAATGAGGTAAGGAAGGCATTTGTCCATCAAAATCAAACATCACCTTTTGATTGCTTTAGAACTCATTTTTAAAAACTTGTTTAACTTACAAGCCTGTTGCAATAATGATGATAATGTTGAAGACAGAATTTTAAATCTTATGAAACTAAATTCCCAGATTGTCAGTATTCTAGCTTAAACTAGCATGTATCACTATGATGACATAACGCTTTCACCATAATACACTAACAGCAAGTTGAGTTTTTCAAGTAGACTCATTATATATTGCTGTAATAAGAACTATTGGAAATTACCTTTTTTATGAGTTGACATCATTTGTTGGAATGCATAAGTATTAGGTATAGAATAAGCAAGTGAGTAACGTGATGCACGCAGCCCCCTTTAACATTGTTTGAGGGGACCGTTAGTTGGCTTCCAGTTTTTTCAACTTCACATCACCACAAGGTATATCAGTGCAGTGATGAATTTGAAAAAATGTATAACCCCACAGCATGGTGTTGGAATCATTTGTGTTTCTTTTAAAAAAATAAAATCCTAATTTAGTGGTTTCTTCTACAAAAAAGGAACCCTGAAAATGTTGACAAACTGCATAATGTTTGACAAAGTCACCTAGCAAAATGTTCCTACATTGATAACAACTGCAACGACAGGTGTTTATGACAATGTACAGTTGTTGCTGCTGGGGACGCAGACCTGACAGGGTTTCCAGGTTTAATATGTCAAAACCTAATTTTGGCTGCATTTACATTGAATTCTGTGATTTGAATCTAATGTTAAACTACTCACTCAGAAGGATTTTTAATTCTGTTGTTAATCCTGTTAATAAATCACGGCTACAAATCTCAGACTGCCACAAACAATGGACTGCCTGATCTACAACACATCCCCTTACAGAAGTTCAGAGTTCTTCATCTGAATACAGAGACAATTCCATGGGTTAAGATTTTAATACCATAAATGTTTCTGGTGTCTGTACCTTCATTTGAGGCTGAACACCCTTCCAATATTTAGGAGTAGCTCAAAGTGAAGAATATATATTCCTTATCGCTAATGGATTCAATAACATGAAAGTAATTTGTGCAATATGTTTATCCTGAGAGTTCAAAAAATTAACATTAATTCCCTAGTTGATGTTCACTGTGTTATAGCTTAAAGAAAGATGTTGCTGTGTGGGTCAGCTATAGCCCAGCGGTTCCTTCTCAAGTTTACATGATTTAACTTGTTCAACCTTTCAATGATTCTAGTCCCGCGGGTGCTCTCTGGCCTTTTTTCCCATCATTTGTCAATTAATGAACTACGCATCTTTACTTGCTTCATTCACTCTATTTGGTAAATATTGCCTATTTCCTCTTTTTATTTCTACAAATGATCATTAAAGCATTGCCTACTAGCAGAGTGGGTTCTCAGCTACATAACACAGCCTTTCCAGTGCTGTGTGATTGTCCCGACGCATAATAACATATTGAAAAAAAGTAATTCAATGAGGTAAGGAAGGCATTTGTCCATCAAAATCAAACATCACCTTTTGATTGCTTTAGAACTCATTTTTAAAAACTTGTTTAACTTACAAGCCTGTTGCAATAATGATGATAATGTTGAAGACAGAATTTTAAATCTTATGAAACTAAATTCCCAGATTGTCAGTATTCTAGCTTAAACTAGCATGTATCACTATGATGACATAACGCTTTCACCATAATACACTAACAGCAAGTTGAGTTTTTCAAGTAGACTCATTATATATTGCTGTAATAAGAACTATTGGAAATTACCTTTTTTATGAGTTGACATCATTTGTTGGAATGCATAAGTATTAGGTATAGAATAAGCAAGTGAGTAACGTGATGCATGCAGCCCCCTTTAACATTGTTTGAGGGGACCGTTAGTTGGCTTCCAGTTTTTTCAACTTCACATCACCACAAGGTATATCAGTGCAGTGATGAATTTGAAAAAATGTATAACCCCACAGCATGGTGTTGGAATCATTTGTGTTTCTTTTAAAAAAATAAAATCCTAATTTAGTGGTTTCTTCTACAAAAAAGGAACCCTGAAAATGTTGACGAACTGTATAATGTTTGACAAAGTCACCTAGCAAAATGTTCCTACATTGATAACAACTGCAACGACAGGTGTTTATGACAATGTACAGTTGTTACTGCTGGGGATGCAGACCTGACAGGGTTTCCAGGTTTAATATGTCAAAACCTAATTTTGGCTGCATTTACATTGAATTCTGTGATTTGAATTTAATGTTAAACTACTCACTCAGAAGGATTTTTAATTCTGTAGTTAATCCTGTTAATAAATCACGGCTACAAATCTCAGACTGCCACAAACAATGGACTGCCTGATCTACAACACATCCCATTACAGAAGTTCAGAGTTCTTCATCTGAATACAGAGACAATTCCATGGGTTAAGATTTTCATACCATAAATGTTTCTGGTGTCTGTGAGGCTGAACACCCTTCCAATATTTAGGAGTAGCTCAAAGTGAAGAATATATATTCCTTATCGCTAATGGCTTCAATAACATGAAAGTAATTTGTGCAATATGTTTATCCTGAGAGTTCAAAAAATTTACATTAATTCCCTAGTTGATGTTCACTGTGTTATAGCTTGAAGAAAGATGTTGCTGTTGGGTCAGCTATAGCCCAGCGGTTCCTTCTCAAGTTTACATCATTTAACTTGTTCAACCTTTCAATGGTTCTAGTCCCGCGGGTGCTCTCTGGCCTTTTTTTCCCATCATTTGTCAATTAATGAACTACGCATCTTTACTTGCTTCATTCACTCTATTTGGTAAATATCGCCTATTTCCTCTTTCTATTTCTACAAATGATCCTTAATGCATTGCCTACTAGCAGAGTGGGTTCTCAGCTACATAACACAGCCTTTCTAGTGCTGTGTGATTGTCCCGACGCATAATAACATATTGAAAAAAAGTAATTCAATGAGGTAAGGAAGGCATTTGTCCATCAAAACCAAACATCACCTTTTGATTGCTTTAGAACTCATTTTTTAAAACTTTTTTAACTTACAAGCCTGTTGCAATAATGATGATAATGTTGAAGACAGAATTGTAAATCTTATGAAACTAAATTCCCAGATTGTCAGTATTCTAGCTTAAACTAGAATGTATCACTATGATGACATAACGCTTTCACCATAATACACTGACAGCAAGTTAAGTAATTCAAGTAGACTCATTTTATATTGCTGTAATAAGAACTATTGGAAATGACCTTTTTTATGAGTTGACATCATTTGTTGGAATGCATAAGTATTAGGTATAGAATAAGCAAGTGAGTAACGTGATGCATGCAGCCCCCTTTAACATTGTTTGAGGGGACCGTTAGTTGGCTTCCAGTTTTTTCAACTTCACATCACCACAAGGTATATCAGTGCAGTGATGAATTTGAAAAAATGTAGAACCCCACAGCATGGTGTTGGAATCATTTGTCTTTCTTTTTAAAAAATAAAATCCTAATTTAGTGGTTTCTTCTACAAAAAAGGAACCCTGAAAAGGTTGAAGAACTGCATAATGTTTGACAAAGTCACCTGGCAAAATGTTCCTACATTGATAATAACTGCAACGACAGGTGTTTATGACAATGTACAGTTGTTGCTGCTGGGGATGCTGACCTGACAGGGTTTCCAGGTTCAATATGTCAAAACCTAATTTTGGCTGCATTTACATTGAATTCTGTGATTTGAATTTAATGTTAAACTACTCTATCAGAAGGATTTTTAATTCTGTTGTTAATCCTGTTAATATATCACGGCTACAAATCTCAGACTGCCATAAACAATGGACTGCCTGATCTACAACACATCCCCTTACAGAAGTTCAGAGTTCTTCATCTGAATACAGAGACAATTCCATGGGTTAAGATTTTTATACCATAAATGTTTCTGATTTCTGTACCTTCATTTGAGGCTGAACCCCCTTCCAATATTCAGGAGTAGCTCAAAGTGAAGAATATATATTCCTTATCGCTAATGGCTTCAATAACATGAAAGTAATTTGTGCAATATGTTTATCCTGAGAGTTCAAAAAAATTAACATTAATTCCCTCTTTGATGTTCACTGTGTTATAGCTTGAAGAAAGATGTTGCTGTTGGGTCAGCTATAGCCCAGCGGTTCCTTCTCAAGTTTATATGATTTAAGTTGTTCAACCTTTAAATGGTTCTAGTCCCGCGGGTGCTCTCTGGCCTTTTTTTCCCATCATTTGTCAATTAATGAACTACGCATCTTTACTTGCTTCATTCACTCTATTTGGTAAATATCGCCTATTTCCTCTTTCTATTTCTACAAATGATCAGTAAAGAATTGCCTACTAGCAGAGTGGGTTCTCAGCTACATAACACAGCCTTTCCAGTGCTGTGTGATTGTCCCGACGCATAATAACATATTGAAAAAAAGTAATTCAATGAGGTAAGGAAGGCATTTGTCCATCAAAATCAAACATCACCTTTTGATTGCTTTAGAACTCATTTTTAAAAACTTGTTTAACTTACAAGCCTGTTGCAATAATGATGATAATGTTGAAGACAGAATTTTAAATCTTATGAAACTAAATTCCCAGATTGTCAGTATTCTAGCTTAAACTAGCATGTATCACTATGATGACATAACGCTTTCACCATAATACACTAACAGCAAGTTGAGTTTTTCAAGTAGACTCATTATATATTGCTGTAATAAGAACTATTGGAAATTACCTTTTTTATGAGTTGACATCATTTGTTGGAATGCATAAGTATTAGGTATAGAATAAGCAAGTGAGTAACGTGATGCATGCAGCCCCCTTTAACATTGTTTGAGGGGACCGTTAGTTGGCTTCCAGTTTTTTCAACTTCACATCACCACAAGGTATATCAGTGCAGTGATGAATTTGAAAAAATGTATAACCCCACAGCATGGTGTTGGAATCATTTGTGTTTCTTTTAAAAAAATAAAATCCTAATTTAGTGGTTTCTTCTACAAAAAAGGAACCCTGAAAATGTTGACGAACTGTATAATGTTTGACAAAGTCACCTAGCAAAATGTTCCTACATTGATAACAACTGCAACGACAGGTGTTTATGACAATGTACAGTTGTTACTGCTGGGGATGCAGACCTGACAGGGTTTCCAGGTTTAATATGTCAAAACCTAATTTTGGCTGCATTTACATTGAATTCTGTGATTTGAATTTAATGTTAAACTACTCACTCAGAAGGATTTTTAATTCTGTAGTTAATCCTGTTAATAAATCACGGCTACAAATCTCAGACTGCCACAAACAATGGACTGCCTGATCTACAACACATCCCATTACAGAAGTTCAGAGTTCTTCATCTGAATACAGAGACAATTCCATGGGTTAAGATTTTCATACCATAAATGTTTCTGGTGTCTGTGAGGCTGAACACCCTTCCAATATTTAGGAGTAGCTCAAAGTGAAGAATATATATTCCTTATCGCTAATGGCTTCAATAACATGAAAGTAATTTGTGCAATATGTTTATCCTGAGAGTTCAAAAAATTTACATTAATTCCCTAGTTGATGTTCACTGTGTTATAGCTTGAAGAAAGATGTTGCTGTTGGGTCAGCTATAGCCCAGCGGTTCCTTCTCAAGTTTACATCATTTAACTTGTTCAACCTTTCAATGGTTCTAGTCCCGCGGGTGCTCTCTGGCCTTTTTTTCCCATCATTTGTCAATTAATGAACTACGCATCTTTACTTGCTTCATTCACTCTATTTGGTAAATATCGCCTATTTCCTCTTTCTATTTCTACAAATGATCCTTAATGCATTGCCTACTAGCAGAGTGGGTTCTCAGCTACATAACACAGCCTTTCTAGTGCTGTGTGATTGTCCCGACGCATAATAACATATTGAAAAAAAGTAATTCAATGAGGTAAGGAAGGCATTTGTCCATCAAAACCAAACATCACCTTTTGATTGCTTTAGAACTCATTTTTTAAAACTTTTTTAACTTACAAGCCTGTTGCAATAATGATGATAATGTTGAAGACAGAATTGTAAATCTTATGAAACTAAATTCCCAGATTGTCAGTATTCTAGCTTAAACTAGAATGTATCACTATGATGACATAACGCTTTCACCATAATACACTGACAGCAAGTTAAGTAATTCAAGTAGACTCATTTTATATTGCTGTAATAAGAACTATTGGAAATGACCTTTTTTATGAGTTGACATCATTTGTTGGAATGCATAAGTATTAGGTATAGAATAAGCAAGTGAGTAACGTGATGCATGCAGCCCCCTTTAACATTGTTTGAGGGGACCGTTAGTTGGCTTCCAGTTTTTTCAACTTCACATCACCACAAGGTATATCAGTGCAGTGATGAATTTGAAAAAATGTAGAACCCCACAGCATGGTGTTGGAATCATTTGTCTTTCTTTTTAAAAAATAAAATCCTAATTTAGTGGTTTCTTCTACAAAAAAGGAACCCTGAAAAGGTTGAAGAACTGCATAATGTTTGACAAAGTCACCTGGCAAAATGTTCCTACATTGATAATAACTGCAACGACAGGTGTTTATGACAATGTACAGTTGTTGCTGCTGGGGATGCTGACCTGACAGGGTTTCCAGGTTCAATATGTCAAAACCTTATTTTGGCTGCATTTACATTGAATTCTGTGATTTGAATTTAATGTTAAACTACTCTATCAGAAGGATTTTTAATTCTGTTGTTAATCCTGTTAATATATCACGGCTACAAATCTCAGACTGCCATAAACAATGGACTGCCTGATCTACAACACATCCCCTTACAGAAGTTCAGAGTTCTTCATCTGAATACAGAGACAATTCCATGGGTTAAGATTTTTATACCATAAATGTTTCTGATTTCTGTACCTTCATTTGAGGCTGAACCCCCTTCCAATATTCAGGAGTAGCTCAAAGTGAAGAATATATATTCCTTATCGCTAATGGCTTCAATAACATGAAAGTAATTTGTGCAATATGTTTATCCTGAGAGTTCAAAAAAATTAACATTAATTCCCTCTTTGATGTTCACTGTGTTATAGCTTGAAGAAAGATGTTGCTGTTGGGTCAGCTATAGCCCAGCGGTTCCTTCTCAAGTTTATATGATTTAAGTTGTTCAACCTTTAAATGGTTCTAGTCCCGCGGGTGCTCTCTGGCCTTTTTTTCCCATCATTTGTCAATTAATGAACTACGCATCTTTACTTGCTTCATTCACTCTATTTGGTAAATATCGCCTATTTCCTCTTTCTATTTCTACAAATGATCAGTAAAGAATTGCCTACTAGCAGAGTGGGTTCTCAGCTACATAACACAGCCTTTCCAGTGCTGTGTGATTGTCCCGACGCATAATAACATATTGAAAAAAAGTAATTCAATGAGGTAAGGAAGGCATTTGTCCATCAAAATCAAACATCACCTTTTGATTGCTTTAGAACTCATTTTTAAAAACTTGTTTAACTTACAAGCCTGTTGCAATAATGATGATAATGTTGAAGACAGAATTTTAAATCTTATGAAACTAAATTCCCAGATTGTCAGTATTCTAGCTTAAACTAGCATGTATCACTATGATGACATAACGCTTTCACCATAATACACTAACAGCAAGTTGAGTTTTTCAAGTAGACTCATTATATATTGCTGTAATAAGAACTATTGGAAATTACCTTTTTTATGAGTTGACATCATTTGTTGGAATGCATAAGTATTAGGTATAGAATAAGCAAGTGAGTAACGTGATGCATGCAGCCCCCTTTAACATTGTTTGAGGGGACCGTTAGTTGGCTTCCAGTTTTTTCAACTTCACATCACCACAAGGTATATCAGTGCAGTGATGAATTTGAAAAAATGTATAACCCCACAGCATGGTGTTGGAATCATTTGTGTTTCTTTTAAAAAAATAAAATCCTAATTTAGTGGTTTCTTCTACAAAAAAGGAACCCTGAAAATGTTGACGAACTGTATAATGTTTGACAAAGTCACCTAGCAAAATGTTCCTACATTGATAACAACTGCAACGACAGGTGTTTATGACAATGTACAGTTGTTACTGCTGGGGATGCAGACCTGACAGGGTTTCCAGGTTTAATATGTCAAAACCTAATTTTGGCTGCATTTACATTGAATTCTGTGATTTGAATTTAATGTTAAACTACTCACTCAGAAGGATTTTTAATTCTGTAGTTAATCCTGTTAATAAATCACGGCTACAAATCTCAGACTGCCACAAACAATGGACTGCCTGATCTACAACACATCCCATTACAGAAGTTCAGAGTTCTTCATCTGAATACAGAGACAATTCCATGGGTTAAGATTTTCATACCATAAATGTTTCTGGTGTCTGTGAGGCTGAACACCCTTCCAATATTTAGGAGTAGCTCAAAGTGAAGAATATATATTCCTTATCGCTAATGGCTTCAATAACATGAAAGTAATTTGTGCAATATGTTTATCCTGAGAGTTCAAAAAATTTACATTAATTCCCTAGTTGATGTTCACTGTGTTATAGCTTGAAGAAAGATGTTGCTGTTGGGTCAGCTATAGCCCAGCGGTTCCTTCTCAAGTTTACATCATTTAACTTGTTCAACCTTTCAATGGTTCTAGTCCCGCGGGTGCTCTCTGGCCTTTTTTTCCCATCATTTGTCAATTAATGAACTACGCATCTTTACTTGCTTCATTCACTCTATTTGGTAAATATCGCCTATTTCCTCTTTCTATTTCTACAAATGATCATTAATGCATTGCCTACTAGCAGAGTGGGTTCTCAGCTACATAACACAGCCTTTCTAGTGCTGTGTGATTGTCCCGACGCATAATAACATATTGAAAAAAAGTAATTCAATGAGGTAAGGAAGGCATTTGTCCATCAAAACCAAACATCACCTTTTGATTGCTTTAGAACTCATTTTTTAAAACTTTTTTAACTTACAAGCCTGTTGCAATAATGATGATAATGTTGAAGACAGAATTGTAAATCTTATGAAACTAAATCCCCAGATTGTCAGTATTCTAGCTTAAACTAGAATGTATCACTATGATGACATAACGCTTTCACCATAATACACTGACAGCAAGTTAAGTAATTCAAGTAGACTCATTTTATATTGCTGTAATAAGAACTATTGGAAATGACCTTTTTTATGAGTTGACATCATTTGTTGGAATGCATAAGTATTAGGTATAGAATAAGCAAGTGAGTAACGTGATGCATGCAGCCCCCTTTAACATTGTTTGAGGGGACCGTTAGTTGGCTTCCAGTTTTTTCAACTTCACATCACCACAAGGTATATCAGTGCAGTGATGAATTTGAAAAAATGTAGAACCCCACAGCATGGTGTTGGAATCATTTGTCTTTCTTTTTAAAAAATAAAATCCTAATTTAGTGGTTTCTTCTACAAAAAAGGAACCCTGAAAAGGTTGAAGAACTGCATAATGTTTGACAAAGTCACCTGGCAAAATGTTCCTACATTGATAATAACTGCAACGACAGGTGTTTATGACAATGTACAGTTGTTGCTGCTGGGGATGCTGACCTGACAGGGTTTCCAGGTTCAATATGTCAAAACCTAATTTTGGCTGCATTTACATTGAATTCTGTGATTTGAATTTCATGTTAAACTACTCTATCAGAAGGATTTTTAATTCTGTTGTTAATCCTGTTAATATATCACGGCTACAAATCTCAGACTGCCATAAACAATGGACTGCCTGATCTACAACACATCCCCTTACAGAAGTTCAGAGTTCTTCATCTGAATACAGAGACAATTCCATGGGTTAAGATTTTTATACCATAAATGTTTCTGATTTCTGTACCTTCATTTGAGGCTGAACCCCCTTCCAATATTCAGGAGTAGCTCAAAGTGAAGAATATATATTCCTTATCGCTAATGGCTTCAATAACATGAAAGTAATTTGTGCAATATGTTTATCCTGAGAGTTCAAAAAAATTAACATTAATTCCCTCTTTGATGTTCACTGTGTTATAGCTTGAAGAAAGATGTTGCTGTTGGGTCAGCTATAGCCCAGCGGTTCCTTCTCAAGTTTATATGATTTAAGTTGTTCAACCTTTAAATGGTTCTAGTCCCGCGGGTGCTCTCTGGCCTTTTTTTCCCATCATTTGTCAATTAATGAACTACGCATCTTTACTTGCTTCATTCACTCTATTTGGTAAATATCGCCTATTTCCTCTTTCTATTTCTACAAATGATCAGTAAAGAATTGCCTACTAGCAGAGTGGGTTCTCAGCTACATAACACAGCCTTTCCAGTGCTGTGTGATTGTCCCGACGCATAATAACATATTGAAAAAAAGTAATTCAATGAGGTAAGGAAGGCATTTGTCCATCAAAATCAAACATCACCTTTTGATTGCTTTAGAACTCATTTTTAAAAACTTGTTTAACTTACAAGCCTGTTGCAATAATGATGATAATGTTGAAGACAGAATTTTAAATCTTATGAAACTAAATTCCCAGATTGTCAGTATTCTAGCTTAAACTAGCATGTATCACTATGATGACATAACGCTTTCACCATAATACACTAACAGCAAGTTGAGTTTTTCAAGTAGACTCATTATATATTGCTGTAATAAGAACTATTGGAAATTACCTTTTTTATGAGTTGACATCATTTGTTGGAATGCATAAGTATTAGGTATAGAATAAGCAAGTGAGTAACGTGATGCATGCAGCCCCCTTTAACATTGTTTGAGGGGACCGTTAGTTGGCTTCCAGTTTTTTCAACTTCACATCACCACAAGGTATATCAGTGCAGTGATGAATTTGAAAAAATGTATAACCCCACAGCATGGTGTTGGAATCATTTGTGTTTCTTTTAAAAAAATAAAACCCTAATTTAGTGGTTTCTTCTACAAAAAAGGAACCCTGAAAATGTTGACGAACTGTATAATGTTTGACAAAGTCACCTAGCAAAATGTTCCTACATTGATAACAACTGCAACGACAGGTGTTTATGACAATGTACAGTTGTTACTGCTGGGGATGCAGACCTGACAGGGTTTCCAGGTTTAATATGTCAAAACCTAATTTTGGCTGCATTTACATTGAATTCTGTGATTTGAATTTAATGTTAAACTACTCACTCAGAAGGATTTTTAATTCTGTAGTTAATCCTGTTAATAAATCACGGCTACAAATCTCAGACTGCCACAAACAATGGACTGCCTGATCTACAACACATCCCATTACAGAAGTTCAGAGTTCTTCATCTGAATACAGAGACAATTCCATGGGTTAAGATTTTCATACCATAAATGTTTCTGGTGTCTGTGAGGCTGAACACCCTTCCAATATTTAGGAGTAGCTCAAAGTGAAGAATATATATTCCTTATCGCTAATGGCTTCAATAACATGAAAGTAATTTGTGCAATATGTTTATCCTGAGAGTTCAAAAAATTTACATTAATTCCCTAGTTGATGTTCACTGTGTTATAGCTTGAAGAAAGATGTTGCTGTTGGGTCAGCTATAGCCCAGCGGTTCCTTCTCAAGTTTACATCATTTAACTTGTTCAACCTTTCAATGGTTCTAGTCCCGCGGGTGCTCTCTGGCCTTTTTTTCCCATCATTTGTCAATTAATGAACTACGCATCTTTACTTGCTTCATTCACTCTATTTGGTAAATATCGCCTATTTCCTCTTTCTATTTCTACAAATGATCATTAATGCATTGCCTACTAGCAGAGTGGGTTCTCAGCTACATAACACAGCCTTTCTAGTGCTGTGTGATTGTCCCGACGCATAATAACATATTGAAAAAAAGTAATTCAATGAGGTAAGGAAGGCATTTGTCCATCAAAACCAAACATCACCTTTTGATTGCTTTAGAACTCATTTTTTAAAACTTTTTTAACTTACAAGCCTGTTGCAATAATGATGATAATGTTGAAGACAGAATTGTAAATCTTATGAAACTAAATCCCCAGATTGTCAGTATTCTAGCTTAAACTAGAATGTATCACTATGATGACATAACGCTTTCACCATAATACACTGACAGCAAGTTAAGTAATTCAAGTAGACTCATTTTATATTGCTGTAATAAGAACTATTGGAAATGACCTTTTTTATGAGTTGACATCATTTGTTGGAATGCATAAGTATTAGGTATAGAATAAGCAAGTGAGTAACGTGATGCATGCAGCCCCCTTTAACATTGTTTGAGGGGACCGTTAGTTGGCTTCCAGTTTTTTCAACTTCACATCACCACAAGGTATATCAGTGCAGTGATGAATTTGAAAAAATGTAGAACCCCACAGCATGGTGTTGGAATCATTTGTCTTTCTTTTTAAAAAATAAAATCCTAATTTAGTGGTTTCTTCTACAAAAAAGGAACCCTGAAAAGGTTGAAGAACTGCATAATGTTTGACAAAGTCACCTGGCAAAATGTTCCTACATTGATAATAACTGCAACGACAGGTGTTTATGACAATGTACAGTTGTTGCTGCTGGGGATGCTGACCTGACAGGGTTTCCAGGTTCAATATGTCAAAACCTAATTTTGGCTGCATTTACATTGAATTCTGTGATTTGAATTTCATGTTAAACTACTCTATCAGAAGGATTTTTAATTCTGTTGTTAATCCTGTTAATATATCACGGCTACAAATCTCAGACTGCCATAAACAATGGACTGCCTGATCTACAACACATCCCCTTACAGAAGTTCAGAGTTCTTCATCTGAATACAGAGACAATTCCATGGGTTAAGATTTTTATACCATAAATGTTTCTGATTTCTGTACCTTCATTTGAGGCTGAACCCCCTTCCAATATTCAGGAGTAGCTCAAAGTGAAGAATATATATTCCTTATCGCTAATGGCTTCAATAACATGAAAGTAATTTGTGCAATATGTTTATCCTGAGAGTTCAAAAAAATTAACATTAATTCCCTCTTTGATGTTCACTGTGTTATAGCTTGAAGAAAGATGTTGCTGTTGGGTCAGCTATAGCCCAGCGGTTCCTTCTCAAGTTTATATGATTTAAGTTGTTCAACCTTTCAATGGTTCTAGTCCCGCGGGTGCTCTCTGGCCTTTTTTTCCCATCATTTGTCAATTAATGAACTACGCATCTTTACTTGCTTCATTCACTCTATTTGGTAAATATCGCCTATTTCCTCTTTCTATTTCTACAAATGATCAGTAAAGCATTGCCTACTAGCAGAGTGGGCTCTCAGCTACATAACACAGCCTTTCCAGTGCTGTGTGATTGTCCCGACGCATAATAACATATTGAAAAAAAGTAATTCAATGAGGTAAGGAAGGCATTTGTCCATCAAAACCAAACATCACCTTTTGATTGCTTTAGAACAAATTTTTTTAAACTTTTTTAACTTACAAGCCTGTTGCAATAATGATGATAATGTTGAAGACAGAATTTTAAATCTTATGAAACTAAATTCCCAGATTGTCAGTATTCTAGCTTAAACTAGAATGTATCACTATGATGACGTAACGCTTTCACCATAATACACTAACAGCAAGTTAAGTAATTCAAGTAGACTCATTTTATATTGCTGTAATAAGAACTATTGGAAATGACCTTTTTTATGAGTTGACATCATTTGTTGGAATGCATAAGTATTAGGTATAGAATAAGCAAGTGAGTAACGTGATGCATGCAGCCCCCTTTAACATTGTTTGAGGGGACCGTTAGTTGGCTTCCAGTTTTTTCAACTTCACATCACCACAAGGTATATCAGTGCAGTGATGAATTTGAAAAAATGTATAACCCCACAGCATGGTGTTGAGATCATTTGTCTTTCTTTTTAAAACATAAAATCCTAATTTAGTGGTTTCTTCTACAAAAAAGGAACCCTAAAAATGTTGACGAACTGCATAATGTTTGACAAAGTCACCTAGCAAAATGTTCTAACATTGATAACAACTGCAACGACAGGTGTTTATGACAATGTACCGTTGTTGCTGCTGGGGATGCAGACCTGACAGGGTTTCCAGGTTTAATATGTCAAAACCTAATTTTGGCTGCATTTACATTGAATTCTGTGATTTGAATTTATTGTTAAACTACTCACTCAGAAGGATTTTTAATTCTGTTGTTAATCCTGTTAATAAATCACGGCTACAAATCTCAGACTGCCACAAACAATGGACTGCCAGATCTACAACACATCCCCTTACAGAAGTTCAGAGTTCTTCATCTGAATACAGAGACAATTCCATGGGTTAAGATTTTCATACCATAAATGTTTCTGATGTCTGTACCTTCATTTGAGGCTGAACCCCCTTCCAATATGCAGGAGTAGCTCAAAGTGAAGAATATATATTCCTTATCGCTAATGGCTTCAATAACATGAAAGTAATTTGTGCAATATGTTTATCCTGAGAGTTCAAAAAAATTAACATTAATTCCCTAGTTGATGTTCACTGTGTTATAGCTTGAAGAAAGATGTTGCTGTTGGGTCAGCTATAGCCCAGCAGTTCCTTCTCAAGTTTACATCATTTAACTTGTTCAACCTTTCAATGGTTCTAGTCCCGCGGGTGCTCTCTGGCCTTTTTTTCCCATCATTTGTCAATTAATGAACTACACATCTTTACTTGCTTCATTCACTCTATTTGGTAAATATCGCCTATTTCCTCTTTCTATTTCTACAAATGATCATTAAAGCATTGCCTACTAGCAGAGTGGGTTCTCAGCTACATAACACAGCCTTTCCAGTGCTGTGTGATTGTCCCGACGCATAATAACATATTGAAAAAAAGTAATTCAATGAGGTAAGGAAGACATTTGTCCATCAAAACCAAACATCACCTTTTGATTGCTTTAGAACTCATTTTTTTAAACTTTTTTAACTTACAAGCCTGTTGCAATAATGAGGATAATGTTGAAGACAGAATTGTAAATCTTATGAAACTAAATTCCCAGATTGTCAGTATTCTAGCTTAAACTAGAATGTATCACTATGATGACATAACGCTTTCACCATAATACACTGACAGCAAGTTAAGTAATCCAAGTAGACTCATTTTATATTGCTGTATTAAGAACTATTGGAAATGACCTTTTTTATGAGTTGACATCATTTGTTGGAATGCATAAGTATTAGGTATAGAATAAGCAAGTGAGTAACGTGATGCATGCAGCCCCCTTTAACATTGTTTGAGGGGACCGTTAGTTGGCTTCCAGTTTTTTCAACTTCACATCACCACAAGGTATATCAGTGCAGTGATGAATTTGAAAAAATGTATAACCCCACAGCATGGTGTTGGAATCATTTGTCTTTCTTTTTAAAAAATAAAATCCTAATTTAGTGGTTTCTTCTACAAAAAAGGAACCCTGAAAAGGTTGAAGAACTGCATAATGTTTGACAAAGTCACCTGGAAAAATGTTCCTACATTGATAATAACTGCAACAACAGGTGTTTATGACAATGTACGGTTGTTGCTGCTGGGGATGCTGACCTGACAGGGTTTCCAGGTTCAATATGTCAAAACCTAATTTTGGCTGCATTTACATTGAATTCTGTGATTTGAATTTAATGTTAAACTACTCTATCAGAAGGATTTTTAATTCTGTTGTTAATCCTGTTAATATATCACGGCTACAAATCTCAGACTGCCATAAACAATGGACTGCCTGATCTATAACACATCCCCTTACAGAAGTTCAGAGTTCTTCATCTGAATACAGAGACAATTCCATGGGTTAAGATTTTCATACCATAAATGTTTCTGATTTCTGTACCTTCATTTGAGGCTGAACCCCCTTCCAATATTCAGGAGAGGCTCAAAGTGAAGAATATATATTCCTTATCGCTAATGGCTTCAATAACATGAAAGTAATTTGTGCAATATGTTTATCCTGAGAGTTCAAAAAAATTAACATTAATTCCCTCGTTGATGTTCACTGTGTTATAACTTGAAGAAAGATGTTGCTGTTGGGTCAGCTATAGCCCAGCGGTTCCTTCTCAAGTTTATATCATTTAAGTTGTTCAACCTTTCAATGGTTCTAGTCCCGCGGGTGCTCTCTGGCCTTTTTTTCCCATCATTTGTCAATTAATGAACTACGCATCTTTACTTGCTTCATTCACTCTATTTGGTAAATATCGCCTATTTCCTCTTTCTATTTCTACAAATGATCAGTAAAGCATTGCCTACTAGCAGAGTGGATTCTCAGCTACATAACACAGCCTTTCCAGTGCTGTGTGATTGTCTCGACGCATAATAACATATTGAAAAAAAGTAATTCAATGAGGTAAGGAAGGCATTTGTCCATCAAAACCAAACATCACCTTTTGATTGCTTTAGAACTAATTTTTTTAAACTTTTTTAACTTACAAGCCTGTTGCAATAATGATGATAATGTTGAAGACAGAATTTTAAATCTTCTGAAACTAAATTCCCAGATTGTCAGTATTCTAGCTTAAACTAGAATGTATCACTATGATGACGTAACGCTTTCACCATAATACACTAACAGCAAGTTAAGGAATTCAAGTAGACTCATTTTATATTGCTGTAATAAGAACTATTGGAAATGACCTTTTTTATGAGTTGACATCATTTGTTGGAATGCATAAGTATTAGGTATAGAATAAGCAAGTGAGTAACGTGATGCATGCAGCCCCCTTTAACATTGTTTGAGGGGACCGTTAGTTGGCTTCCAGTTTTTTCAACTTCACATCACCACAAGGTATATCAGTGCAGTGATGAATTTGAAAAAATGTATAACCCCACAGCATGGTGTTGGGATCATTTGTCCTTCTTTTTAAAACATAAAATCCTAATTTAGTGGTTTCTTCTACAAAAAAAGGAACCCTGAAAAGGTTGAAGAACTGCATAATGTTTGACAAAATCACCTAGCAAAATGTTCTAACATTGATAATAACTGCAACAACAGGTGTTTATGACAATGTACCGTTGTTGCTGCTGGGGATGCAGACCTGACAGGGTTTCCAGGTTTAATATGTCAAAACCTAATTTTGGCTGCATTTACATTGAATTCTGTGATTTGAATTTAATGTTAAACTACTCACTCAGAAGGATTTTTAATTCTGTTGTTAATCCTGTTAATAAATCACGGCTACAAATCTCAGACTGCCACAAACAATGGACTGCCTGATCTACAACCCATCCCCTTACAGAAGTTCAGAGTTCTTCATCTGAATACAAAGACAATTTTATGGGTTAAGATTTTCATACCATAAATGTTTCTGGTGTTTGTACCTTCATTTGAGGCTGAAAACCCTTCCAATATTCAGGAGAGGCTCAAAGTGAAGAATATATATTCCTTATCGCTAATGGATTCAATAACATGAAAGTAATTTGTGCAATATGTCTATCCTGAGAGTTCAAAAAATTAACATTAATTCCCTAGTTGATGTTCACTGTGTTATAGCTTGAAGAAAGATGTTGCTGTTGGGTCAGCTATAGCCCAGCAGTTCCTTCTCAAGTTTAAATCATTTAACTTGTTCAACCTTGCAATGGGTCTAGTCCCGCGGGTGCTCTCTGGCCTTTTTTTCCATCATTTGTCAATTAATGAACTACGCATCTTTACTTGCTTCATTCACTCTATTTGGTAAATATCGCCTATTTCCTCTTTCTATTTCTACAAATGATCAGTAAAGCATTGCCTACTAGCAGAGTGGGTTCTCAGCTACATACCACAGCCTTTCCAGTGCTGTGTGATTGTCCCGACGCATAATGACATATTGAAAAAAAGTAATTCGATGAGGTAAGGAAGGCATTTGTCCATCAAAATCAAACATCACCTTTTGATTGCTTTAGAACTCATTTTTAAAAACTTGTTTAACTTACAAGCCTGTTGCAAGAATGATGATAATGTTGAAGACAGAATTTTAAATCTTATGAAACTAAATTCCCAGATCGTCAGTATTCTAGCTTAAACTAGAATGTATCACTATGATGACATAACGCTTTCACCATAATACACTAACAGCAAGTTGAGTTTTTCAAGTAGACTCATTATATATTGCTGTAATAAGAACTATTGGAAATTACCTTTTTTATGAGTTGACATCATTTGTTGGAATGCATAAGTATTAGGTATAGAATAAGCAAGTGAGTAACGTGATGCATGCAGCCCCCTTTAACATTGTTTGAGGGGACCGTTAGTTGGCTTCCAGTTTTTTCAACTTCACATCACCACAAGGTATATCAGTGCAGTGATGAATTTGAAAAAATGTATAACCCCACAGCATGGTGTTGGAATCATTTGTGTTTCTTTTAAAAAAAATAAAATCCTAATTTAGTGGTTTCTTCTACAAAAAAGGAACCCTGAAAATGTTGACGAACTGTATAATGTTTGACAAAGTCACCTAGCAAAATGTTCCTACATTGATAACAACTGCAACGACAGGTGTTTATGACAATGTACAGTTGTTACTGCTGGGGATGCAGACCTGACAGGGTTTCCAGGTTTAATATGTCAAAACCTAATTTTGGCTGCATTTACATTGAATTCTGTGATTTGAATTTAATGTTAAACTACTCACTCAGAAGGATTTTTAATTCTGTAGTTAATCCTGTTAATAAATCACGGCTACAAATCTCAGACTGCCACAAACAATGGACTGCCTGATCTACAACACATCCCATTACAGAAGTTCAGAGTTCTTCATCTGAATACAGAGACAATTCCATGGGTTAAGATTTTCATACCATAAATGTTTCTGGTGTCTGTGAGGCTGAACACCCTTCCAATATTTAGGAGTAGCTCAAAGTGAAGAATATATATTCCTTATCGCTAATGGCTTCAATAACATGAAAGTAATTTGTGCAATATGTTTATCCTGAGAGTTCAAAAAATTTACATTAATTCCCTAGTTGATGTTCACTGTGTTATAGCTTGAAGAAAGATGTTGCTGTTGGGTCAGCTATAGGCCAGCGGTTCCTTCTCAAGTGTACATCATTTAACTTGTTCAACCTTTCAATGGTTCTAGTCCCGCGGGTGCTCTCTGGCCTTTTTTTCCCATCATTTGTCAATTAATGAACTACGCATCTTTACTTGCTTCATTCACTCTATTTGGTAAATATCGCCTATTTCCTCTTTCTATTTCTACAAATGATCATTAATGCATTGCCTACTAGCAGAGTGGGTTCTCAGCTACATAACACAGCCTTTCTAGTGCTGTGTGATTGTCCCGACGCATAATAACATATTGAAAAAAAGTAATTCAATGAGGTAAGGAAGGCATTTGTCCATCAAAACCAAACATCACCTTTTGATAGCTTTAAAACTCATTTTTTAAAACTTTTTTAACTTACAAGCCTGTTGCAATAATGATGATAATGTTGAAGACAGAATTGTAAATCTTATGAAACTAAATTCCCAGATTGTCAGTATTCTAGCTTAAACTAGAATGTATCACTATGATGACATAACGCTTTCACCATAATACACTGACAGCAAGTTAAGTAATTCAAGTAGACTCATTTTATATTGCTGTAATAAGAACTATTGGAAATGACCTTTTTTATGAGTTGACATCATTTGTTGGAATGCATAAGTATTAGGTATAGAATAAGCAAGTGAGTAACGTGATGCATGCAGCCCCCTTTAACATTGTTTGAGGGGACCGTTAGTTGGCTTCCAGTTTTTTCAACTTCACATCACCACAAGTTATATCAGTGCAGTGATGAATTTGAAAAAATGTAGAACCCCACAGCATGGTGTTGGAATCATTTGTCTTTCTTTTTAAAAAATAAAATCCTAATTTAGTGGTTTCTTCTACAAAAAAGGAACCCTGAAAAGGTTGAAGAACTGCATAATGTTTGACAAAGTCACCTGGCAAAATGTTCCTACATTGATAATAACTGCAACGACAGGTGTTTATGACAATGTACAGTTGTTGCTGCTGGGGATGCTGACCTGACAGGGTTTCCAGGTTCAATATGTCAAAACCTAATTTTGGCTGCATTTACATTGAATTCTGTGATTTGAATTTAATGTTAAACTACTCTATCAGAAGGATTTTTAATTCTGTTGTTAATCCTGTTAATATATCATGGCTACAAATCTCAGACTGCCATAAACAATGGACTGCCTGATCTACAACACATCCCCTTACAGAAGTTCAGAGTTCTTCATCTGAATACAGAGACAATTCCATGGGTTAAGATTTTTATACCATAAATGTTTCTGATTTCTGTACCTTCATTTGAGGCTGAACCCCCTTCCAATATTCAGGAGTAGCTCAAAGTGAAGAATATATATTCCTTATCGCTAATGGCTTCAATAACATGAAAGTAATTTGTGCAATATGTTTATCCTGAGAGTTCAAAAAAATTAACATTAATTCCCTCTTTGATGTTCACTGTGTTATAGCTTGAAGAAAGATGTTGCTGTTGGGTCAGCTATAGCCCAGCGGTTCCTTCTCAAGTTTATATGATTTAAGTTGTTCAACCTTTCAATGGTTCTAGTCCCGCGGGTGCTCTCTGGCCTTTTTTTCCCATCATTTGTCAATTAATGAACTACGCATCTTTACTTGCTTCATTCACTCTATTTGGTAAATATCGCCTATTTCCTCTTTCTATTTCTACAAATGATCAGTAAAGCATTGCCTACTAGCAGAGTGGGTTCTCAGCTACATAACACAGCCTTTCCATTGCTGTGTGATTGTCCCGACGCATAATAACATATTGAAAAAAAGTAATTCAATGAGGTAAGGAAGGCATTTGTCCATCAAAACCAAACATCACCTTTTGATTGCTTTAGAACAATTTTTTTTAAACTTTTTTAACTTACAAGCCTGTTGCAATAATGATGATAATGTTGAAGACAGAATTTTAAATCTTATGAAACTAAATTCCCAGATTGTCAGTATTCTAGCTTAAACTAGAATGTATCACTATGATGACGTAACGCTTTCAACATAATACACTAACAGCAAGTTAAGTAATTCAAGTAGACTCATTTTATATTGCTGTAATAAGAACTATTGGAAATGACCTTTTTTATGAGTTGACATCATTTGTTGGAATGCATAAGTATTAGGTATAGAATAAGCAAGTGAGTAACGTGATGCATGCAGCCCCCTTTAACATTGTTTGAGGGGACCGTTAGTTGGCTTCCAGTTTTTTCAACTTCACATCACCACAAGGTATATCAGTGCAGTGATGAATTTGAAAAAATGTATAACCCCACAGCATGGTGTTGAGATCATTTGTCTTTCTTTTTAAAACATAAAATCCTAATTTAGTGGTTTCTTCTACAAAAAAGGAACCCTAAAAATGTTGACGAACTGCATAATGTTTGACAAAGTCACCTAGCAAAATGTTCTAACATTGATAACAACTGCAACGACAGGTGTTTATGACAATGTACCGTTGTTGCTGCTGGGGATGCAGACCTGACAGGGTTTCCAGGTTTAATATGTCAAAACCTAATTTAGGCTGCATTTACATTGAATTCTGTGATTTGAATTTATTGTTAAACTACTCACTCAGAAGGATTTTTAATTCTGTTGTTAATCCTGTTAATAAATCACGGCTACAAATCTCAGACTGCCACAAACAATGGACTGCCAGATCTACAACACATCCCCTTACAGAAGTTCAGAGTTCTTCATCTGAATACAGAGACAATTCCATGGGTTAAGATTTTCATACCATAAATGTTTCTGATGTCTGTACCTTCATTTGAGGCTGAACCCCCTTCCAATATGCAGGAGTAGCTCAAAGTGAAGAATATATATTCCTTATCGCTAATGGCTTCAATAACATGAAAGTAATTTGTGCAATATGTTTATCCTGAGAGTTCAAAAAAATTAACATTAATTCCCTAGTTGATGTTCACTGTGTTATAGCTTGAAGAAAGATGTTGCTGTTGGGTCAGCTATAGCCCAGCAGTTCCTTCTCAAGTTTACATCATTTAACTTGTTCAACCTTTCAATGGTTCTAGTCCCGCGGGTGCTCTCTGACCTTTTTTTCCCATCATTTGTCAATTAATGAACTACACATCTTTACTTGCTTCATTCACTCTATTTGGTAAATATCGCCTATTTCCTCTTTCTATTTCTACAAATGATCATTAAAGCATTGCCTACTAGCAGAGTGGGTTCTCAGCTACATAACACAGCCTTTCCAGTGCTGTGTGATTGTCCCGACGCATAATAACATATTGAAAAAAAGTAATTCAATGAGGTAAGGAAGGCATTTGTCCATCAAAACCAAACATCACCTTTTGATTGCTTTAGAACTCATTTTTTTAAACTTTTTTAACTTACAAGCCTGTTGCAATAATGAGGATAATGTTGAAGACAGAATTGTAAATCTTATGAAACTAAATTCCCAGATTGTCAGTATTCTAGCTTAAACTAGAATGTATCACTATGATGACATAACGCTTTCACCATAATACACTGACAGCAAGTTAAGTAATCCAAGTAGACTCATTTTATATTGCTGTATTAAGAACTATTGGAAATGACCTTTTTTATGAGTTGACATCATTTGTTGGAATGCATAAGTATTAGGTATAGAATAAGCAAGTGAGTAACGTGATGCATGCAGCCCCCTTTAACATTGTTTGAGGGGACCGTTAGTTGACTTCCAGTTTTTTCAACTTCACATCACCACAAGGTATATCAGTGCAGTGATGAATTTGAAAAAATGTATAACCCCACAGCATGGTGTTGGGATCATTTGTCCTTCTTTTTAAAACATAAAATCCTAATTTAGTGGTTTCTTCTACAAAAAAAGGAACCCTGAAAAGGTTGAAGAACTGCATAATGTTTGACAAAATCACCTAGCAAAATGTTCTAACATTGATAATAACTGCAACAACAGGTGTTTATGACAATGTACCGTTGTTGCTGCTGGGGATGCAGACCTGACAGGGTTTCCAGGTTTAATATGTCAAAACCTAATTTAGGCTGCATTTACATTGAATTCTGTGATTTGAATTTAATGTTAAACTACTCTATCAGAAGGATTTTTAATTCTGTTGTTAATCCTGTTAATATATCACGGCTACAAATCTCAGACTGCCATAAACAATGGACTGCCTGATCTATAACACATCCCCTTACAGAAGTTCAGAGTTCTTCATCTGAATACAGAGACAATTCCATGGGTTAAGATTTTCATACCATAAATGTTTCTGATTTCTGTACCTTCATTTGAGGCTGAACCCCCTTCCAATATTCAGGAGAGGCTCAAAGTGAAGAATATATATTCCTTATCGCTAATGGCTTCAATAACATGAAAGTAATTTGTGCAATATGTTTATCCTGAGAGTTCAAAAAAATTAACATTAATTCCCTCGTTGATGTTCACTGTGTTATAACTTGAAGAAAGATGTTGCTGTTGGGTCAGCTATAGCCCAGCGGTTCCTTCTCAAGTTTATATCATTTAAGTTGTTCAACCTTTCAATGGTTCTAGTCCCGCGGGTGCTCTCTGGCCTTTTTTTCCCATCATTTGTCAATTAATGAACTACGCATCTTTACTTGCTTCATTCACTCTATTTGGTAAATATCGCCTATTTCCTCTTTCTATTTCTACAAATGATCAGTAAAGCATTGCCTACTAGCAGAGTGGGTTCTCAGCTACATAACACAGCCTTTCCAGTGCTGTGTGATTGTCCCGACGCATAATAACATATTGAAAAAAAGTAATTCAATGAGGTAAGGAAGGCATTTGTCCATCAAAACCAAACATCACCTTTTGATTGCTTTAGAACAAATTTTTTTAAACTTTTCTAACTTACAAGCCTGTTGCAATAATGATGATAATGTTGAAGACAGAATTTTAAATCTTATGAAACTAAATTCCCTGATTGTCAGTATTCTAGCTTAAACTAGAATGTATCACTATGATGACGTAACGCTTTCACCATAATACACTAACAGCAAGTTAAGGAATTCAAGTAGACTCATTTTATATTGCTGTAATAAGAACTATTGGAAATGACCTTTTTTATGAGTTGACATCATTTGTTGGAATGCATAAGTATTAGGTATAGAATAAGCAAGTGAGTAACGTGATGCATGCAGCCCCGTTTAACATTGTTTGAGGGGACCGTTAGTTGGCTTCCAGTTTTTTCAACTTCACATCACCACAAGGTATATCAGTGCAGTGATGAATTTGAAAAAATGTATAACCCCAGAGCATGGTGTTGGAATCATTTGTGTTTCTTTTTAAAAAATAAAATCCTAATTTAGTGGTTTCTTCTACAAAAAAGGAACCCTGAAAATGTTGACGAACTGCATAATGTTTGACAAAGTCACCTAGCAAAATGTTCCTACATTGATAACAACTGCAACGACAGGTGTTTATGACAATGTACAGTTGTTGCTGCTGGGGATGCAGACCTGACAGGGTTTCCAGGTTTAATATGTCAAAACCTAATTTTGGCTGCATTTACATTGAATTCTGTGATTTGAATTTAATGTTAAACTACTCACTCAGAAGGATTTTTAATTCTGTTGTTAATCCTGTTAATAAATCACGGCTACAAATCTCAGACTGCCACAAACAATGGACTGCCTGATCTACAACACATCCCCTTACAGAAGTTCAGAGTTCTTCATCTGAATACAAAGACAATTTTATGGGTTAAGATTTTCATACCATAAATGTTTCTGGTGTCTGTACCTTCATTTGAGGCTGAACACCCTTCCAATATTTAGGAGTAGCTCAAAGTGAAGAATATATATTCCTTATCGCTAATGGATTCAATAACATGAAAGTAATTTGTGCAATATGTCTATCCTGAGAGTTCAAAAAATTAACATTAATTCGCTAGTTGATGTTCACTGTGTTATAGCTTGAAGAAAGATGTTGCTGTTGGGTCAGCTATAGCCCAGCAGTTCCTTCTCAAGTTTAAATCATTTAACTTGTTCAACCTTGCAATGGTTCTAGTCCCGCGGGTGCTCTCTGGCCTTTTTTTTCCATCATTTGTCAATTAATGAACTACGCATCTTTACTTGCTTCATTCACTCTATTTGGTAAATATCGCCTATTTCCTCTTTCTATTTCTACAAATGATCATTAAAGCATTGCCTACTAGCAGAGTGGGTTCTCAGCTACATAACACAGCCTTTCTAGTGCTGTGTGATTTTCCCGACGCATAATAACATATTGAAAAAAAGTAATTCGATGAGGTAAGGAAGGCATTTGTCCATCAAAATCAAACATCACCTTTTGATTGCTTTAGAACTAATTTTTAAAAACTTGTTTAACTTACAAGCCTGTTGCAAGAATGATGATAATGTTGAAGACAGAATTTTAAATCTTATGAAACTAAATTCCCAGATTGTCAGTATTCTAGCTTAAACTAGAATGTATCACTATGATGACATAACGCTTTCACCATAATACACTAACAGCAAGTTCAGTTTTTCAAGTAGACTCATTATATATTGCTGTAATAAGAACTATTGGAAATTACCTTTTTTATGAGTTGACATCATTTGTTTGAATGCATAAGTATTAGGTATAGAATAAGCAAGTGAGTAACGTGATGCATGCAGCCCCCTTTAACATTGTTTGAGGGGACCGTTAGTTGGCTTCCAGTTTTTTCAACTTCACATCACCACAAGGTATATCAGTGCAGTGATGAATTTGAAAAAATGTATAACCCCACAGCATGGTGTTGGAATCATTTGTGTTTCTTTTTAAAAAATAAAATCCTAATTTAGTGGTTTCTTCTACAAAAAAGGAACCCTGAAAATGTTGACGAACTGCATAATGTTTGACAAAGTCACCTAGCAAAATGTTCCTACATTGATAACAACTGCAACGACAGGTGTTTATGACAATGTACAGTTGTTGCTGCTGGGGATGCAGACCTGACAGGGTTTCCAGGTTTAATATGTCAAAACCTAATTTTGGCTGCATTTACATTGAATTCTGTGATTTGAATTTAATATTAAACTACTCACTCAGAAGGATTTTTAATTCTGTTGTTAATCCTGTTAATAAATCACGGCTACAAATCTCAGACTGCCACAAACAATGGACTGCCTGATCTACAACACATCCCCTTACAGGAGTTCAGAGTTCTTCATCTGAATACAGAGACAATTCCATGGGTTAAGATTTTCATACCATAAATGTTTCTGATGTCTGTACCTTCATTTGAGGCTGAACCCCCTTCCAATATTCAGAAGTAGCTCAAAGTGAAGAATATATATTCCTTATCGCTAATGGCTTCAATAACATGAAAGTAATTTGTGCAATATGTTTATCCTGAGAGTTCAAAAAAATTAACATTAATTCCCTCTTTGATGTTCACTGTGTTATAGCTTGAAGAAAGATGTTGCTGTTGGGTCAGCTATAGCCCAGCGGTTCCTTCTCAAGTTTATATGATTTAAGTTGTTCAACCTTTCAATGGTTCTAGTCCCGCGGGTGCTCTCTGGCCTTTTTTTCCCATCATTTGTCAATTAATGAACTACGCATCTTTACTTGCTTCATTCACTCTATTTGGTAAATATCGCCTATTTCCTCTTTCTATTTCTACAAATGATCAGTAAAGCATTGCCTACTAGCAGAGTGGGTTCTCAGCTACATAACACAGCCTTTCCATTGCTGTGTGATTGTCCCGACGCATAATAACATATTGAAAAAAAGTAATTCAATGAGGTAAGGAAGGCATTTGTCCATCAAAACCAAACATCACCTTTTGATTGCTTTAGAACAATTTTTTTTAAACTTTTTTAACTTACAAGCCTGTTGCAATAATGATGATAATGTTGAAGACAGAATTTTAAATCTTATGAAACTAAATTCCCAGATTGTCAGTATTCTAGCTTAAACTAGAATGTATCACTATGATGACGTAACGCTTTCAACATAATACACTAACAGCAAGTTAAGTAATTCAAGTAGACTCATTTTATATTGCTGTAATAAGAACTATTGGAAATGACCTTTTTTATGAGTTGACATCATTTGTTGGAATGCATAAGTATTAGGTATAGAATAAGCAAGTGAGTAACGTGATGCATGCAGCCCCCTTTAACATTGTTTGAGGGGACCGTTAGTTGGCTTCCAGTTTTTTCAACTTCACATCACCACAAGGTATATCAGTGCAGTGATGAATTTGAAAAAATGTATAACCCCACAGCATGGTGTTGAGATCATTTGTCTTTCTTTTTAAAACATAAAATCCTAATTTAGTGGTTTCTTCTACAAAAAAGGAACCCTAAAAATGTTGACGAACTGCATAATGTTTGACAAAGTCACCTAGCAAAATGTTCTAACATTGATAACAACTGCAACGACAGGTGTTTATGACAATGTACCGTTGTTGCTGCTGGGGATGCAGACCTGACAGGGTTTCCAGGTTTAATATGTCAAAACCTAATTTAGGCTGCATTTACATTGAATTCTGTGATTTGAATTTATTGTTAAACTACTCACTCAGAAGGATTTTTAATTCTGTTGTTAATCCTGTTAATAAATCACGGCTACAAATCTCAGACTGCCACAAACAATGGACTGCCAGATCTACAACACATCCCCTTACAGAAGTTCAGAGTTCTTCATCTGAATACAGAGACAATTCCATGGGTTAAGATTTTCATACCATAAATGTTTCTGATGTCTGTACCTTCATTTGAGGCTGAACCCCCTTCCAATATGCAGGAGTAGCTCAAAGTGAAGAATATATATTCCTTATCGCTAATGGCTTCAATAACATGAAAGTAATTTGTGCAATATGTTTATCCTGAGAGTTCAAAAAAATTAACATTAATTCCCTAGTTGATGTTCACTGTGTTATAGCTTGAAGAAAGATGTTGCTGTTGGGTCAGCTATAGCCCAGCAGTTCCTTCTCAAGTTTACATCATTTAACTTGTTCAACCTTTCAATGGTTCTAGTCCCGCGGGTGCTCTCTGACCTTTTTTTCCCATCATTTGTCAATTAATGAACTACACATCTTTACTTGCTTCATTCACTCTATTTGGTAAATATCGCCTATTTCCTCTTTCTATTTCTACAAATGATCATTAAAGCATTGCCTACTAGCAGAGTGGGTTCTCAGCTACATAACACAGCCTTTCCAGTGCTGTGTGATTGTCCCGACGCATAATAACATATTGAAAAAAAGTAATTCAATGAGGTAAGGAAGGCATTTGTCCATCAAAACCAAACATCACCTTTTGATTGCTTTAGAACTCATTTTTTTAAACTTTTTTAACTTACAAGCCTGTTGCAATAATGAGGATAATGTTGAAGACAGAATTGTAAATCTTATGAAACTAAATTCCCAGATTGTCAGTATTCTAGCTTAAACTAGAATGTATCACTATGATGACATAACGCTTTCACCATAATACACTGACAGCAAGTTAAGTAATCCAAGTAGACTCATTTTATATTGCTGTATTAAGAACTATTGGAAATGACCTTTTTTATGAGTTGACATCATTTGTTGGAATGCATAAGTATTAGGTATAGAATAAGCAAGTGAGTAACGTGATGCATGCAGCCCCCTTTAACATTGTTTGAGGGGACCGTTAGTTGACTTCCAGTTTTTTCAACTTCACATCACCACAAGGTATATCAGTGCAGTGATGAATTTGAAAAAATGTATAACCCCACAGCATGGTGTTGGGATCATTTGTCCTTCTTTTTAAAACATAAAATCCTAATTTAGTGGTTTCTTCTACAAAAAAAGGAACCCTGAAAAGGTTGAAGAACTGCATAATGTTTGACAAAATCACCTAGCAAAATGTTCTAACATTGATAATAACTGCAACAACAGGTGTTTATGACAATGTACCGTTGTTGCTGCTGGGGATGCAGACCT
The DNA here is from genome assembly GCF_964261635.1 of Lissotriton helveticus. Classification (NCBI taxonomy): domain Eukaryota; kingdom Metazoa; phylum Chordata; class Amphibia; order Caudata; family Salamandridae; genus Lissotriton; species Lissotriton helveticus. The sequence continues at coordinate 69,248,693 of NC_136058.1, forward strand.
GACAGGGTTTCCAGGTTTAATATGTCAAAACCTAATTTAGGCTGCATTTACATTGAATTCTGTGATTTGAATTTAATGTTAAACTACTCTATCAGAAGGATTTTTAATTCTGTTGTTAATCCTGTTAATATATCACGGCTACAAATCTCAGACTGCCATAAACAATGGACTGCCTGATCTATAACACATCCCCTTACAGAAGTTCAGAGTTCTTCATCTGAATACAGAGACAATTCCATGGGTTAAGATTTTCATACCATAAATGTTTCTGATTTCTGTACCTTCATTTGAGGCTGAACCCCCTTCCAATATTCAGGAGAGGCTCAAAGTGAAGAATATATATTCCTTATCGCTAATGGCTTCAATAACATGAAAGTAATTTGTGCAATATGTTTATCCTGAGAGTTCAAAAAAATTAACATGAATTCCCTCGTTGATGTTCACTGTGTTATAACTTGAAGAAAGATGTTGCTGTTGGGTCAGCTATAGCCCAGCGGTTCCTTCTCAAGTTTATATCATTTAAGTTGTTCAACCTTTCAATGGTTCTAGTCCCGCGGGTGCTCTCTGGCCTTTTTTTCCCATCATTTGTCAATTAATGAACTACGCATCTTTACTTGCTTCATTCACTCTATTTGGTAAATATCGCCTATTTCCTCTTTCTATTTCTACAAATGATCAGTAAAGCATTGCCTACTAGCAGAGTGGGTTCTCAGCTACATAACACAGCCTTTCCAGTGCTGTGTGATTGTCCCGACGCATAATAACATATTGAAAAAAAGTAATTCAATGAGGTAAGGAAGGCATTTGTCCATCAAAACCAAACATCACCTTTTGATTGCTTTAGAACAAATTTTTTTAAACTTTTCTAACTTACAAGCCTGTTGCAATAATGATGATAATGTTGAAGACAGAATTTTAAATCTTATGAAACTAAATTCCCTGATTGTCAGTATTCTAGCTTAAACTAGAATGTATCACTATGATGACGTAACGCTTTCACCATAATACACTAACAGCAAGTTAAGGAATTCAAGTAGACTCATTTTATATTGCTGTAATAAGAACTATTGGAAATGACCTTTTTTATGAGTTGACATCATTTGTTGGAATGCATAAGTATTAGGTATAGAATAAGCAAGTGAGTAACGTGATGCATGCAGCCCCGTTTAACATTGTTTGAGGGGACCGTTAGTTGGCTTCCAGTTTTTTCAACTTCACATCACCACAAGGTATATCAGTGCAGTGATGAATTTGAAAAAATGTATAACCCCAGAGCATGGTGTTGGAATCATTTGTGTTTCTTTTTAAAAAATAAAATCCTAATTTAGTGGTTTCTTCTACAAAAAAGGAACCCTGAAAATGTTGACGAACTGCATAATGTTTGACAAAGTCACCTAGCAAAATGTTCCTACATTGATAACAACTGCAACGACAGGTGTTTATGACAATGTACAGTTGTTGCTGCTGGGGATGCAGACCTGACAGGGTTTCCAGGTTTAATATGTCAAAACCTAATTTTGGCTGCATTTACATTGAATTCTGTGATTTGAATTTAATGTTAAACTACTCACTCAGAAGGATTTTTAATTCTGTTGTTAATCCTGTTAATAAATCACGGCTACAAATCTCAGACTGCCACAAACAATGGACTGCCTGATCTACAACACATCCCCTTACAGAAGTTCAGAGTTCTTCATCTGAATACAAAGACAATTTTATGGGTTAAGATTTTCATACCATAAATGTTTCTGGTGTCTGTACCTTCATTTGAGGCTGAACACCCTTCCAATATTTAGGAGTAGCTCAAAGTGAAGAATATATATTCCTTATCGCTAATGGATTCAATAACATGAAAGTAATTTGTGCAATATGTCTATCCTGAGAGTTCAAAAAATTAACATTAATTCGCTAGTTGATGTTCACTGTGTTATAGCTTGAAGAAAGATGTTGCTGTTGGGTCAGCTATAGCCCAGCAGTTCCTTCTCAAGTTTAAATCATTTAACTTGTTCAACCTTGCAATGGTTCTAGTCCCGCGGGTGCTCTCTGGCCTTTTTTTTCCATCATTTGTCAATTAATGAACTACGCATCTTTACTTGCTTCATTCACTCTATTTGGTAAATATCGCCTATTTCCTCTTTCTATTTCTACAAATGATCATTAAAGCATTGCCTACTAGCAGAGTGGGTTCTCAGCTACATAACACAGCCTTTCTAGTGCTGTGTGATTTTCCCGACGCATAATAACATATTGAAAAAAAGTAATTCGATGAGGTAAGGAAGGCATTTGTCCATCAAAATCAAACATCACCTTTTGATTGCTTTAGAACTAATTTTTAAAAACTTGTTTAACTTACAAGCCTGTTGCAAGAATGATGATAATGTTGAAGACAGAATTTTAAATCTTATGAAACTAAATTCCCAGATTGTCAGTATTCTAGCTTAAACTAGAATGTATCACTATGATGACATAACGCTTTCACCATAATACACTAACAGCAAGTTCAGTTTTTCAAGTAGACTCATTATATATTGCTGTAATAAGAACTATTGGAAATTACCTTTTTTATGAGTTGACATCATTTGTTTGAATGCATAAGTATTAGGTATAGAATAAGCAAGTGAGTAACGTGATGCATGCAGCCCCCTTTAACATTGTTTGAGGGGACCGTTAGTTGGCTTCCAGTTTTTTCAACTTCACATCACCACAAGGTATATCAGTGCAGTGATGAATTTGAAAAAATGTATAACCCCACAGCATGGTGTTGGAATCATTTGTGTTTCTTTTTAAAAAATAAAATCCTAATTTAGTGGTTTCTTCTACAAAAAAGGAACCCTGAAAATGTTGACGAACTGCATAATGTTTGACAAAGTCACCTAGCAAAATGTTCCTACATTGATAACAACTGCAACGACAGGTGTTTATGACAATGTACAGTTGTTGCTGCTGGGGATGCAGACCTGACAGGGTTTCCAGGTTTAATATGTCAAAACCTAATTTTGGCTGCATTTACATTGAATTCTGTGATTTGAATTTAATATTAAACTACTCACTCAGAAGGATTTTTAATTCTGTTGTTAATCCTGTTAATAAATCACGGCTACAAATCTCAGACTGCCACAAACAATGGACTGCCTGATCTACAACACATCCCCTTACAGGAGTTCAGAGTTCTTCATCTGAATACAGAGACAATTCCATGGGTTAAGATTTTCATACCATAAATGTTTCTGATGTCTGTACCTTCATTTGAGGCTGAACCCCATTCCAATATTCAGAAGTAGCTCAAAGTGAAGAATATATATTCCTTATCGCTAATGGATTCAATAACATGAAAGTAATATGTGCAATATGTTTATCCTGAGAGTTCAAAAAATTAACATTAATTCCCTAGTTGATGTTCACTGTGTTATAGCTTAAAGAAAGAAGTTGCTGTTGGGTCAGCTATAGCCCAGCAGTTCCTTCTCAAGTTTACATCATTTAACTTGTTCAACCTTTCAATGGTTCTAGTCCCGCGGGTGCTCTCTGGCCTTTTTTTCCCATCATTTGTCAATTAATGAACTACGCATCTTTACTTGCTTGATTCACTCTATTTGGTAAATATCGCCTATTTCCTCTTTCTATTTCTACAAATGATCATTAAAGCATTGCCTACTAGCAGAGTGGGTTCTCAGCTACATAACACAGCCTTTCCAGTGCTGTGTGATTGTCCCGACGCATAATAACATTTTGAAACAAAGTAATTCAATGAGGTAAGGAAGTCATTTGTCCATCAAAACTAAACATCACCTTTTGATTGCTTTAGAACTAATTTTTTTTAAACTTTTTTAACTTACAAGCCTGTTGCAATAATGATGATAATGTTGAAGACAGAATTTTAAATCTTATGAAACTAAATTCCCAGATTTTCAGTATTCTACTTTAAACTAGAATGTATCACTATGATGACATAACGCTTTCACCATAATACACTAACAGCAAGTTAAGTAATTCAAGTAGACTCATTTTATATTGCTGTAATAAGAACTATTGGAAATGACCTTTTTTATGAGTTGACATCATGTGTTGGAATGCATAAGTATTAGGTATAGAATAAGCAAGTGAGTAACGTGATGCATGCAGCCCCCTTTAACATTGGTTGAGGGGACCGTTAGTTTGCTTCCAGTTTTTTCAACTTCACATCACCACAAGGTATATCAGTGCAGTGATGAATTTGAAAAAATTTATAACCCCACAGCATGGTGTTGGAATCATTTGTGTTTCTTTTTAAAAAATAAAATCCTAATTTAGTGCTTTCTTCTACAAAAAAGGAACCCTGAAAAGGTTGAAGAACTGCATAATGTTTGACAAAGTCACCTGGCAAAATGTTCCTACATTGATGACAACTGCAACGACAGGTGTTTATGACAATGTACAGTTGTTGCTGCTGGGGATGGAGACCTGACAGGGTTTCCAGGTTCAATATGTCAAAACCCAATTTTGGCTGCATTTACATTGAATTCTGTGATTTGAATTTAATGTTAAACTACTCTCTCAGAAGGATTTTTAATTCTGTTGTAAATCATGTTAATAAATCACAGCTACAAATCTCAGACTGCCACAAACAATGGACTGCCTGATCTACAACACATCCCCTTACAGAAGTTCAGAGTTCTTCATCTGAATACAGAGACAATTCCATGGGTTAAGATTTTCATACCTAAATGTTTCTGGTGTCTGTACCTTCATTTGAGGCTGAACACCCTACCAATATTTAGGAGTAGCTCAAAGTGAAGAATATATATTCCTTATCGCTAATGGCTTCAATAACATGAAAGTAATTTGTGCAATATGTTTATCCTGAGAGTTCAAAAAAATTAACATTAATTCCCTAGTTGATGTTCACTGTGTTATAGCTTGAAGAAAGATGTTGCTGTTGGGTCAGCTATAGCCCAGCGGTTCCTTCTTCAAGTTTAACTTGTTCAACCTTTCAATGGTTCTAGTCCCGCGGGTGCTCTCTGGCCTTTTTTTCCCATCATTTGTCAATTAATGAACTACGCATCTTTACTTGCTTCATTCACTCTATTAGGTAAATATCGCCTATTTCCTCTTTCTATTCCTACAAATGATCATTAAAGCATTGCCTACTAGCAGAGTGGGTTCTCAGCTACATAACACAGCCTTTCCAGTGCTGTGTGATTTTCCCGACGCATAATAACATATTGAAAAAAAGTAATTCAATGAGGTAAGGAAGGCATTTGTCCATCAAAACCAAACATCACCTTTTGATTGCTTTAGAACTAATTTCTTTAAACTTTTTTAACTTACAAGCCTGTTGCAATAATGATGATATTGTTGAAGACAGAATTTTTCTTATGAAACTAAATTCCCAGATTGTCAGTATTCTAGCTTAAACTAGAATGTATCACTATGATGACATAAAGCTTTCACCATAATACACTAACAGCAAGTTAAGTAATTCAAGTAGACTCATTATATATTGCTGTAATAAGAACTATTGGAAATTACCTTTTTTATGAGTTGACATCATTTGCTGGAATGCATAAGTATTAGGTATAGAATAAGCAAGTGAGTAACGTGATGCATGCAGCCCCCTTTAACATTGTTTGAGGGGACCGTTAGTTGGCTTCCAGTTTTTTCAACTTCACATCACCACAAGGTATATCAGTGCAGTGATGAATTTGAAAAAATGAATAACCCCATAGCATGGTGTTGGAATCATTTGTGTTTCTTTTTAAAAAATAAAATCCTAATTTAGTGGTTTCTTCTACAAAAAAGGAACCCTAAAAATGTTGACGAACTGCATAATGTTTGACAAAGTCACCTAGCAAAATGTTCTCACATTGATAACAGCTGCAACGACAGGTGTTTATGAAAATGTACAGTTGTTGCTGCTGGGGATGCAGACCTGACAGGGTTTCCAGGTTTAATATGTCAAAACCAAATTTTGGCTGCATTTACATTGAATTCTGTGATTTGAATTTAATGTTAAACTACTCACTCAGATGGATTTTTAATTCTGTTGTTAATCCTGTTAATAAATCACGGCTACAAATCTCAGACTGCCACAAACAATGGACTGCCTGATCTACAACACATCCCATTACAGAAGTTCAGAGTTCTTCATCTGAATACAGAGACAATTCCAAGGGTTAAGATTTTCATACCATAAATGTTTCTGGTGTCTGTACCTTCATTTGAGGCTGAACACCCTTCCAATATTTAGGAGTAGCTCAAAGTGAAGAATATATATTCCTTATCGCTAATGGCTTCAATAACATGAAAGTAATTTGTGCAATATGTTTATCCTGAGAGTTCAAAAAATTTACATTAATTCCCTAGTTGATGTTCACTGTGTTATAGCTTGAAGAAAGATGTTGCTGTTGGGTCAGCTATAGCCCAGCGGTTCCTTCTCAAGATCACATCATTTAACTTGTTCAACCTTTCAATGGTTCTAGTCCCGCGGGTGCTCTCTGGCCTTTTTTTCCCATCATTTGTCAATTAATGAACTACGCATCTTTACTTGCTTCATTCACTCTATTTGGTAAATATCGCCTCTTTCCTCTTTCTATTTCTACAAATGATCATTAAAGCATTGCCTACTAGCAGAGTGGGTTCTCAGCTACATAACACAGCCTTTCCAGTGCTGTGTGATTGTCCCGACGCATAATAACATATTGAAAAAAAGTAATTCAATGAGGTAAGGAAGGCATTTGTCCATCAAAACCAAACATCACCTTTTGATTGCTTTAGAACAAATTTTTAAAAACTTTTTTAACTTACAAGCCTGTTGCAATAATGATGATAATGTTGAAGACAGAATTGTAAATCTTATGAAACTAAATTCCCAGATTGTCAGTATTCTAGCTTAAACTAGAATGTATCACTATGATGACATAACGGTTTCACCATAATACACTGACAGCAAGTTAAGTAATTCAAGAAGACTCATTTTATATTGCTGTAATAAGAACTATTGGAAATTACCTTTTTTATGAGTTGACATCATTTGTTGGAATGCATAAGTATTAGGTATAGAATAAGCAAGTGAGTAACGTGATGCATGCAGCCCCCTTTAACATTGTTTGAGGGGACCGTTAGTTGGCTTCCAGTTTTTTCAACTTCACATCACCACAAGGTATATCAGTGCAGTGATGAATTTGAAAAAATGTATAACCCCACAGCATAGTGTTGGGATCATTTGTCTTTCTTTTTAAAAAATAAGATCCTAATTTAGTGGTTTCTTCTACAAAAAAGGAACCCTGAAAAGGTTGAAGAACTGTATAATGTTTGACAAAGTCACCTGGCAAAATGTTCCTACATTGATAACAACTGCAACGACAGGTGTTTATGACAATGTACAGTTGTTGCTGCTGGGGATGCTGACCTGACAGGGTTTCCAGGTTCAATATGTCAAAAACAAATTTTGGCTGCATTTACATTGAATTCTGTGATTTGAATTTAATGTTAAACTACTCTCTCAGAAGGATTTTTAATTCTGTTGTTAATCCTGATAATAAATCACGGCTACAAATCTCAGACTGCCACAAACAATGGACTGGCTGATCTACAACACATCCCCTTACAGAAGTTCAGAGTTCTTCATCTGAATACAGAGACAATTCCATGGGTTAAGATTTTCATACCATAAATGTTTCTGATTTCTGTACCTTCATTTGAGGCTGAACCCCCTTCCAATATTCAGGAGTAGCTCAAAGTGAAGAATATATATTCCTTATCGCTAATGGCTTCAATAACATGAAAGTAATTTGTGCAATTTGTTTATCCTGAGAGTTCAAAAAAATTAACATTATTTCCCTAGTTGATGTTCACTGTGTTATAGCTTGAAGAAAGATGTTGCTGTTGGGTCAGCTATAGCCCAGCGGTTCCTTTTCAAGTTTACATCATTTAACTTGTTCAACCTTTCAATGGTTCTAGTCCCGCGGGTGCTCTCTGGCCTTTTTTTCCCATCATTTGTCAATTAATGAACTATGCATCTTTACTTGCTTCATTCACTCTATTTGGTAAATATCGCCTATTTCCTCTTTCTATTTCTACAAATGATCATTAAAGCATTGCCTACTAGCAGAGTGGGTTCTCAGCTACATAACACAGCCTTTCCAGTGCTGTGTGATTGTCCCGACGCATAATAACATATTGAAAAAAAGTAATTCAATGAGGTAAGGAAGGCATTTGTCTATCAAAACCAAACATCACCTTTTGATTGCTTTACAACTAATTTTTTAAAACTTTTTTAACTTACAAGCCTGTTGCAATAATGATGATAATGTTGAAGACAGAATTGTAAATCTTATGAAACTAAATTCCCAGATTGTCAGTATTCTAGCTTAAACTAGAATGTATCACTATGATGACATAACGCTTTCACCATAATACACTGACAGCAAGTTAAGTAATTCAAGTAGACTCATTTTATATTGCTGTAATAGGAACTATTGGAAATGACCTTTTTTATGAGTTGACATCATTTGTTGGAATGCATAATTTTAGGTATAGAATAAGCAAGTGAGTAACGTGATGCATGCAGCCCCCTTTAACATTGTTTGAGGGGACCGTTAGTTGGCTTCCAGTTTTTTCAACTTCACATCACCACAGGGTATATCAGTGCAGTGATGAATTTGAAAAAATGTATAACCCCACAGCATGGTGTTGGAATCATTTGTCTTTCTTTTTAAAAAATAAAATCCTAATTTAGTGGTTTCTTCTACAAAAAAGGAACCCTGAAAAGGTTGAAGAACTGTATAATGTTTGACAAAGTCAACTGGCAAAATGTTCCTACATTGATAACAACTGCAACGACAGGTGTTTATGACAATGTACAGTTGTTGCTGCTGGGGATGCTGACCTGACAGGGTTTCCAGGTTCAATATGTCAAAAACAAATTTTGGCTGCATTTACATTGAATTCTGTGATTTGAATTTAATGTTAAACTACTCTCTCAGAAGGATTTTTAATTCCGTTGTTAATCCTGTTAATAAATCACGGCTACAAATCTCAGACTGCCACAAACAATGGACTGCCTGATCTACAACACATCCCCTTACAGAAGTTCAGAGTTCTTCATCTGAATACAGAGACAATTCCATGGGTTAAGATTTTCATACCATAAATGTTTCTGATTTCTGTACCTTCATTTGAGGCTGAACCACCTTCCAATATTCAGGAGTAGCTCAAAGTGAAGAATATATATTCCTTATCGCTAATGGCTTCAATAACATGAAAGTAATTTGTGCAATATGTTTATCCTGAGAGTTCAAAAAAATTAACATTATTTCCCTAGTTGATGTTCACTGTGTTATAGCTTGAAGAAAGATGCTGCTGTTGGGTCAGCTATAGCCCAGCGGTTCCTTTTCAAGTTTACATCATTTAACTTGTTCAACCTTTCTATGGTTCTAGTCCCGCGGGTGCTCTCTGGCCTTTTTTTCCCATCATTTGTCAATTAATGAACTACGCATCTTTACTTGCTTCATTCACTCTATTTGGTAAATATCGCCTATTTCCTCTTTCTATTTCTACAAATGATCATTAAAGCATTGCCTACTAGTAGAGTGGGTTCTCAGCTACATAACACAGCCTTTCCAGTACTGTGTGATTGTCCCGACGCATAATAACATATTGAAAAAAAGGAATTCAATGAGGTAAGGAAAGGCATTTGTCCATCAAAACCAAACATCACCTTTTGATTGCTTTAGAACTAATTTTTTAAAACTTTTTTAACTTACAAGCCTGTTGCAATAATGATGATAATGTTGAAGACAGAATTTTAAATCTTATGAAACTAAATTCCCAGATTGTCAGTATTCCTGCTTAAACTAGAATGTATCACTATGATGACATAACGCTTTCACCATAATACACTAACAGCAAGTTAAGTAATTCAAGTAGACTCATTTTATATTGCTGTAATAAGATCTATTGGAAATGACCTTTTTTATGAGTTGACATCATTTGTTGGAATGCATAAGTATTAGGTATAGAATAAGCAAGTGAGTAACGTGATGCATGCAGCCCCATTTAACATTGGTTGAGGGGACCGTTAGTTGGCTTCCAGTTTTTTCAACTTCACATCACCACAGGGTATATCAGTGCAGTGATGAATTTGAAAAAATTTATAACCCCACAGCATGGTGTTGGAATCATTTGTCTTTCTTTTTAAAAAATAAAATCCTAATTTAGTGGTTTCTTCTACAAAAAAGGAACCCTGAAAAGGTTGAAGAACTGTATAATGTTTGACAAAGTCACCTGGCAAAATGTTCCTACATTGATAACAACTGCAACGACAGGTGTTTATGACAATGTACAGTTGTTGCTGCTGGGGATGCTGACCTGACAGGGTTTCCAGGTTCAATATGTCAAAAACAAATTTTGGCTGCATTTACATTGAATTCTGTGATTTGAATTTAATGTTAAACTACTCTCTCAGAAGGATTTTTAATTCCGTTGTTAATCCTGTTAATAAATCACGGCTACAAATCTCAGACTGCCACAAACAATGGACTGCCTGATCTACAACACATCCCCTTACAGAAGTTCAGAGTTCTTCATCTGAATACAGAGACAATTCCATGGGTTAAGATTTTCATACCATAAATGTTTCTGATTTCTGTACCTTCATTTGAGGCTGAACCCCCTTCCAATACTCAGGAGTAGCTCAAAGTGAACAATATATATTCCTTATCGCTAATGGCTTCAATAACATGAAAGTAATTTGTGCAATATGTTTATCCTGAGAGTTCAAAAAAATTAACATTAATTCCCTAGTAGATGTTCACTGTGTTATAGCTTGAAGAAAGAAATTTCTGTTGGGTCAGCTATAGCCCAGAGGTTCCTTCTCAATTTTGCATGATTTAACTTGTTTAACCTTTAAATGGTTCTAGTCCCACGGGTACTCTCTGGCCTTTTTTTCCCATCCTTTGTCAATTAATGAACTACGCATCTTTACTTGCTTCATTCACTCTATTTGGTAAATATCGCCTATTTCCTCTTTCTATTTCTACAAATGATCATTAAAGCATTGCCTACTAGCAGAGTGGGTTCTCAGCTACATAACCCAGCCTTTCCAGTGCTGTGTGATTGTCCCGACGCATAATAACATATTGAAAAAAAGTAATTCAATGAGGTAAGGAAGGCATTTGTCCATCAAAACCAAACATCACGTTTTGATTGCTTAAGAACTAATTTTTTAAAACTTTTTTAACTTACAAGCCTGTTGCAATGATGATAATGTTGAAGACAGAATTTAAAATCTTATGAAACTATATTCCCAGATTATCAGTATTGTAGCTTAAACTAGAATGTATCACTATGATGACATAATGCTTTCACCATAATACACTAACAGCAAGTTAAGTAATTCAAGTAGACTCATTATATATTGCTGTAATAAGAACTATTGGAAATTACCTTTTTTATGAGTTGACATCATTTGTTGGAATGCATAAGTATTAGGTATAGAATGCGCAAGTGAGTAACGTGATGCATGCAGCCCCCTTTAACATTGTTTGAGGGGACCGTTAGTTGGCTTCCAGTTTGTTCAACTTCACATCACCACAAGGTATATCAGTACAGTGATGAATTTGAAAAAATGTATAACACCACATCATGGTGTTGGAATCATTTGTGTTTCTTTTTAAAAAATAAAATCCTAATTTAGTGGTTTCTTCTACAAAAAAGGAACCCTGAAAATGTTGACGAACTGCATAAGGTTTGACAAAGTCACCTAGCAAAATGTTCCTACATTGATAACAACTGCAACGACAGGTGTTTATGACAATGTACAGTTGTTGCTGCTGGGGATGCAGACCTGACAGGGTTTCCAGGTTAAATATGTCAAAACCTAATTTTGGCTGCATTTTCATTGAATTCTGTGATTTGAATTTAATGTTAAACTACTCACTCAGAAGAATTTTTAATTCTGTTGTTAATCCTGTTAATAAATCACGGCTACAACACTCAGACTGCCACAAACAATGGACTGCCTGATCTACAACACATCCCCTTACAGAAGTTCAGAGTTCTTCATCTGAATACAGAGACTATTCCATGGGTTAAGATTTTCATACCATAAATGTTTCTGGTGTCTGTACCTTCATTTGAGGCTGAACACCCTTCCAATATTTAGGAGTAGCTCAAAGTGAAGAATATATATTTCTTATCGCTAATGGCTTCAATACCATGAAAGTAATTTGGGCAATATGTTTATCCTGAGAGTTCAAAAAATTAACATTAATTCCCTAGTTGATGTTCACTGTGTTATAGCTTGAAGAAAGATGTTGTTGTCGGGTCAGCTATAGCCCAGTGGTTCCTTCTCAAGTTTACATCATTTGACTTGTTCAACCTTTCAATGGTTCTAGTCCCACGGGAGCTCTCTGGCCTTTTTTTCCCATCATTTGTCAATTAATGAACTACGCATCTTTACTTGCTTCATTCACTCTATTTGGTAAATATCGCCTATTTCCTCTTTCTATTTCTACAAATTATCATTAAAGCATTGCCTACTAGTAGAGTGGATTCTCAGCTACATAACACAGCCTTTCCAGTGCTGTGTGATTGTCCCGACGCATAATAACATATTGAAAAAAAGTAATTCAATGAGGTAAGGAAAGGCATTTGTCCATCAAAACCAAACATCACCTTTTGATTGCTTTAGAACTAATTTTTTAAAACTTTTTTAACTTACAAGCCTGTTGCAATAATGATGATAATGTTAAAGACAGAATTTTAAATCTTATGAAACTAAATTCCCAGATTGTCAGTATTCCTGCTTAAACTAGAATATATCACTATGATGACATAACGCTTTCACCATAATACACTAACAGCAAGTTAAGTAATTCAAGTAGACTCATTTTATATTGCTGTAATAAGATCTATTGGAAATGACCTTTTTTATGAGTTGACATCATTTGTTGGAATGCATAAGTATTAGGTATAGAATAAGCGAGTGAGTAACGTGATGCATGCAGCCCCGTTTAACATTGGTTGAGGGGACCGTTAGTTGGCTTCCAGTTTTTTCAACTTCACATCACCACAAGGTATATCAGTGCAGTGATGAATTTGAAAAAATGTATAACCCCACAGCATGGTGTTGGAATCATTTGTGTTTCTTTTTAAAAATTAAAATCCTAATTTAGTGGTTTCTTCTACAAAAAAGGAACCCTGAAAAGGTTGAAGAACTGCATAATGTTTGACAAAGTCACCTGGCAAAATGTTCCTACATTGATAACAACTGCAACGACAGGTGTTTATGACAATGTACAGTTGTTGCTGCTGGGGATGCAGACCTGACAGGGTTTCCAGGTTCAATATGTCAAAACCTAATTTTGGCTGCATTTACATTGAATTCTGTAATTTGAATTTAATGTTAAACTACTCTCTCAGAAGGATTTTTAATTCTGTTGTTAATCCTGTTAATAAATCATGGCTACAAATCTCAGACTGCCACAAACAATGGACTGCTTGATCTACAACACATCCCCTTACAGAAGTTCAGAGTTCTTCATCTGAATACAGAGACAATTCCATGGGTTAAGATTTTCATACCATAAATGTTTCTGATGTCTGTACCTTCATTTGAGGCTGAACCCCCTTCCAATATTCAAGAGTAGCTCAAAGTGAAGAATATATATTCCTTATCGCTATTGGCTTCAATAACATGAAAGTAATTTGTGCAATATGTTTATCCTGAGAGTTCAAAAAAATTAACATTAATTCCCTAGTAGATGTTCACTGTGTTATAGCTTGAAGAAAGAAATTTCTGTTGGGTCAGCTATAGCCCAGAGGTTCCTTCTCAAATTTGCATGATTTAACTTGTTTAACCTTTAAATGGTTCTAGTCCCACGGGTACTCTCTGGCCTTTTTTTCCCATCCTTTGTCAATTAATGAACTACGCATCTTTACTTGCTTCATTCACTCTATTTGGTAAATATCGCCTATTTCCTCTTTCTATTTCTACAAATGATCATTAAAGCATTGCCTACTAGCAGAGTGGGTTCTCAGCTACATAACCCAGCCTTTCCAGTGCTGTGTGATTGTCCCGACGCATAATAACATATTGAAAAAAAGTAATTCAATGAGGTAAGGAAGGCATTTGTCCATCAAAACCAAACATCACGTTTTGATTGCTTAAGAACTAATTTTTTAAAACTTTTTTAACTTACAAGCCTGTTGCAATAATGATGATAATGTTGAAGACAGAATTTAAAATCTTATGAAACTATATTCCCAGATTGTCAGTATTGTAGCTTAAACTAGAATGTATCACTATGATGACATAATGCTTTCACCATAATACACTAACAGCAAGTTAAGTAATTCAAGTAGACTCATTATATATTGCTGTAATAAGAACTATTGGAAATTACCTTTTTTATGAGTTGACATCATTTGTTGGAATGCATAAGTATTAGGTATAGAATACGCAAGTGAGTAACGTGATGCATGCAGCCCCCTTTAACATTGTTTGAGGGGACCGTTAGTTGGCTTCCAGTTTGTTCAACTTCACATCACCACAAGGTATATCAGTACAGTGATGAATTTGAAAAAATGTATAACACCACATCATGGTGTTGGAATCATTTGTGTTTCTTTTTAAAAAATAAAATCCTAATTTAGTGGTTTCTTCTACAAAAAAGGAACCCTGAAAATGTTGACGAACTGCATAAGGTTTGACAAAGTCACCTAGCAAAATGTTCCTACATTGATAACAACTGCAACGACAGGTGTTTATGACAATGTACAGTTGTTGCTGCTGGGGATGCAGACCTGACAGGGTTTCCAGGTTAAATATGTCAAAACCTAATTTTGGCTGCATTTTCATTGAATTCTGTGATTTGAATTTAATGTTAAACTACTCACTCAGAAGAATTTTTAATTCTGTTGTTAATCCTGTTAATAAATCACGGCTACAACACTCAGACTGCCACAAACAATGGACTGCCTGATCTACAACACATCCCCTTACAGAAGTTCAGAGTTCTTCATCTGAATACAGAGACTATTCCATGGGTTAAGATTTTCATACCATAAATGTTTCTGGTGTCTGTACCTTCATTTGAGGCTGAACACCCTTCCAATATTTAGGAGTAGCTCAAAGTGAAGAATATATATTTCTTATCGCTAATGGCTTCAATACCATGAAAGTAATTTGGGCAATATGTTTATCCTGAGAGTTCAAAAAATTAACATTAATTCCCTAGTTGATGTTCACTGTGTTATAGCTTGAAGAGAGATGTTGTTGTCGGGTCAGCTATAGCCCAGTGGTTCCTTCTCAAGTTCACATCATTTGACTTGTTCAACCTTTCAATGGTTCTAGTCTCACGGGAGCTCTCTGGCCTTTTTTTCCCATCATTTGTCAATTAATGAACTACGCATCTTTACTTGCTTCATTCACTCTATTTGGTAAATATCGCCTATTTCCTCTTTCTATTTCTACAAATTATCATTAAAGCATTGCCTACTAGTAGAGTGGATTCTCAGCTACATAACACAGCCTTTCCAGTGCTGTGTGATTGTCCCGATGCATAATAACATATTGAAAAAAAGTAATTCAATGAGGTAAGGAAAGGCATTTGTCCATCAAAACCAAACATCACCTTTTGATTGCTTTAGAACTAATTTTTTAAAACTTTTTTAACTTACAAGCCTGTTGCAATGATGATAATGTTGAAGACAGAATTTTAAATCTTATGAAACTAAATTCCCAGATTGTCAGTATTCCTGCTTAAACTAGAATGTATCACTATGATGACATAACGCTTTCACCATAATACACTAACAGCAAGTTAAGTAATTCAAGTAGACTCATTTTATATTGCTGTAATAAGATCTATTGGAAATGACCTTTTTTATGAGTTGACATCATTTGTTGGAATGCATAAGTATTAGGTATAGAATAAGCGAGTGAGTAACGTGATGCATGCAGCCCCGTTTAACATTGGTTGAGGGGACCGTTAGTTGGCTTCCAGTTTTTTCAACTTCACATCACCACAAGGTATATCAGTGCAGTGATGAATTTGAAAAAATGTATAACCCCACAGCATGCTGTTGGAATCATTTGTGTTTCTTTTTAAAAATTAAAATCCTAATTTAGTGGTTTCTTCTACAAAAAAGGAACCCTGAAAAGGTTGAAGAACTGCATAATGTTTGACAAAGTCACCTGGCAAAATGTTCCTACATTGATAACAACTGCAACGACAGGTGTTTATGACAATGTACAGTTGTTGCTGCTGGGGATGCAGACCTGACAGGGTTTCCAGGTTCAATATGTCAAAACCTAATTTTGGCTGCATTTACATTGAATTCTGTAATTTGAATTTAATGTTAAACTACTCTCTCAGAAGGATTTTTAATTCTGTTGTTAATCCTGTTAATAAATCATGGCTACAAATCTCAGACTGCCACAAACAATGGACTGCTTGATCTACAACACATCCCCTTACAGAAGTTCAGAGTTCTTCATCTGAATACAGAGACAATTCCATGGGTTAAGATTTTCATACCATAAATGTTTCTGATGTCTGTACCTTCATTTGAGGCTGAACCCCCTTCCAATATTCAGGAGTAGCTCAAAGTGAAGAATATATATTCCTTATCGCTAATGGCTTCAATAACATGAAAGTAATTTGTGCAATATGTTTATCCTGAGAGTTCAAAAAAATTAACATTAATTCCCTAGTAGATGTTCACTGTGTTATAGCTTGAAATGAAATGAAATGAAAAATTGCATTTGTATAGCGCATAACTGCCCTAGGGCCTCGCAGCGCTTGAAGATAAAATGGTTTAGCGCAGGCTCGGGGCAGATCAGCAGGATTTAGCAAACAAATGCGTTTTCAAGGCCTTTCTGAATGAGAGGAGGTTGCTATTTCCTCGGATGGCAAAGGGGAGGGCATTCCAAAGTCTGGTCGCCGAATGGGAAAAAGAGCGGCCACCCCAACGGGCTTTGTTAATTTTAGAGGAGGTGGCCAGCTGCAAGGTACCAGACCGAAGGGGGCGTGCTGGGACATAAGGCGTGACCAAAGGGTGCAGAATCGCTGGGCCTACACGGTGAAAGGATTTGTGCATAATGCACAAAGCTTTAAACTGCACTCTGGCAGCCATTGGGAGCCAGTGGAGGTCTTTCAGAGCCTTCCTCGCCGACTGCCGACGGGAGAGATTGAACAGTAGGCGGGCCGCACTGTTTTGTGTGACCTGAAGCCTCTGCAGTACCGAAGCCGGTGCTCCTAGGTAGAGAGCATTCCCATAATCCAAAGAAAGAAAGAAATTTCTGTTGGGTCAGCTATAGCCCAGAGGTTCCTTCTCAAATTTGCATGATTTAACTTGTTTAACCTTTAAATGGTTCTAGTCCCACGGGTACTCTCTGGCCTTTTTTTCCCATCCTTTGTCAATTAATGAACTACGCATCTTTACTTGCTTCATTCACTCTATTTGGTAAATATCGCCTATTTCCTCTTTCTATTTCTACAAATGATCATTAAAGCATTGCCTACTAGCAGAGTGGGTTCTCAGCTACATAACCCAGCCTTTCCAGTGCTGTGTGATTGTCCCGACGCATAATAACATATTGAAAAAAAGTAATTCAATGAGGTAAGGAAGGCATTTGTCCATCAAAACCAAACATCACGTTTTGATTGCTTAAGAACTAATTTTTGAAAACTTTTTTAACTTACAAGCCTGTTGCAATAATGATGATAATGTTGAAGACAGAATTTAAAATCTTATGAAACTAAATTCCCAGATTGTCAGTATTGTAGCTTAAACTAGAATGTATCACTATGATGACATAATGCTTTCACCATAATACACTAACAGCAAGTTAAGTAATTCAAGTAGACTCATTATATATTGCTGTAATAAGAACTATTGGAAATTACCTTTTTTATGAGTTGACATCATTTGTTGGAATGCATAAGTATTAGGTATAGAATACGCAAGTGAGTAACGTGATGCATGCAGCCCCCTTTAACATTGTTTGAGGGGACCGTTAGTTGGCTTCCAGTTTGTTCAACTTCACATCACCACAAGGTATATCAGTACAGTGATGAATTTGAAAAAATGTATAACACCACAGCATGGTGTTGGAATCATTTGTGTTTCTTTTTAAAAAATAAAATCCTAATTTAGTGGTTTTTTCTACAAAAAAGGAACCCTGAAAATGTTGACGAACTGCATAAGGTTTGACAAAGTCACCTAGCAAAATGTTCCTACATTGATAACAACTGCAACGACAGGTGTTTATGACAATGTACAGTTGTTGCTGCTGGGGATGCAGACCTGACAGGGTTTCCAGGTTAAATATGTCAAAACCTAATTTTGGCTGCATTTTCATTGAATTCTGTGATTTGAATTTAATGTTAAACTACTCACTCAGAAGAATTTTTAATTCTGTTGTTAATCCTGTTAATAAATCACGGCTACAACACTCAGACTGCCACAAACAATGGACTGCCTGATCTACAACACATCCCCTTACAGAAGTTCAGAGTTCTTCATCTGAATACAGAGACTATTCCATGGGTTAAGATTTTCATACCATAAATGTTTCTGGTGTCTGTACCTTCATTTGAGGCTGAACACCCTTCCAATATTTAGGAGTAGCTCAAAGTGAAGAATATATATTTCTTATCGCTAATGGCTTCAATACCATGAAAGTAATTTGGGCAATATGTTTATCCTGAGAGTTCAAAAAATTAACATTAATTCCCTAGTTGATGTTCACTGTGTTATAGCTTGAAGAAAGATGTTGCCGTTGGATCAGCTATAGCCCAGCGGTTCATTTTCAAGTTTACATCATTTGACTTGTTCAACCTTTCAATGGTTCTAGTCCCGCGGTTGCTCTCTGGCCTTCTTTTCCCATCATTTGTCAATTAATGAACTACGCATCTTTACTTGCTTCATTCACTCTATTTTTGAAATATCGCCTATTTCCTCTTTCTATTTCTACAAATGATCATTAAAGCATTGCCTACTAGCAGAGTGGATTCTCAGCTACATAACACAGCCTTTCCAGTGCTGTGTGATTGTCCCGACGCATAATAACATATTGAAAAAAAAGTAATTCAATGAGGTAAGGAAGGCATTTGTCCATCAAAACCAAACATCACCTTTTGATTGCTTTAGAACGAATTTTTGAAAACTTTTTTAACTTACAAGCCTGTTGCAATAATGATGATAATGTTGAAGACAGAATTTTAAATCTTATGAAACTAAATTCCCAGATTGTCAGTATTCTAGCTTAAACTAGAATGTATCACTATGATGACATAACGCTTTCACCATAATACACTAACAGCAAGTTAAGTAATTCAAGTAGACTCATTATATATTGCTGTAATAAGAACTATTGGAAATTACCTTTTTTATGAGTTGACATCATTTGTTGGAATGCATAAGTATTAGGTATAGAATAAGCAAGTGAGTAACGTGATGCATGCAGCCCCCTTTAAGATTGTTTGAGGGGATCGTTAGTTTGCTTCCAGTTTTTTCAACTTCACATCACCATAAGGAATATCAGTGCAGTGATGAATTTGAAAAAATGTATAACCCTACAACATGGTGTTGGAATCATTTGTGTTTCTTTTTAAAAAATAAAATCCTAATTTAGTGGTTTCTTCTACAAAAAAGGAACCCTGAAAAGGTTGAAGAACTGCATAATGTTTGACAAAGTCACCTGGCAAAATGTTCCTACATTGATAACAACTGCAACGACAGGTGTTTATGACAATGTACAGTTGTTGCTGCTGGGGATGCGGACCTGACAGGGTTTCCAGGTTCAATATGTCAAAACCTAATTTTGGCTGCATTTACATTGAATTATGTGATTTTAATTTAATGTTAAACTACTCTCTCAGAAGGATTTTTAATTCTGTTGTTAATCCTGTTAATAAATCACGGCTACAAATCTCAGACTGCCACAAACAATGTACTGCCTGATCTGAACACATCCCCTTACAGAAGTTCAGAGTTCTTCATCTGAATACAGAGACAATTCCATGGGTGAAGATTTTCATACCATAAATGTTTCTGATGTCTGTACCTTCATTTGAGGCTGAACCCCCTTCCAATATTCAGGAGTAGCTCAAAGTGAAGAATATATATTCCTTATCGCTAATGGCTTCAATAACATGAAAGTAATTTGTGCAATATGTTTATCCTGAGAGTTCAAAAAAATTAACATTAATTCCCTAGTTGATGTTCACTGTGTTATAGCTTGAAGAAAGATATTTCTGTTGGGTCAGATATAGCCCAGCGGTTCCTTCTCAAATTTACATCATCTAATTTGTTTAACCTTTAAATGGTTCTAGTCCCGCGGGTGCTCTCTGGCCTTTTTTTCCCATCATTTGTCAGTTAATGAACTACGCATCTTTACTTGCTTCATTCACTCTATTTGGTAAATATCGCCTATTTCCTCTTTCTATTTCTACAAATGATCATTAAAGCATTGCCTACTAGCAGAGT
Organism: Lissotriton helveticus; assembly: GCF_964261635.1. Lineage (NCBI taxonomy): Eukaryota > Metazoa > Chordata > Amphibia > Caudata > Salamandridae > Lissotriton > Lissotriton helveticus. The sequence continues at coordinate 69,269,165 of NC_136058.1, forward strand.
GGGTTCTCAGCTACATAACCCAGCCTTTCCAGTGCTGTGTGATTGTCCCGACGCATAATAACATATTGAAAAAAAGTAATTCAATGAGGTAAGGAAGGCATTTGTCCATCAAAACCAAACATCACGTTTTGGTTGCTTAAGAACTAATTTTTTAAAACTTTTTTAACTTACAAGCCTGTTGCAATAATGATGATAATGTTGAAGACAGAATTTTAAATCTTATGAAACTAAATTCCCAGATTGTCAGTATTCTAGCTTAAACTAGAATGTATCACTATGATGACATAATGCTTTCACCATAATACACTAACAGCAAGTTAAGTAATTCAAGTAGACTCATTATATATTGCTGTAATAAGAACTATTGGTAATTACCTTTTTTATGAGTTGACATCATTTGTTGGAATGCATAAGTATTAGGTATAGAATACGCAAGTGAGTAACGTGATGCATGCAGCCCCCTTTAACATTGTTTGAGGGGACCGTTAGTTGGCTTCCAGTTTTTTCAACTTCACATCACCACAAGGTATATCAGTGCAGTGATGAATTTGAAAAAATGTATAACACCACAGCATGGTGTTGGAATCATTTGTGTTTTTTAAAAAAAATAAAATCCTAATTTAGTGGTTTCTTCTACAAAAAAGGAACCCTGAAAATGTTTACGAACTGCATAATGTTTGACAAAGTCACCTAGCAAAATGTTCCTACATTGATAACAACTGCAACGACAGGTGTTTATGACAATGTACAGTTGTTGCTGCTGGGGATGCAGACCTGACAGGGTTTCCAGGTTAAATATGTCAAAACCTAATTTTGGCTGCATTTTCATTGAATTCTGTGATTTGAATTTAATGTTAAACTACTCACTCAGAAGAATTTTTAATTCTGTTGTTAATCCTGTTAATAAATCACGGCTACAAATCTCAGACTGCCACAAACAATGGACTGCCTGATCTACAACACATCCCCTTACAGAAGTTCAGAGTTCTTCATCTGAATACAGAGACTATTCCATGGGTTAAGATTTTCATACCATAAATGTTTCTGGTGTCTGTACCTTCATTTGAGGCTGAACACCCTTCCAATATTTAGGAGTAGCTCAAAGTGAAGAAGATATATTTCTTATCGCTAATGGCTTCAATACCATGAAAGTAATTTGCGCAATATGTTTATCCTGAGAGTTCAAAAAATTAACATTAATTCCCTAGTTGATGTTCACTGTGTTATAGCTTGAAGAAAGATGTTGTTGTCGGGTCAGCTATAGCCCAGTGGTTCCTTCTCAAGTTTACATGATTTAATTTGTTTAACCTTTAAATGGTTCTAGTCCCGCGGGTGCTCTCTGGCCTTTTTTTCCCATCATTTGTCAATTAATGAACTACGCATCTTTACTTGCTTCATTCACTCTATTTGGTAAATATCGCCTATTTCCTCTTTCTATTTCTACAAATGATCATTAAAGCATTGCCTACTAGCAGAGTGGGTTCTCAGCTACATAACCCAGCCTTTCCAGTGCTGTGTGATTGTCCCGACGCATAATAACATATTGAAAAAAAGTAATTCAATGAGGTAAGGAAGGCATTTGTCCATCAAAACCAAACATCACGTTTTGATTGCTTAAGAACTAATTTTTTAAAACTTTTTTAACTTACAAGCCTGTTGCAATAATGATGATAATGTTGAAGACTGAATTTTAAATCTTATGAAACTAAATTCCCAGATTGTCAGTATTCTAGCTTAAACTAGAATGTATCACTATGATGACATAATGCTTTCACCATAATACACTAACAGCAAGTTAAGTAATTCAAGTAGACTCATTATATATTTCTGTAATAAGAACTATTGGAAATTACCTTTTTTATGAGTTGACATCATTTGTTGGAATGCATAAGTATTAGGTATAGAATACGCAAGTGAGTAACGTGATGCATGCAGCGACCCTATAACATTGTTTGAAGGGACCGTTAGTTGGCTTCCAGTTTTTTCAACTTCACATCACCACAAGGTATATCAGTGCAGTGATCAATTTGAAAAAATGTATAACACCACAGCATGGTGTTGGAATCATTTGTGTTTCTTTTTAAAAAATAAAATTCTAATTTAGTGGTTTCTTCTACAAAAAAGGAACCCTGAAAATGTTGACGAACTGCATAATGTTTGACAAAGTCACCTAGCAAAATGTTCCTACATTGATAACAACTGCAACGACAGGTGTTTATGACAATGTACAGTTGTTGCTGCTGGGAATGCACACCTGACAGGGTTTCCAGGTTAAATATGTCAAAACCTAATTTTGGCTGCATTTTCATTGAATTCTGTGATTTGAATTTAATGTTAAACTACTCACTCAGAAGAATTTTTAATTCTGTTGTTAATCCTGTTAATAAATCACGGCTACAAAACTCAGACTGCCACAAACAATGGACTGCCTGATCTACAACACATCCCCTTACAGAAGTTCAGAGTTCTTCATCTGAATACAGAGACTATTCCATGGGTTAAGATTTTCATACCATAAATGTTTCTGGTGTCTGTACCTTCATTTGAGGCTGAACCCCCTTCCAATATTTAGGAGTAGCTCAAAGTGAAGAATATATATTTCTTATCGCTAATGGCTTCAATACCATGAAAGTAATTTGCGCAATATGTTTATCCTGAGAGTTCAAAAAATTAACATTAATTCCCTAGTTGATGTTCACTGTGTTATAGCTTGGAGAAAGATGTTGTTGTCGGGTCAGCTATAGCCCAGTGGTTCCTTCTCAAGTTTACATCATTTAACTCATTCAACCTTTCAATGGTTCTAGTCCCACAGGAGCTCTCTGGCCTTTTTTTCCCATCATTTGTCAATTAATGAACTACGCATCTTTACTTGCTTCATTCACTCTATTTGGTAAATATCGCCTATTTCCTCTTTCTATTTCTACAAATGATCATTAAAGCATTGCCTACTAGCAGAGTGGGTTCTCAGCTACATAACCCAGCCTTTCCAGTGCTGTGTGATTGTCCCGACGCATAATAACATATTGAAAAAAAGTAATTCAATGAGGTAAGGAAGGCATTTGTCCATCAAAACCAAACATCACGTTTTGATTGCTTAAGAACTAATTTTTTTAAACTTTTTTAACTTACAAGCCTGTTGCAATAATGATGATAATGTTGAAGACAGAATTTTAAATCTTATGAAACTAAATTCCCGGATTGTCAGTATTCTAGCTTAAACTAGAATGCATCACTATGATGACATAATGCTTTCACCATAATACACTAACAGCAAGTTAAGTAATTCAAGTAGACTCATTATATATTGCTGTAATAAGAACTATTGGAAATTACCTTTTTTATGAGTTGACATCATTTGTTGAAGTGCATAAGTATTAGGTATAGAATACGCAAGTGAGTAACGTGATGCATGCAGCCCCCTTTAACATTGTTTGAGGGGACCGTTCGTTGGCTTCCAGTTTTTTCAACTTCACATCACCACAAGGTATATCAGTGCAGTGATGAATTTGAAAAAATGTATAACACCACAGCATGGTGTTGTAATCATTTGTGTTTCTTTTTAAAAAATAAAATCCTAATTTAGTGGTTTCTTCTACAAAAAAGGAACCCTGAAAATGTTGACGAACTGCATAATGTTTGACAAAGTCACCTAGCAAAATGTTCCTACATTGATAACAACTGCAACGACAGGTGTTTATGACAATGTACAGTTGTTGCTGCTGGGGATGCAGACCTGACAGGGTTTCCAGGTTAAATATGTCAAAACCTAATTTTGGCTGCATTTTCATTGAATTCTGTGATTTGAATTTAATGTTAAACTACTCACTCAGAAGAATTTTTAATTCTGTTGTTAATCCTGTTAATAAATCACGGCTACAAAACTCAGACTGCCATAAACAATGGACTGCCTGATCTACAACACATCCCCTTACAGAAGTTCAGGGTTCTTCATCTGAATACAGAGACTATTCCATGGGTTAAGATTTTCATACCATAAATGTTTCTGGTGTCTGTACCTTCATTTGAGGCTGAAGCCCGTTCTATTATTCAGGAGTAGCTCAAAGTGAAGAATATATATTCCTTATCGCTAATGGCTTCAATAACATGAAAGTAATTTGTGCAATATGTTTATCCTGAGAGTTCAAAAAAATGAACATTAATGCCCTAGTTGATGTTCACTGTGTTATAGCTTGAAGAAAGATGTTGATGTTGGGTCAGCTATAGCCCAACGTTTCCTTCTCAAGTTTACATCATTTAACTTGTTCAACCTTTCAATGGTTCTAGTCCCGCGGGTGCTCTCTGGCCTTTTTTCCCATCATTTGTCAATTAATGAACTACGCATCTTTACTTGCTTCATTCACTCTATTTGGTAAATATCGCCTATTTCCTCTTTCTATTTCTACAAATGATCATTAAAGCATTGCCTACTAGCAGAGTGGGTTCTCAGCTACATAACACAGCCTTTCCAGTGCTGTGTGATTTTCCCGACGCATAATAACATATTGAAAAAAAGTAATTCAATGAGATAAGGAAGGCATTTGTCCATCAAAACCAAACATCACCTTTTGATTGCTTTAGAACTAGTTTTTTTAAACTTTTTTAACTTACAAGCCTGTTGCAATAATGATGATATTGTTGAAGACAGAATTTTAAATCTTATGAAACTAAATTCCCAGATTGTCAGTATTCTAGCTTAAACTAGAATGTATCACTATGATGACATAACGCGTTCACCATAATACACTAACAGCAAGTTAAGTAATTCAAGTAGACTCATTATAAATTGCTGTAATAAGAACTATTGGAAATTACCTTTTTTATGAGTTGACATCATTTGTTGGAATGCATAAGTATTAGGTATAGAATAAGCAAGTGAGTAACGTGATGCATGCAGCCCCCGTTAAGATTGTTTGAGGGGATCGTTAGTTGGCTTCCAGTTTTTTCAACTTCACATCACCATAAGGTATATCAGTGCAGTGATGAATTTGAAAAAATGTATAACCCCACAACATGGTGTTGGAATCATTTGTGTTTCTTTTTAAAAAATTTAAATCCTAATTTAGTGGTTTCTTCTACAAAAAAGGAACCCTGAAAAGGTTGAAGAACTGCATAATGTTTGACAAAGTCACCTGGCAAAATGTTCCTACATTGATAACAACTGCAACGACAGGTGTTTATGACAATGTACAGTTGTTGCTGCTGGGGATGCAGACCTGACAGGGTTTCCAGGTTCAATATGTCAAAACCTAATTTTGGCTGCATTTTCATTGAATTCTGTGATTTGAATTTAATGTTAAACTACTCACTCAGAAGAATTTTTAATTCTGTTGTTAATCCTGTTAATAAATCACGGCTACAAATCTCAGACTGCCACAAACAATGGACTGCCTGATCTTCAACACATCCCCTTACAGAAGTTCAGAGTTCTTCATCTGAATACAGAGACTATTCCTTGGGTTAAGATTTTTATACCATAAATGTTTCTGGTGTCTGTACCTTCATTTAAAGCTGAACACCATTCCAATATTTAGGAGTAGCTCAAAGTGAAGAATATATATTTCTTATCGCTAATGGCTTCAATACCATGAAAGTAATTTGCGCAATATGTTTATCCTGAGAGTTCAAAAAATTAACATTAATTCCCTAGTTGATGTTCACTGTGTTATAGCTTGAAGAAAGATGTTGTTGTCGGGTCAGCTATAGCCCAGTGGTTCCTTCTCAAGTTTACATCATTTAACTCGTTCAACCTTTCAATGGTTCTAGTCCCACGGGTGCTCTCTGGCCTTTTTTTCCCATCATTTGTCAATTAATGAACTACGCATCTTTACTTGCTTCATTCACTCTATTTGGTAAATATCGCCTATTTCCTCTTTCTATTTCTACAAATGATCATTAAAGTATTGCCTACTAGTAGAGTGGGTTCTCAGCTACATAACACAGCCTTTCCAGTGCTGTATGATTGTCCCGACGCATAATAACATATTGAAAAAAAGTAATTCAATGAGGTAAAGAAGGCATTTGTCCATCAAAACCAAACATCACCTTTTGATTGCTTTAGAACTAATTTGTTTAAACTTTTTTAACTTACAAGCCTGTTGCAATAATGATGATAATGTTGAAGACAGAATTTTAAATCTTATGAAACTAAATTCCCAGATTGTCAGTATTCTAGCTTAAACTAGAATGTATCACTATGATGACATAACGCTTTCACCATAATACACTGACAGCAAGTTAAGTAATCCAAGTAGACTCATTTTATATTGCTGTATTAAGAACTATTGGAAATGACCTTTTTTATGAGTTGACATCATTTGTTGGAATGCATAAGTATTAGGTATAGAATAAGCAAGTGAGTAACGTGATGCATGCAGCCCCCTTTAACATTGTTTGAGGGGACAGTTAATTGTCTTCCAGTTTTTTCAACTTCACATCACCACAAGGTATATCAGTGCAGTGATGAATTTGAAAAAATGTATAACCCCACAGCATGGTGTTGGAATCATTTGTGTTTCTTTTTAAAAAATGAAATCCTAATTTAGTGGTTTCTTCTACAAAAAAGGAACCCTGAAAATGTTGAAGAACTGCATAATGTTTGACAAAGTTACCTAGCAAAATGTTCCTACATTGATAACAAGTGCAACGACACGTGTTTATGACAATGTACAGTTGTTGCTGCTGGGGATGCAGACCTGACAGGGTTTCCAGGTTTAATATGTCAAAACCTAAATTTGGCTGCATTTACATTGAATTCTGTGATTTGAATTTAATGTTAAACTACTCTCTCAGAAGGATTTTTAATTCTGTTGTTAATCCTGTTAATAAATCACGGCTACAAATCTCAGACTGCCACAAACAATGGACTGCTTGATCTACAACACATCCCCTTACAGAAGTTCAGAGTTCTTCATCTGAATACAGAGACAATTCCATGGGTTAAGCTTTTAATACCAACAATGTTTCTGATGTGTGTACCTTCATTTGAGGCTGAACCCCCTTCCAATATTCAGGAGTAGCTCAAAGTGAAGAAGATATATTCCTTATCGCTAATGGCTTCAATAACATGAAAGTAATTTGTGCAATATGTTTATCCTGAGAGTTCAAAACAATTAACATTAATTCCCTAGTAGATGTTCACTGTGTTATAGCTTGAAGAAAGATATTTCTGTTGGGTCAGCTATAGCCCAGAGGTTTCTTCTCAAATTTACATGATTTAACTTGTTTAACCTTTAAATGGTTCTAGTCCCGCGGGTGCTCTCCGGCCTTTTTTTCCCATCATTTGTCAATTAATGAAATACGCATCTTTACTTGCTTCATTCACTCTATTTGGTAAATATCGCCTATTTCCTCTTTCTATTTCTACAAATGATCATTAAAGCATTGCCTACTAGCAGAGTGGGTTCTCAGCTACATAACACAGCCTTTCCAGTGCTGTGTGATTTTCCCGACGCATAATAACATATTGAAAAAAAGTAATTCAATGAGATAAGGAAGGCATTTGTCCATCAAAACCAAACATCACCTTTTGATTGCTTTAGAACTAGTTTTTTAAAACTTTTTTAACTTACAAGCCTGTTGCAATAATGATGATATTGTTGAAGACAGAATTTTAAATCTTATGAAACTAAATTCCCAGATTGTCAGTATTCTAGCTTAAACTAGAATGTATCACTATGATGACATAACGCGTTCACAATAATACACTAACAGCAAGTTAAGTAATTCAAGTAGACTCATTATAAATTGCTGTAATAAGAACTATTGGAAATTACCTTTTTTATGAGTTGACATCATTTGTTGAAATGCATAAGTATTAGGAATAGAATAAGCAAGTGAGTAACGTGATGCATGCAGCCCCCGTTAAGATTGTTTGAGGGGATCGTTAGTTGGCTTCCAGTTTTTTCAACTTCACATCACCATAAGGTATATCAGTGCAGTGATGAATTTGAAAAAATGTATAACCCCACAACATGGTGTTGGAATCATTTGTGTTTCTTTTTAAAAAATTAAAATCCTAATTTAGTGGTTTCTTCTACAAAAAAGGAACCCTGAAAAGGTTGAAGAACTGCATAATGTTTGACAAAGTCACCTGGCAAAATGTTCCTACATTGATAACAACTGCAACGACAGGTGTTTATGACAATGTACAGTTGTTGCTGCTGGGGATGCAGACCTGACAGGGTTTCCAGGTTCAATATGTCAAAACCTAATTTTGGCTGCATTTTCATTGAATTCTGTGATTTGAATTTAATGTTAAACTACTCACTCAGAAGAATTTTTAATTCTGTTGTTAATCCTGTTAATAAATCACGGCTACAAATCTCAGACTGCCACAAACAATGGACTGCCTGATCTTCAACACATCCCCTTACAGAAGTTCAGAGTTCTTCATCTGAATACAGAGACTATTCCATGGGTTAAGATTTTTATACCATAAATGTTTCTGGTGTCTGTACCTTCATTTGAGGCTGAACACCATTCCAATATTTAGGAGTAGCTCAAAGTGAAGAATATATATTTCTTATCGCTAATGGCTTCAATACCATGAAAGTAATTTGTGCAATATGTTTATCCTGAGAGTTCAAAACAATTAACATTAATTCCCTAGTAGATGTTCACTGTGTTATAGCTTGAAGAAAGATATTTCTGTTGGGTCAGCTATAGCCCAGAGGTTTCTTCTCAAATTTACATGATTTAACTTGTTTAACCTTTAAATGGTTCTAGTCCCGCGGGTGCTCTCTGGCCTTTTTTTCCCATCATTTGTCAATTAATGAACTACGCATCTTTACTTGCTTCATTCACTCTATTTGGTAAATATCGCCTATTTCCTCTTTCTATTTCTACAAATGATCATTAAAGCATTGCCTACTAGCAGAGTGGGTTCTCAGCTACATAACACAGCCTTTCTAGTGCTGTGTGATTTTCCCGACGCATAATAACATATTGAAAAAAAGTAATTCAATGAGGTAAGGAAGGCATTTGTCCATCAAAACCAAACATCACCTTTTGATTGCTTTAGAACTCATTTTTTAAAACTTTTTTAACTTACAAGCCTGTTGCAATAATGATGATAATGTTGAAGACAGAATTTTAAATCTTATGAAACTAAATTCCCAGATTGTCAGTATTCTAGCTTAAACTAGAATGTATCACTATGATGACATAACGCTTTCACCATAATACACTAACAGCAAGTTAAGTAATTCAAGTAGACTCATTTTATTTTGCTGTAATAAGAACTATTGGAAATGACCTTTTTTATGAGTTGACATCATTTGTTGGAATGCATAAGTATTAGGTATAGAATAAGCAAGTGAGTAACGTAATGCATGCAGCCCCCTTTAACATTGTTTGAGGGGACCGTTAGTTGGCTTCCAGTTTTTTCAACTTCACATCACCACAAGGTATATCAGTGCAGTGATGAATTTGAAAAAATGTATAACCCCACAGCATGGTGTTGGGATCATTTGTCTTTCTTTTTAAAAATTAAAATCCTAATTTAGTGGTTTCTTCTACAAAAAAGGAACCCTGAAAAGGTTGAAGAACTGCATAATGTTTGACAAAGTCACCTGGCAAAATGTTCCTACATTGATAACAACTGCAACGACAGGTGTTTATGACAATGTACAGTTGTTGCTGCTGGGGATGCAGACCTGACAGGGTTTCCAGGTTCAATATGTCAAAACCTAATTTTGGCTGCATTTTCATTGAATTCTGTGATTTGAATTTAATGTTAAACTACTCACTCAGAAGAATTTTTAATTCTGTTGTTAATCCTGTTAATAAATCACGGCTACAAATCTCAGACTGCCACAAACAATGGACTGCCTGATCTTCAACACATCCCCTTACAGAAGTTCAGAGTTCTTCATCTGAATACAGAGACTATTCCATGGGTTAAGATTTTTATACCATAAATGTTTCTGGTGTCTGTACCTTCATTTGAGGCTGAACACCATTCCAATATTTAGGAGTAGCTCAAAGTGAAGAATATATATTTCTTATCGCTAATGGCTTCAATACCATGAAAGTAATTTGCGCAATATGTTTATCCTGAGAGTTCAAAAAATTAACATTAATTCCCTAGTTGATGTTCACTGTGTTATAGCTTGAAGAAAGATGTTGTTGTCGGGTCAGCTATAGCCCAGTGGTTCCTTCTCAAGTTTACATCATTTAACTCGTTCAACCTTTCAATGGTTCTAGTCCCACGGGTGCTCTCTGGCCTTTTTTTCCCATCATTTGTCAATTATTGAACTACGCATCTTTACTTGCTTCATTCACTCTATTTGGTAAATATCGCCTATTTCCTCTTTCTATTTCTACAAATGATCATTAAAGCATTGCCTACTAGTAGAGTGGGTTCTCAGCTACATAACACAGCCTTTCCAGTGCTGTATGATTGTCCCGACGCATAATAACATATTGAAAAAAAGTAATTCAATGAGGTAAAGAAGGCATTTGTCCATCAAAACCAAACATCACCTTTTGATTGCTTTAGAACTAATTTGTTTAAACTTTTTTAACTTACAAGCCTGTTGCAATAATGATGATAATGTTGAAGACAGAATTTTAAATCTTATGAAACTAAATTCCCAGATTGTCAGTATTCTAGCTTAAACTAGAATGTATCACTATGATGACATAACGCTTTCACCATAATACACTAACAGCAAGTTAAGTAATTCAAGTAGACTCATTATATATTGCTGTAATAAGAACTATTGGAAATTACCTTTTTTATGAGTTGACATCATTTGTTGGAATGCTTAAGTATTAGGCATAGAATAAGCAAGTGAGTAACGTGATGCATGCAGCCCCCTTTAACATTGTTTGAGGGGACCGTTAGTTGTCTTCCAGTTTTTTCAACTTCACATCACCACAAGGTATATCAGTGCAGTGATGAATTTGAAAAAATGTATAACCCCACAGCATGGTGTTGGAATCATTTGTGTTTCTTTTTAAAAAATGAAATCCTAATTTAGTGGTTTCTTCTACAAAAAAGGAACCCTGAAAATGTTGAAGAACTGCATAATGTTTGACAAAGTTACCTAGCAAAATGTTCCTACATTGATAACAAGTGCAACGACACGTGTTTATGACAATGTACAGTTGTTGCTGCTGGGGATGCAGACCTGACAGGGTTTCCAGGTTTAATATGTCAAAACCTAAATTTGGCTGCATTTACATTGAATTCTGTGATTTGAATTTAATGTTAAACTACTCTCTCAGAAGGATTTTTAATTCTGTTGTTAATCCTGTTAATAAATCACGGCTACAAATCTCAGACTGCCACAAACAATGGACTGCTTGATCTACAACACATCCCCTTACAGAAGTTCAGAGTTCTTCATCTGAATACAGAGACAATTCCATGGGTTAAGCTTTTAATACCATAAATGTTTCTGATGTGTGTACCTTCATTTGAGGCTGAACCCCCTTCCAATATTCAGGAGTAGCTCAAAGTGAAGAAGATATATTCCTTATCGCTAATATCTTCAATAACATGAAAGTAATTTGTGCAATATGTTTATCCTGAGAGTTCAAAACAATTAACATTAATTCCCTAGTAGATGTTCACTGTGTTATAGCTTGAAGAAAGATATTTCTGTTGGGTCAGCTATAGCCCAGAGGTTCCTTCTCAAATTTACATGATTTAACTTGTTTAACCTTTAAATGGTTCTAGTCCCGCGGGTGCTCTCCGGCCTTTTTTTCCCATCATTTGTCAAATAATGAAATACGCATCTTTACTTCCTTCATTCACTCTATTTGGTAAATATCGCCTATTTCCTCTTTCTATTTCTACAAATGATCATTAAAGCATTGCCTACTACCAGAGTGGGTTCTCAGCTACATAACCCAGCCTTTCCAGTGCTGAGTGATTGTCCCGATGCATAATAACATATTGAAAAAAAGTAATTCAATGAGGTAAGGAAGGCATTTGTCCATCAAAACCAAACATCACCTTTTGATTGCTTTAGAACTAATGTTTTAAAACTTTTTTAACTTACAAGCCTGTTGCAATAATGATGATAATGTTGAAGACAGAATATTAAATCTTATGAAACTAAATTCCCAGATTGTCAGTATTCTAGCTTAAACTAGAATGTATCACTATGATGACATAACGCTTTCACCATAATACACTAACAGCAAGTTAAGTAATTCAAATAGACTCATTATATATTGTTGTAATAGGAACTATTGGAAATTACCATTTTTATGAGCTGACATCATTTGTTGGAATGCATAAGTATTAGGTATAGAATAAGCAAGTGAGTAACGTGATGCATGCAGCCCCGTTTAACATTGTTTGAGGGGACCGTTAGTTGGCTTCCAGTTTATTCAACTTCACATCACCACAAGGTATATCAGTGCAGTGATGAATTTGAAAAAATGTATAACCCCACAGCATGGTGTTGGAGTCATTTGTGTTTCTTTTTAAAAAATAAAATCCTAATTTAGTGGTTTCTTCTACAAAAAAGGAACCCTGAAAATGTTGACGAACTGCATAATGTTTGACAAAGTCACCTAGCAAAATGTTCCTACATTGATAACAACTGCAATGACAGGTGTTTATGACAATGTACAGTTGTTGCTGCTGGAGATGCAGACCTGACAGGGTTTCCAGGTTTAATATGTCAAAACCTAATTTTGGCTGCATTTACATTGAATTCTGTGATTTGAATTTAATGTTAAACTACTCACTCAGAAGGATTTTTAATTCTGTTGTTAATCCTGTTAATAAATCACGGCTACAAATCTCAGACTGCCACAAACAATGGACTGCCTGATCTACAACACATCCCCTTACAGAAGTTCAGAGTTCTTCATCTGAATACAGAGACAATTCCATGGGTTAAGATTTTCATACCATAAATGTTTCTGGTGTCTGTACCTTCACTTGAGGCTGAACACCCTTCCAATATTTAGGAGTAGCTCAAAGTGAAGAATATATTTTCCTTATCGCTAATGGCTTCAATACCATGAAAGTAATTTGTGCAATATGTTTATCCTGAGAGTTCAAAAAATTAACATTAATTCCCTAGTTGATGTTCACTGTGTTATAGCTTGAAGAAAGATATTGCTGTTGGGTCAGCTATAGCCCAGCGGTTCCTTCTCAAGTTTACATCATTTAACTTGTTCAACCTTTCAATGGTTCTAGTCCCGCGGGTGAACTCTGACCTTTTTTACCCATCATTTGTCAATTAATGAACTACGCATCTTTACTTGCTTCATTCACTCTATTTGGTAAATATCGCCTATTTCCTCTTTCTATTTCTACAAATGATCATTAAAGCATTACCTACTAGCAGAGTGGATTCTCAGCTACATAACACAGCCTTTCCAGTACTGTGTGATTGTCCCGACGCATAATAACATATTGAAAAAAAGTAATTCAATGAGGTAAGGAAGGCATTTGTCCATCAAAACCAAACATCACCTTTTGATTGCTTTAGAACTAATTTTTTAAAACTTTTTTAACTTACAAGACTGTTGCAATAATGATGATATTGTTGAAGACAGAATTTTAAATCTTATGAAACTAAATTCCCAGATTGTCAGTATTCTAGCTTAAACTAGAATGTATCACTATGATGACATAACGCTTTCACCATAATATACTAACAGCAAGTTAAGTAATTCAAGTAGACTCATTATATATTGCTGTAAAAAGAACTATTGGAAATTACCTTTTTTTATGAGTTGACATCATTCGTTGGAATGCATAAGTATTAGGTATAGAATAAGCAAGTGAGTAACGTGATGCATGCAGCCCCCTTTAACATTGTTTGAGGGGAATGTTAGTTGGCTTCCAGTTTTTTCAACTTCACATCACCACAAGGTATATCAGTGCAGTGATGAATTTGAAAAAATGTATAACCCCACAGCATGGTGTTGGAATCATTTGTGTTTCTTTAAAAAAAAAAAATCCTAATTTAGTGGTTCCTTCTACAAAAAAGGAACCCTGAAAATGTTGACGAACTGCATAATGTTTGACAAAGTCACCTACCAAAATGTTCCTACATTGATAACAACTGCAACAACAGGTGTTTATGACAATGTATAGTTGTTGCTGCTGGGGATGCAGACCTGACATGGTTTCCAGGTTTAATATGTCAAAACCTAATTTTGGCTGCATTTACATTGAATTCTGTGATTTGAATTTAATGTTAAACTACTCTCTCAGAAGTATTTTTAATTCTGTTGTTAATCCTGTTAATAAATCACGGCTACAAATCTCAGACAGCCACAAACAATGGACTGCCTGATCTACAACACATCCCCTTACAGAAGTTCAGAGTTCTTCATCTACACAGAGACAATTCCATGGGTTAAGATTTTCATACCATAAATGTTTCTGATGTCTGTACCTTCATTTGAGGCTGAACCCCCTTCCAATATTCAGGAGTAGCTCAAAGTGAAGAATGTATGTTCCTTATCGCTAATGGCTTCAATAACATGAAAGTAATTTGTGCAATATGTTTATCCTGAGAGTTCAAAAAAATTAACATTAATTCCCTAGTTGATGTTCACTGTGTTATAGCTTGAAGAAAGATATTTCTGTTGGGTCAGCTATAGCCCAGCGGTTCCTTCTCAAGTTTACATGATTTAACTTGTTTAACCTTTCAATGGTTCTAGTCCCGTGGGTGCTCTCTGGCCTTTTTTTCCCATCATTTGTCAATTAATGAACTACGCATCTTTACTTGCTTCATTCACTCTATTTGGTAAATATTGCCTATTTCCTCTTTCTATTTCTACAAATGATCATTAAAGCATTGCCTACTAGCAGAGTGGGTTCTCAGCTACATACCACAGCCTTTCCAGTGCTGTGTGATTATCCCGACCCATAAAACCATATTGAAAAAGAGTAAATCAATGAGGTAAGGAAGGCATTTGTCCATCAAAACCAAACATCACCTTTTAATTGCTTTAGAACTAATTTTTTAAAACTTTTTTAACTTACAAGCCTGTTGCAATAATGATGATAATGTTGAAGACAGAATTTTAAATCTTATGAAACTAAATTCCCAGATTGTCAGTATTCTAGCTTAAACTAGAATGTATCACTATGATGACATAACGCTTTCACCATAATACACTAACAGCAAGTTAAGTAATTCAAGTAGACTCATTTTATATTGCTGTAATAAGAACTATTGGAAATTAACTTTTTTATGAGTTGACATCATTTGTTGGAATGCATAAGTATTAGGTATAGAATAAGCAAGTGAGTAACGTGATGCATGCAGCCCCTTTAACATTGTTTGAGGGGACCGTTAGTTGGCTTCCAGTTTTTTCAACTTCACATCACCACAAGGTATATCAGTGCAGTGATGAATTTGAAAAAATGTATAACCCCACAGCATGGTGTTGGAATCATTTGTGTTTCTTTTTAAAAAATAAAATCCTAATTTAGTGGTTTCTTCTACAAAAAAGGAACCCTGGAAATGTTGAAGAACTGCATAATGTTTGACAAAGTCACCTAGCAAAATGTTCCTACATTGATAACAACTGCAACGACAGGTGTTTATGACAATGTACAGTTGTTGCTGCTGGTGATGCAGACCTGACAGGGTTTCCAGGTTTAATATGTCAAAACCTAATTTTGGCTGCATTTACATTGAATTCTGTGATTTGAATTTAATGTTAAACTACTCTCTCAGAAGGATTTTTAATTCTGTTGTTAATCCTGTTAATAAATCACGCCTACAAATCTCAGACAGCCACAAACAATGGACTGCCTGATCTACAACACATCCCCTTACAGAAGTTCAGAGTTCTTCATCTACACAGAGACAATTCCATGGGTTAAGATTTTCATACCATAAATGTTTCTGATGTCTGTATCTTCATTTGAGGCTGAACCCCCTTCCAATATTCAGGAGTAGCTCAAAGTGAAGAATATATATTCCTTATCGCTAATGGCTTCAATAACATGAAAGTAATTTGTGCAATATGTTTATCCTGAGAGTTCAAAAAAATTAACATTAATTCCCTAGTTGATGTTCACTGTGTTATAACTTGAAGAAAGATATTTCTGTTGGGTCAGCTATAGCCCAGCGGTTCCTTCTCAAGTTTACATGATTTAACTTGTTTAACCTTTCAATGGTTCTAGTCCCGCGGGTGCTCTCTGGCCTTTTTTTCCCATCATTTGTCAATTAATGAACTACGCATCTTTACTTGCTTCATTCACTCTATTTGGTAAATATTGCCTATTTCCTCTTTCTATTTCTACAAATGATCATTAAAGCATTGCCTACTAGCAGAGTGGGTTCTCAGCTACATACCACAGCCTTTCCAGTGCTGTGTGATTATCCCGACCCATAATAACATATTGAAAAAGAGTAATTCAATGAGGTAAGGAAGGCATTTGTCCATCAAAACCAAACATCACCTTTTAATTGCTTTAGAACTAATTTTTTTAAACTTGTTTAACTTACAAGCCTGTTGCAATAATGATGATAATGTTGAAGACAGAATTTTAAATCTTATGAAACTAAATTCCCAGATTGTCAGTATTCTAGCTTAAACTAGAATGTATCACTATGATGACATAACACTTTCACCATAATACACTAACAGCAAGTTAAGTAATTCAAGTAGACTCATTTTATATTGCTGTAATAAGAACTATTGGAAATTACCTTTTTTATGAGTTGACATCATTTGTTGGAATGCATAAATATTAGGTATAGAATAAGCAAGTGAGTAACGTGATGCACGCAGCCCCTTTAACATTGTTTGAGGGGACCGTTAGTTGGCTTCCAGTTTTTTCAACTTCACATCACCACAAGGTATATCAGTGCAGTGATGAATTTAAAAACATTTATAACCCCACAGCATGGTGTTGGAATCATTTGTGTTTCTTTTTAAAAAATAAAATCCTAATTTAGTGGTTTCTTCTACAAAAAAGGAACCCTGAAAATGTTGAAGAACTGCATAATGTTTGACAAAGTCACCTAGCAAAATGTTCCTACATTGATAACAACTGCAAAGACAGGTGTTTATGACAATGTACAGTTGTTGCTGCTGGGGATGCAGACCTGACAGGGTTTCCAGGTTTAATATGTCAAAACCTAATTTTGGCTGCATTTACATTGAATTCTGTGATTTGAATTTAATGTTAAACTACTCTCTCAGAAGGATTTTTAACTCTGTTGTTAATCCTGTTAATAAATCATGGCTACAAATCTCAGACAGCCACAAACAATGGACTGCCTGATCTACAACACATCCCCTTGCAGAAGTTCAGAGTTCTTCAT
Source organism: Lissotriton helveticus (assembly GCF_964261635.1). NCBI lineage: Eukaryota > Metazoa > Chordata > Amphibia > Caudata > Salamandridae > Lissotriton > Lissotriton helveticus. The sequence continues at coordinate 69,286,429 of NC_136058.1, forward strand.
CTACACAGAGACAATTCCATGGGTTAAGATTTTCATACCATAAATGTTTCTGATGTCTGTACCTTCATTTGAGGCTGAACCCCCTTCCAATATTCAGGAGTAGCTCAAAGTGAAGAATATATATTCCTTATCGCTAATGGCTTCAATAACATGAAAGTAATTTGTGCAATATGTTTATCCTGAGAGTTCAAAAAAATTAACAATAATTCCCTAGTTGATGTTCACTGTGTTATAGCTTGAAGAAAGATATTTATGTTGGGTCAGCTATAGCCCAGCGGTTCCTTCTCAAGTTTACAACATTTAACTTGTTTAACCTTTAAATGGTTCTAGTCCCGCTGGTGCTCTCTGGCCTTTTTTTCCCATCATTTGTCAATTAATAAACTATGCATCTTTACTTGCTTCATTCACTCTATTTGGTAAATATCGCCTATTTCCTCTTTCTATTTCTACAAATGATCATTAAAGCATTGCCTACTAGCACAGTGGGTTCTCAGCTACATAACCCAGCCTTTCCAGTGCTGTGTGATTGTCCCGATGCATAATAACATATTGAAAAAAAGTAATTCAATGAGGTAAGGAAGGCATTTGTCCATCAAAACCAAACATCAACTTTTGATTGCTTTAGAACTAATGTTTCAAAACTTTTTTAACTTAGAAGCCTGTTGCAATAATGATGATAATGTTGAAGACCGAATTTTAAATCTTATGAAACTAAATTCCCAGATTGTCAGTATTCTAGCTTAAACTAGAATGTATCACTATGATGACATAACGCATTCACCATAATACACTAACAGCAAGTTAAGTAATTCAAGTAGACTCCTTTTATATTGCTGTAATAAGAACTATAGGAAATTACCTTTTTTATGAGTTGACATCATTTGTTGGAATGCATAAGTATTAGGTATAGAATAAGCAAGTGAGTAACGTGATACATGCAGCCCCTTTAACATTGTTTGAGGGGACCGTTAGTTGGCTTCCAGTTTTTTCAACTTCACATCACCACAAGGTATATCAGTGCAGTGATGAATTTGAAAAAATGTATAACCCCACAGCATGGTGTTGGAATCATTTCTGTTTCTTTTTAAAAAATAAAATCCTAATTTAGTGGTTTCTTCTACAAAACAGGTGATGAAGCAAAGCTTCGCATATTTGCGACCGTGCTGTATTCAAGAACCTCGTTTATGTGTAACAAGGTAATAAGTGTACGTCTTACTAACGTTTATATTAAGTTTGAATAAGGATTAAGAAGCTTGCCTATGTGTATTCCTAATGACTTTAATCCGTGTCCATAAAATGGCCGCCGCTTGTATTTTAGTTACTGCGCATGCGTCAGCCACACTCACGTGTCCTGACGCGTCTGCAGAAGTGGAGGGAAATTTATGCGCATGCGTAATACATAGCTTTGCCAATCATGTGGTACTGCTCGTGCCACTGCTCTTGTGACTGTATCCATGTAGCTAACATTTAGACTGCATAAGTATATTTTATGATAATAAGTTGAAAGTACAACCCTGTGATGTAATTTCATAACGTTATGTTTGTGTATTAATTTGTTCTCGCTTACTTTTCATGTACCGCGGGGAATGGGGGTCCGAACTGATTGGGGGCCATATTGACGGTCTCTTCTGCGCATGACCAGGGAGCACTGAAAGGTGGCAACTTTGGACAGTGGAACTCAGCCAGCTGGCAGCCACAGTCAAGATGCGCCTGGGAAAGCCACCTCTGCGCTACGAGAACGGAGAATGTTGCTCCTCATGTGTTACATTGTTAATTTGTCACTGGTATTCCTGCACGGTTTCTCATGGGAACCCCAATCTTGCTAGGCGGTACCCAAGTATGTAAAGTAGGCATACAAATCGTGTATTCTGATTGGTGTGTTACCCAAATCCTACCTTAGGACCAATCCAAATTGAGGGATTTTGACACTTTGCAACATTTGGGGGGTGGTACACTGAGCCAAAGAGTATAACTACCCTGGGTTCACCTAGGGAATTTGTCCGACTTGTCTGGTTTAGCTGACCTGTCACTGACCCATCGTACTCAATAGGTGACTGAAGATACAGAGCGCTGCGGAGCACTCTGTCCGAAATTGACCATAGACTAAGGTTTTACTGAACCTTAAAGTGCTGGCGAAGCACTTTGCTGGGAGTTCGCTGACCCAATCGGGGTCTTGATCGATAGCTGCAGAGAGGATGGAGCGCAGGCGTTGCTTCCAAACTGCGGGTGCGGTCCTGTCCTGAGCGGTCCTGTCCTGAGGGTTTGCTGTCCTGTCCTGAGGGTCCTGTCCTGATTTCCTATTCCGAGGGTATCCTGTCCTGGGTGTCCATTCTGCACCTGCTGTCCTTTGAGGGGTATCCTTCCTTGAGGGTTTCCTGTCCTTAACTGACCTTTGGCCAGGGTTTGGTTTCCACACCAGTCTAGGTAAATACTGCTCTAAGTTCTTTAAACTTGCACCTTTCTATATTTCTGTCTTTTGCTTAAATAAAGACACATCTTGCATATGTTGATTTTCCATGCTTTTGCCGCAAACTATTGAAACGTAAAAGTCATTTGCATATTTTCTTGATATGTTCCCATGTTACCCTACCTTTTAGAAATCATATTTTGCATTGCATTTTGTCATTTTCTGATTTGGTCTAGAACGGCATTACTTAAGTTTTCTAAAGATCTCTTGCCTTGAATGCATAGCATATTTCCTTTGCATCACATAATTGCATTTAAATGATTACTCTATCTTTATTTCTCTATAGTTACATAATTTACATTATCTTGGTTATTGATTGCCTTATTCTTGTGTATCTTATGCATGAAGAAAACGAACTTTAGATAAACATTTAAACTTCCAGGTGTCCGTGGTCATTTACAACAGTATTGAATGTCATTTGAAATTGCAATTTGCTGCCTTTCCTTTTACAGCTAGGCCCCTGATCCATTGAAGTCATAGGTACCCGTGTCGGTGGATGGTAAGTCGGGTACACTGAGTAATAATAGTAGGGAACACATACAATTGGTAGTAGCCCGTGAAGTCGCCCTGTCAATGAATAGTGTGAATTGAAAGTATATGGGCCCTGAAGCCGGAAACGGCGGAATCATTGGCTGGGTGACCTCGCGCGCTCTATCAGTTTTCTGGTAGATCAGAGAATGGTTAGGGACTAGCTAAAGGTTAGGTAGAACTAGTTAGACTAGTTAGGTCGGAAGCTGCTAGTACATTAATGCTGCTATAAGAGCGGCTGTTCTGAGGGAACTGATCACTCTCTTGTGAATACGCTGCTGAAATTCATGAATTGTTGTATTGTTATTATTCTTGTTCTTATATTGTTATATGTATTAATCCATGCATTTGTAAACCGTCTCGTATTGTGTTGTCCGAAATCCCCGGGGAATTGAAAGGGCAAGTGGTGAATAGAATCCATTGTCCTGAGGTCACAGGCTTAAGGAAAGTTAGGTGCAGGTTAGGATAACCGGGAAGCACTAACTAGGGTTTTTTCTGAATACGTGTGTGAATAAATGTCAGTAACGAGGTTCATTGGCAAAATTCCCATAGTGGCGTAACCTAGTAAGGGTCACATCGGAAGATTAGCAGGTTCCTCGGAGCTTGGGTGAAAGCAGAGGGGTCCGCTGGGAAACCTTAGACTCAGATATATCCCGGAGAAGTGGATGAGTTTAGGGGAATAACAGGTTCACCGATGCTAGAGTGAAGGGTAGGCGGAAGAGATCTGCCCGCAGCGCGCGAAAAGTAAATGGAAGTAGTTTACTTGCAGTAAAATAAATCTTTCTGTCTAGACACTTGAGCACTGTGGCGAATGTGTATTCGTTGTTAAATAACCAAGCACTGAGCACTTTAGAAAGAAAGAAAGTTTCCGTTACCTTGTGAAGGGAGGGAGTCAGCCGCGAAGCGTCTCTGACGTCACTCCGTGCCGCGCTGGGATTGGTAGAAACAGCGGGCGGGTAGCGGGGCTGGAATTGTAAAGGAGGGGTGAAGCGCCGAGGAGTGAGGACAGTCTCACGAAGGGGCCGCGCACCCATTGGCCGAAATTATTGGAACGCGCGCACCTCATTGGTCGCACGGCGTTGCAAGGCGCATTCTGATTGGAGGTAACTTTGTAAACAGAATTAAGCGTAGAAATCGTATGTGGCACTCGTATTGTCCAGAGACTAGACCCGATCCAAGAAACCAAGGGTTCGAAAGGGATCAGTGGAAAGCTAATAGATACGATATCATGTACGGAGCTAAGAGAAAGATGTCCCTTGTAAGTAGGGTAAAGAATTATTTCAAAACGGACAAACCGATTAAGTCTAGAGAGGGCGTTACTATCCCGCCACCAAATACTCCTGCCTCATTCATGATGTTTGACCGAGGGTACAACACCTGTGTGTGGTTGGAGAATTGGGTAAAGTACACAAAAGATGACGGAGTATTGGCTTTTACGTTAGACGGTACTTTCAATGGCAGAATTTTATTTAATTTGAGAACCCGCATGAATGAATTGCATCCCAGACCGAGACTAACGCAGTATGAGGCATTAGAGGAATGGGAGATTGAGGCTTTTGAAAGAGAGAAACCCCGAATGGACAAAGGTCTGACCAAGTGGTACCCCAGGCTGAAACAAGAGACCAGGGATAAGAGGATGAAACAGTGGAGGCAGAGCATGATTGTTGAGGGTCTGTTCCCCATGATGCCAGCAGGTAACCCTTCTGGGGGAGAGAAAAGGACAGGAAAGAGTAAGCATTGGGGAGCCCTTGGGGAGTCAGACGATGAATTGTTAGATGACATCTTTACGAGAAGCCCGCCCCCTTATAATGAGGGAACCCGACCTTCCAGTACAGGAGACAATCTCCAACGTCCATTTATTAAGGAGGAGGACAGATCCCTATGTAGGGGGGGAGGTGGCCAGGTATTGCCCTATTTTGAGAAGCCCGAACCCCCGGAGGTGAGGACTATATATCCTAGAATGCCCGTGAGCACGGAAGAAAAATATTCCCGTGAAAAGCTCTTTTACCCCAGACCTCTTTATGAAAACGAAGAGAAGCCATTAAGTTCAGGAGTGCCCTTTTTGCAGCCTCCATATGGGGAGGAGCGCAGGTCATTTGGGACAGGAACCTTGTTCCCGAAACCAAATTATGGTGGGGGACCAAGTGAAACGCATCCTACTGCCCCGAGTTTTACGCCTCAACTGACCCCACAGATGATACCTGACCGAACCTTAGGAAGAGTATTAGAGGAAAGGGAGCAAGAGGCCATAGCTAGACAAAGGTCAGAAATAATTCAGAAAATCTCCCAGTTAAATACCAGTCCTGAAGCTTTGACTATTCCGGTAACAATCGGACCCGTGGTTCCATTGTACGGGAATAGTCAAGGAGGTCCGAACCCTCCAGTTATGAACCCGATAATGGCCCCGCCGAGGCAAGAGCCCCTACTGATAGACGACCAGTCCAGTGAGTGCGAGTCCGAAGTGGTGTTCCTGGACCTGCCAAACAAACAAGCAGGGAAGGGAGTGCAGAAGAGGCATAATCCTTTCGATACGAAAGAAATTAAATTAGAGTCAGCAACAGGTACCAGGAGTGTCTCTTTGGTAACGCCGGAAGAAATTGAAAATTGGAGTCGGGAATTAGAAAAACAGGCTCCGCAAACGAAACATTTAGACCTCTACAAACTGAGAGTAGAAATAGAGGAATTAATGGCAGGAAATGTGGGATTGGAAAGGTTGAATACCTATTCTGAAGAAGAATTGCTGTTTATGTGTAGAAGCCTTACCAGGAGTACTAGGGTGCTCCACGAAAAACTGACCGACACCGCAGCTAGTATGGGGATAGATATATCCAGATCGAAGCCCTTGCAGAAACCATACCGAGCTGAATTCTCAGATAAGGATTTAGAGAACTTGAATGTATCAGGGAGGAAGTTGCAGATTAAAGAGTTGCTTGCAGTTTTGCAAAAATGGGGAGACGTGGAAAAGTGGAAAACCAGGTGGGCACATAAGAAAGATGAGGCCCGATCCAGACAAGCAACCCCTGAGTTCCCTTTGAGAGAGGTAGACAAGCCCGAAACGTTATGCCCCATGCGTGAAGTACCAGGTGGGAGGTATGTGCACGTTCCATGGTCCAGACAGGATATTGTGTCCTTTACTAACGATTTCCCGAAACTGCGTGAGTAGCCAGTTGAATGGTACCGGCAAGTGGAAAGGTTTGTAAAGGTGCAGAAATGCCTGTGGAAAGACCTGGATGGGTTTTTCGACATTGTGGTCCCGGTCGATCTATGGACCGAGTGTAAAATAGCCATAGCTTGGCCTAGTGAGGAATACCCGAGAGATGAGAAAACCGGGGAACCATCGAAAGAAGTAATGAGAAAATATGAGCAAGTAATTCAGCATCTGAAACTAAAAGTGCCAGCAAAGGAAACTGATTGGACCAGGATAGATAGAACAACGCAGGAAAGAGAGGAGACAGTGCACTCCTATTATGAAAGGCTGTTGCAGGTGTTTAAAACATACAGTGGTATAGATAACATCGAGATGAAGGATATGACGCACTTTATTTACAGGTTTGTAAACGGTTTAAGACCTGAAATTTGTCAGTGGATAAAGGATAACAAAATCTGTTGGCACTCCAAAAAGGTAGACGAGGTCCTGCGGTACGCAAAGTACTGTGAGGACGAAATGGCAGAAAAGAAAAAGGCTCTCAAGGAAAAAGTGATGTGGGCTCAGGTGAAGCTCGCAGAACAACAGGAAAAGCAGTTGAGTAACATGGTTAAAAATGCTAAGAACGAAGGTCCTGGGGGAGGGGGAGGAGGCAAGCCCCGGCCCAAAATGAGCAGGGAGGAGGCTATGAAGAATTTTCCTTGCCATCAGTGCGGCGAAATTGGACACTGGCGTAACGAGTGTCCTTACTTGCCCGAAGATAACCCCAAACCACCTGATTTAACTTCACAGACGCAGAAAGAGAGACCAAGAAAGACTCAACCACAGGTAAAAACAGTTCAGGTGCCTCGAGCACCAAAGCAAGTATACAGGGGAAAACAGGCAGAGGGTGATGAGATAGAAGTCTGGGAAAGCAATGAAAACAGAAATGCAGCAACTTCGCAGTATCTTTTAAATGATACCTTCCTTTGTGATGACCAGTACTGACGGGGCCTGAGAGGGGAGGACGAGGAGTGCGTACTTGGCGCCTCCTTGCCGGTAGACCAGTCCGGACCATACATTGAAGGAAAGGTTGACGGAAATGATGTCACCTTTCTGTTGGACACTGGCGCTACCCGTTCTACTGTGTGAACAGTGGACGTTCCAAACCTACCCCTCTCGGGAGAAGCCATCCAAGTAGTGGGTGTAACTAATCAATTGATTAGTACTCCTGTTACCAAGCCCATGGAGATCTCAATTGGAAACTTTAAGGAAATGCATAGATTTGTCGTTTGTGACACCAGTCCGGTAAACTTACTGGGACGTGATTTGCTGTGCAAAATGAACTGTACCATCTTTTGCACACCAAAGGGTGTTGAAATTCAGACCCCAGATGAAGACGCCATATATAAATTAATGCTGGTCCGCCCTGACTCGGAAATTAAACGAATGACCATGCAGGATTTACCCCAAGAACTCCAAGAAGCAGTGAAGCCAGAGGTGTGGGACTTTACTGGGAAAGATGTAGGGTTAATGAAAAATGTGGACCCCATACAGATAGCAATAAAGGATAATGCTGTATACCCCAATACTAAACCCTACAGAATGAATGCAGAAGTGAAAGCTGGTGTTGCTGTGGAAATACAGAAATTGCTGGAAGGAAACATCATACAGGAGGTAATGAGTAGCCCATGTAACTCTCCGATTATGGGCATCAAGAAGCCTAGTGGCAAGTACAGAGTAGTACAGGATCTACGAAAAGTCAACAAAATAGTAGTTCCCTGTTGCCCTATTGTCCCGAACCTAGCAGTGATTCTGTATCAGATTCCCTGGGATGCTGAGTGGTTCACTGTGATAGACCTGTGTCATGCATTCTTTTCCATTCCTTTGCATCCAGATAGCAAATTTCTTTTCTCATTTGCCTTCGAAGGTCACGTGTATTGCTGGAACCGGGTCCCTCAAGGGTATACAGAGAGCCCCTCTATCTTTAATCAGATCTTGAAAAAATGTTTGGAAACTTTAGTCCTACCTGGGAACTCTGTCTTAGTGCAATATATAGACGACCTCTTGGTGGCGTCTAAAAGTCATAAGGATTGTGTGATTGACACCATTGCCCTACTGAATCACCTGTGTGAAAAGGGACATAAAGTGTCCCCTGACAAGTTACAGTTTTGTGCAAAATCAGTGAAATATCTGGGGCACCAGATAGAAAAAGGTGTCAGAAAAGTGACATCGGAAAGAGTGAGGATAATTCAAAAGATGCAGTTACCCCGTACTCAAAAGGAGATCAGAATGTTCCTGGGTGTAATAGGATACTGCAGGCAGTGGATTCTGGGATTTGCAGTCCTAGCCATGCCCTTGATAAAAATGACCAAGAGAGGAACACCCGAGATTGTAGAATGGGATGATGAAAGCTTAACAGCCTTCACCAAATTGCGAAATTGTCTGTGTACAGCCCCTGCATTGGGAATGCCAGACTATTCCAAAGAATTTGCCCTATTCTGTGACACTCGCGATAATTGCGCGTTGTCTGTCCTACCTCAAGAACATGGCACAACCAGAAGGCCTGTGGCATATTTCTCTGCCACCTTGGATCCAGTGGCTGCTGGATTACCAGGTTGTCTGAAGGCAGTAGCTGCTACCTGTGCCAGTTTAGAACAGAGTGAGTCAATTGTCATGGGACATCCGGTAACTGTGTATGTTCCACATGGAGTGGTAATTTTGTTGACCAGAACAAAAACTCAGTATCTCACCCCTAGTCGGCTGACTAAATATGAGAGGATTCTTGTGGGTGCTGCAAATGTAAACATTGTTAGGTGCAGTATTCTGAACCCAGCCACCTTACTCCCCGACCCAAAGGACATGGAAGGGGGGGTGGATGATGAGCATGATTGTATTGACCTAACAGAATTCAACACCAAGCCACGCCCAGACATAAAAGAAATGCCATTGCCTGAGCATGACAAGGAATTATTTGTAGATGGTTCATGTCTAAGGCATGAACAAGGAGGCCTGAGTGCTGCCTATGCGGTAGTCTCCTTAGAGAAAATTGAAGAAGCAGGTTACCTGTATCACATAAAGTCTGCACAAGTAGCCGAATTGATTGCTATGATAAAAGCTTGCCAAATTGGGAAGAACTTACGCATAACAGTGTATACTGACAGTCAGTACTGTTATGGGGTCGTGCATGACTTTGGCCAATTGTGGCTACAGAGGGAGTTCCTGACTTCATCAGGTACCCCTATTCAAAATGGAAAAGTGATTCAGGATCTTTTAGAGGCAATCCAGTTACCAAAGGAACTGGCAGTGGTAAAATGTGCTGCTCATAAGAAGAGCATGGACAAGGTATCACTGGGAAACGATTATGCTGATCGAGTGGCCCAATGGTGCGCAAGAGATCGGTATATCGTAAATCCAAAACGAGGGGGGCCAGGATCCAGCTGCCAACTTCAGGTGTTTGAAGAAGTACCCACATGGGATGAAGTGAAAGAGTGGCAGCAGGCGGCACCTTGGCAAGAAAGAGAGAAGTGGAAGGACGATGGGTGTCGACCAAGTCGTGTGGATGGTGTCATCTTAGGTCCAACTGGTATGCCTGTGTTACCTAGACACTTACTTAGCACAATGGCGAGGTTGATACATGAAGGGTCACACATTGGTAGGGATGCCATGATTCTGGTGTTCCAACAGACTTGGTACAGTAAAAAGTTCAGGAAAGTAGCAGAATCCCTCTGCCAGAGGTGCCTGTCATGTCAAAAGATGAACCCAGGGAAGAAAACTTTGGTGGAACTGGGAAAAATTGGGAGGTCCGGGGGTCCCTTTGTAAGAATACAGGTTGATTTCATCACCATGCCCCGTTGTGAAGAGAAACGATATGTCCTTGTCATGGTCTGTTTATTTTCCAAGTGGGTGGAAGCTTTCCCTACTCCCCAAAATGACGCAAAGACAGTTGCCAAGTGTTTACTAAAAGAACTGATACCTAGGTTCGGGGTGACAGTCACTATTGAATCAGATCAAGGCTCACATTTTCAGAATGCGGTGATCGACGAACTCTGTAAGGCCTTTGGAATTGCCCAAAAGCTCCACTGTGCCTACCGTCCAGAGGCTTCTGGAGTAGTGGAACAAATGAATGGAACTATCAAAAACAGACTAGCGAAACTGTGTGATGCATCTAAATTGACCTGGGTGAAGGCCCTGCCCCTGGTCCTGATGGGACTGAGAAGTATTCCTGATCGCAAAACAGGCCTAAGTCCCCATGAAATCATTATGGGAAGAGTGATGAGACAAGCATGGGTACCAGGAAGCAAACTGTTGAGTATTACTGATGATTTGGTGCTTGAATACTGCAAGAGATTGGGTGACCAAGTGCGTTCTATCTCTCGCCAGATCGGAGAAGACGCCATCCTCAATCCAACGACTCCTCTCCACAAACTGGTCCCAGGGGACTGGGTGAAGATAAAGAAACACACCCGGAAAAGCTGCCTGGAGCCAAGGTGGGGAGAAAAACGTCAGGTGATCCTGGTAACTACCACAGCAGTAAAGTGTGCAGGAGTTCCACGCTGGGTACACGCCAGCCACACCCAGAAGGTATTACCAGACGAGGTGCCTGAAGCAGAAGAACGTCCAACAGAGGACTCTGCAGGAGCCCGACCGGAAGTAGCTGACGACGTACAGCCCAGTACCAGTCAAGCTGCAGGATCAGCAGACGTTGGCCCAAGAATAGTTGAAAACGAACTGCCAAGAGTCCAGCCTGCTGAAGGGGTCCAAGAAGCTGAGCCAGGAGTAGCTGAAGACGAGCTGCCAAGTATATGGCCAGAGGAGTGGATTCCATTGATTGATCTCACTGAAGATCCAATTCGAACAAGGGAGCGACTACAGGAAGGTAGAGAGTGGACTAGTGAGGAAAAGCAAGGCACAGGCGAAGAACCTCAGAATCTTGAGATTCACATCAAAACTGAGGAAGGAGAAGGTCAGACAGGGACAGAGCACGTGATTGATACAGAACAAGTGAATAAGACTGAACAAGTGCCCGATACTGAACAAGTGCAGGATACAGAGCAAGTGTTTGATACTCCTCCACTGACTCCTGATATCGGGAAGGGACAGACTAGACATAGTGTAATAGTTTGAGCAGAAGAAAGTCCAGAGATCGAAGTGCTTGAACAGGATCAGATAGTACCAGAAGAAAGTGTTCAGGAACCAGAAACAGAGACTTTTGAAGAGCAAACACAAAATTTACCTGAACAAGGCCAGATTAGTAACAAGGCAGGAGAAATAGATACGAGCCCTGGTATTAGTCAGATAGAAGAAGAAGAAGTTGAAACAGAATTTCCAACAGTAAATGAGAACAAAAGGGCAAGAGAAGGAAACGAAGTCCAAGTACCAACTAAAAGACTTAAAAAAAGAAAGCATCTTGAGCCCAGGTTCGTAAAGAAGTTAAGACTAAGGATAAAGACGGTAGAAGAAAAACGTGCAGAAGAAAGGAGAAGTGCACGCATAGCTAAACAACAAGAGGATACTTCCAATAGAAGGAGTGATCGAATAAAAAGACAGAACAAAAAGTACAAGTCACCTGAATGGACACTTGTGTTGGAAGAACTTGAAGATCTTGATATAACTGACGTAAGCGACGGAGAGCCCGTCCCGGAGTACTCTGACGAAGAAGAAGACGAGCCACCGTGAATTTGCACAAAGTAAGATACTCGTGTAAAGTCACAAAGAGGGGTCGAGAAACTTCTTCTGAGCTAAAATGTCTGATTCAAACATGAGTGGTAGACCTAGTCGCAGCTGTTGCAAAACATGCTGCAAGGTATGTGTCTGTAGTGTAGTTGTCCTGATATTACTTTGGATAGGACTAACAATCTTTATACCCTTTGCTGTAAGTAAAGATACTAACATTGTCCCTACTGAAATTGTAAATACTGACAGTGAGGAGCTGACAACACAGAGTGTAGCAAGACATGAGAGAGCACTGAGACAAACAAAACAAGACTTAGAAGCATCAGATGAGGGAGGACTACATTATCATGGAGTTAAGAACAAGACACACTTAAATGTTTTCGCAAACGTGTTAATACACTATGTAGAGACTATGGAAATTGAAGATTGCTATGTCTGCATGAAGCTACCTACTTCTGTAGCTGAAGGCGTGACATACCATCACTTGCCGCTGACATATGGAATCTCCTGTAGCATTTTAGCTAGTTTATTTTACAAAAGAGGACCGTTACAGTACTATTACTCTAACAATGACGTGATCTTTTCTGAACTTCCTATACGTGGGAACTTGAATCCTGTACATACCAAAAGTGACGTAATACGATATATGGGAGACTACTTTCTGACTATAGGTAACATTGACATAGCGGATGCACACAGAGATAACTTGACTTGTTCTTTGCGTGAGCAGGAAAAGATGTTCCTGAACATGGCAGAGAAAAGGAGAATTAAAATACAAAAGAAGGCTAATGACGAAAGTCAGAAAAGGCCAAGATGGGGAGAGAACATGGAAGGCACCTCATCTGGTGGGGCGGGTCCTGCTCTGTTGCTGGATTTTGAAAAGAAAGGCAAGCTATGTCTTCACCGCGAGAAGACTAGCTATTATAATAACATTTTCATTGGTTCCAGTGAATGCGAACACAATTACAAGGTAATTGGAGGTTGGGGTTTCAAAAATGGTTCAGAGCCTGTGTTTCCTGGAATTTATTATATTTGTGGGGACAAGGCTTATTTCAAATTGCCGGATCACTGGTATGGAAGCTGCTATTTTGGCATTGTCTTCCCGAAAATATACCATGTGAATGGAGTTGCTGGAAACAATGAAAATACTAATGGCTTAATGCGTAGTAAAAGAGAAAGTATAGGTGAAATTATGGGTAGTATTTTCAGTGCACTGATACCTGGAGTGGGAGTGGTTCTGAACACTCACAGAATTTGTAAATTGTCTACTATAGTGGATGTATTGTCTACTGAGACAGCTCATGGATTTCTGCTGGTCAACACCGAAATGGTTGCGAACAGATCAATGGTTTTGCAGAATCGACTTGCTCTTGACACCTTATTGGCGAAAGAGGGCGGAGTCTGCCGGATGTTGAAGGCGCAACATTGTTGCACTTATATTCCGGATAAAAGTGTACAGCTCAAAAGATATGTGAAAAACATTACTAATTTGACAAAGGAACTCAAACCACTCGAGGTTGATAGTGCCTGGAAGAGACTGGTAGATGGTCTATCAAATGTAGGTCATTGGCTTGCTAGCGTAGGTAAAGGCTTATTGTTTAAGGTACTGATGCCAATTGGAATTATAGGTCTCATCCTATTTTTCATATTTGTCTGCTGCAAATGCCGTAAGCGCACCGGAAAGCATGAAGTGAATGCAAGAGGGGTGAAACGAAGTGTGGATGAGATCGAATTGGAGGAAGTGAATGATCAGATATACAAAAAGGTGAAGACTTCTCACCCTACCAAAACTGAAAGAGAAAAGTTGGAACGCTTGCTGGAAGAGATAGAGCTGTATAAAGTGTGAGAGAAAGTTGGCATCTGGTTCCATTATATTTTGTGATGATAGTAAATATCATCAAAGAGGGGATTGATGAAGCAAAGCTTCGCATATTTGCGACCTTGCTGTATTCAAGAACCTCGTTTATGTGTAACAAGGTAATAAGTGTACGTCTTACTAACGTTTATATTAAGTTTGAATAAGGATTAAGAAGCTTGCCTATGTGTATTCCTAATGACTTTAATCCGTGTCCATAAAATGGCCGCCGCTTGTATTTTAGTTACTGCGCATGCGTCAGCCACACTCACGTGTCCTGACGCGTCTGCAGAAGTGGAGGGAAATTTATGCGCATGCGTAATACATAGCTTTGCCAATCATGTGGTACTGCTCGTGCCACTGCTCTTGTGACTGTATCCATGTAGCTAACATTTAGACTGCATAAGTATATTTTATGATAATAAGTTGAAAGTACAACCCTGTGATGTGATTTCATAACGTTATGTTTGTGTATTAATTTGTTCTCGCTTACTTTTCATGTACCGCGTGGAATGGGGGTCCGAACTGATTGGGGGCCATATTGACAGTCTCTTCTGCGCATGACCAGGGAGCACTGAAAGGTGGCAACTTTGGACATTGGAACTCAGCCAGCTGGCAGCCACAGTCAAGATGCGCCTGGGAAAGCCACCTCTGCGCTACGAGAACGGAGAATGTTGCTCCTCATGTGTTACATTGTTAATTTGTCACTCGTATTCCTGCACGGTTTCTCATGGGAACCCCAATCTTGCTAGGCGGTACCCAAGTATGTAAAGTAGGCATACAAATCGTGTATTCTGATTGGTGTGTTACCCAAATCCTACCTTAGGACCAATCCAAATTGAGGGATTTTGACACTTTGCAACATTTGGGGGGTGGTACACTGACCCAAAGAGTATAACTACCCTGGGTTCACCTAGGGAATTTGTCCGACTTGTCTGGTTTAGCTGACCTGTCACTGACCCATCGTACTCAATAGGTGACTGAAGATACAGAGCGCTGCGGAGCACTCTGTCCGAAATTGACCATAGACTAAGGTTTTACTGAACCTTAAAGTGCTGGCGAAGCACTTTGCTGGGAGTTCGCTGACCCAATCGGGGTATTGATCGATAGCTGCAGAGAGGGTGGAGCGCAGGCGTTGCTTCCAAACTGCGGGTGCGGTCCTGTCCTGAGCGGTCCTGTCCTGAGGGTTTGCTGTCCTGTCCTGAGGGTCCTGTCCTGATTTCCTATTCCGAGGGTATCCTGTCCTGGGTGTCCATTCTGCACCTGCTGTCCTTTGAGGGGTATCCTTCCTTGAGGGTTTCCTGTCCTTAACTGACCCTTGGCCAGGGTTTGGTTTCCACACCAGTCTAGGTAAATACTGCTCTATGTTCTTTAAACTTGCACCTTTCTATATTTCTGTCTTTTGCTTAAATAAAGACACATCTTGCATATGTTGATTTTCCATGCTTTTGCCGCAAACTATTGAAACGTAAAAGTCATTTGCATATTTTCTTGATATGTTCCCATGTTACCCTACCTTTTAGAAATCATATTTTGCATTGCATTTTGTCATTTTCTGATTTGGTCTAGAACGGCATTACTTAAGTTTTCTAAAGATCTCTTGCCTTGAATGCATAGCATATTTCCTTTGCATCACATAATTGCATTTAAATGATTACTCTATCTTTATTTCTCTATAGTTACATAATTTACATTATCTTGGTTATTGATTGCCTTATTCTTGTGTATCTTATGCATGAAGAAAACGAACTTTAGATCAACATTTAAACTTCCAGGTGTCCGTGGTCATTTACAACAGTATTGAATGTCATTTGAAATTGCAATTTGCTGCCTTTCCTTTTACAGCTAGGCCCCTGATCCATTGAAGTCATAGGCACCCGTGTCGGTGGATGGTAAGTCGGGTACACTGAGTAATAATAGTAGGGAACACATACAATTGGTAGTAGCCCGTGAAGTCGCCCTGTCAATGAATAGTGTGAATTGAAAGTATATGGGCCCTGAAGCCGGAAACGGCGGAATCATTGGCTGGGTGACCTCGCGCGCTCTATCACAGGAACCCTGAAAATGTTGAAGAACTGCATAATGTTTGACAAAGTCACCTAGCAAAATGTTCCTACATTGATAACAACTGCAACGACAGGTGTTTATGACAATGTACAGTTGTTGCTGCTGGGGATGCAGACCTGAGAGGGTTTCCAGGTTTAATATGTCAAAACCTAATTTTGGCTGCATTTACATTGAATTCTGTGATTTGAATTTAATGTTAAACTACTCTCTCAGAAGGATTTTTAATTCTGTTGTTAATCCTGTTAATAAATCACGGCTACAAATCTCAGACTGCCACAAACAATGGACTGCCTGATCTACAACACATCCCCTTACAGAAGTTCAGAGTTCTTCATCTACACAGAGACAATTCCATGGGTTAAGATTTTCATACCATAAATGTTTCTGATGTCTTAACCTTCATTTGAGGCTGAACCCCCTTCCAATATTCAGGAGTAGCTCAAAGTGAAGAATATATATTCCTTATCGTTAATGGCTTCAATAACATGAAAGTAATTTGTGCAATATGTTTATCCTGAGAGTTCAAAAAAATTAACATTAATTCCCTAGTTGATGTTCACTGTGTTATAGCTTGAAGAAAGATATTTCTGTTGGGTCAGCTATAGCCCAGCCGTTCCTTCTCAAGTTTACATGATTTAACTTGTTTAACCTTTCAATGGTTCTAGTCCCGCGGGTGCTCTCTGGCCGTTTTTTCCCATCATTTGTCAATTAATGAACTACGCATCTTTACTTGCTTCATTCACTCTATTTGGTAAATATCGCCTATTTCCTCTTTCTATTTCTACAAATGATCATTAAAGCATTGCCTACTAGCAGAGTGGGTTCTCAGCTACATACCACAGCCTTTCCAGTGCTGTGTGATTATCCCGACCCATAATAACATATTGAAAAAGAGTAATTCAATGAGATAAGGAAGGCATTTGTCCATCAAAACCAAACATCACCTTTTAATTGCTTTAGAACTAATTTTTTTAAACTTTTTTAACTTACAAGCCTGTTGCAATAATGATGATAATGTTGAAGACAGAATTTTAAATCTTATGAAACTAAATTCCCAGATTGTCAGTATTCTAGCTTAAACTAGAATGTATCACTATGATGAAATAACGCTTTCACCATAATACACTAACAGCAAGTTAAGTAATTCAAGTAGACTCATTTTATATTGCTGTAATAAGAACTATTGGAAATTACCTTTTTTATGAGTTGACATCATTTGTTGGAATGCATAAGTATTAGGTATAGAATAAGCAAGTGAGTAACGTGATGCATGCAGCCCCTTTAACATTGTTTGAGGGGACCGTTAGTTGGCTTCCAGTTTTTTCAACTTCACATCACCACAAGGTATATCAGTGCAGTGATGAATTTGAAAAAATGTATAACCCCACAGCATGCTGTTGGAATCATTTCTGTTTCTTTTTAAAAAATAAATTCCTAATTTAGTGGTTTCTTCTACAAAACAGGAACCCTGAAAATGTTGAAGAACTGCATAATGTTTGACAAAGTCACCTAGCAACATGTTCCTACATTGATAACAACTGCAACGACAGGTGTTTATGACAATGTACAGTTGTTGCTGCTGGGGATGCAGACCTGACAGGGTTTCCAGGTTTAATATGTCAAAACCTAATTTTGGCTGCATTTACATTGAATTCTGTGATTTGAATTTAACGTTAAACTACTCTCTCAGAAGGATTTTGTAATTCTGTTGTTAATCCTGTTAATAAATCACGGCTACAAATCTCAGACTGCCACAAACAATAGACTGCCTGATCTACAACACATCCCCTTACAGAAGTTCAGAGTTCTTCATCTACACAGAGACATTTCCATGGGTTAAGATTTTCATACCATAAATGTTTCTGATGTCTGTACCTTCATTTGAGGCTGAACCCCCTTCCAATATTCAGGAGTAGCTCAAAGTGAAGAATATATATTCCTTATCGTTAATGGCTTCAATAACATGAAAGTAATTTGTGCAATATGTTTATCCTGAGAGTTCAAAAAAATTAACATTAATTCCCTAGTTGATGTTCACTGTGTTATAGCTTGAAGAAAGATATTTCTGTTGCGTCAGCTATAGCCCAGCGGTTCCTTCTCAAGTTTACATGATTTAACTTGTTTAACCTTTCAATGGTTCTAGTCCTGCGGGTGCTCTCTGGCCTTTTTTTCCCATCATTTGTCAATTAATAAACTATGCATCTTTACTTGCTTCATTCACTCTATTTGGTAAATATCGCCTATTTCCTCTTTCTATTTCTACAAATGATCATTAAAGCATTGCCTACTAGCACAGTGGGTTCTCAGCTACATAACCCAGCCTTTCCAGTGCTGTGTGATTGTCCCGATGCATAATAACATATTGAAAAAAAGTAATTCAATGAGGTAAGGAAGGCATTTGTCCATCAAAACCAAACATCAACTTTTGATTGCTTTAGAACTAATGTTTTAAAACTTTTTTAACTTACAAGCCTGTTGCAATAATGATGATAATGTTGAAGACCGAATTTTAAATCTTATGAAACTAAATTCCCAGATTGTCAGTATTCTAGCTTAAACTAGAATGTATCACTATGATGACATAACGCTTTCACCATAATACACTAACAGCAAGTTAAGTAATTCAAGTAGACTCATTTTATATTGCTGTAATAAGAACTATTGGAAATTACCTTTTTTATGAGTTGACATCATTTGTTGGAATGCATAAGTATTAGGTATAGAATAAGCAAGTGAGTAACGTGATGCATGCAGCCCCTTTAACATTGTTTGAGGGGACCGTTAGTTGGCTTCCAGTTTTTTCAACTTCACATCACCACAGGTATATCAGTGCAGTGATGAATTTGAAAAAATGTATAACCCCACAGCATGGTGTTGGAATCATTTCTGTTTCTTTTAAAAAAAAAAAAATCCTAATTTAGTGGTTTCTTCTACAAAACAGGAACCCTGATAATGTTGAAGAACTGCATAATGTTTGACAAAGTCACCTAGCAAAATGTTCCTACATTGATAACAACTGCAACGACAGGTGTTTATGACAATGTACAGTTGTTGCTGCTGGGGATGCAGACCTGACAGGGTTTCCAGGTTTAATATGTCAAAACCTAATTTTGGCTGCATTTACATTGAATTCTGTGATTTGAATTTAATGTTAAACTACTCTCTCAGAAGGATTTTTAATTCTGTTGTTAATCCTGTTAATAAATCACGGCTACAAATCTCAGACTGCCACAAACAATGGACTGCCTGATCTACAACACATCCCCTTACAGAAGTTCAGAGTTCTTCATCTACACAGAGACAATTCCATGGGTTAAGATTTTCATACCATAAATGTTTCTGATGTCTGAACCTTCATTTGAGGCTGAACCCCCTTCCAATATTCAGGAGTAGCTCAAAGTGAAGAATATATATTCCTTATCGTTAATGGCTTCAATAACATGAAAGTAATTTGTGCAATATGTTTATCCTGAGAGTTCAAAAAAATTAACATTAATTCCCTAGTTGATGTTCACTGTGTTATAGCTTGAAGAAAGATATTTCTGTTGGGTCAGCTATAGCCCAGCCGTTCCTTCTCAAGTTTACATGATTTAACTTGTTTAACCTTTCAATGGTTCTAGTCCCGCGGGTGCTCTCAGGCCGTTTTTTTCCATCATTTGTCAATTAATGAACTACGCATCTTTACTTGCTTCATTCACTCTATTTGGTAAATATCGCCTATTTCCTCTTTCTATTTCTACAAATGATCATTAAAGCATTGCCTACTAGCAGAGTGGTTTCTCAGCTACATACCACAGCCTTTCCAGTGCTGTGTGATTATCCCGACCCATAATAACATATTGAAAAAGAGTAATTCAATGAGGTAAGGAAGGCATTTGTCCATCAAAACCAAACATCACCTTTTAATTGCTTTAGAACTAATTTTTTTAAACTTTTTTAACTTACAAGCCTGTTGCAATAATGATGATAATGTTGAAGACAGAATTTTAAATCTTATGAAACTAAATTCCCAGATTGTCAGTATTCTAGCTTAAACTAGAATGTATCACTATGATGACATAACGCTTTCACCATAATACACTAACAGCAAGTTAAGTAATTCAAGTAGACTCATTTTATATTGCTGTAATAAGAACTATTGGAAATTACCTTTTTTATGAGTTGACATCATTTGTTGCAATGCATAATTATTAGGTATAGAATAAGCAAGTGAGTAACGTGATGCATGCAGCCCCTTTAACATTGTTTGAGGGGACCGTTAGTTGGCTTCCAGTTTTTTCAACTTCACATCACCACAAGGTATATCAGTGCAGTGATGAATTTGAAAAAATGTATAACCCCACAGCATGGTGTTTGAATCATTTGTGTTTCTTTTTAAAAAATAAAATCCTAATTTAGTGGTTTCTTCTACAAAAAAGAAACCCTGAAAATTTGAAGAACTGCATAATGTTTGATAAAGTCACCTAGCAAAATGTTCCTACATTGATAACAACTGCAACGACAGGTGTTTATGACAATGTACAGTTGTTGCTGCTGGGGATGCAGACCTGACAGGGTTTCCCGGTTTAATATGTCAAAACCTAATTTTGGCTGCATTTACATTGAATTCTGTGATTTGAATTTAATGTTAAACTACTCTCTCAGAAGGATTTTTAATTCTGTTGTTAATCCTGTTAATAAATCACGGCTACAAATCTCAGACAGCCACAAACAATGGACTGCCTGATCTACAACACATCCCCTTACAGAAGTTCAGAGTTCTTCATCTACACAGAGACAATTCCATGGGTTAAGATTTTCATACCATAAATGTTTCTGATGTCTGTACCTTCATTTGAGGCTGAACCCCCTTCCAATATTCAGGAGTAGCTCAAAGTGAAGAATATATATTCCTTATCGCTAATGGCTTCAATAACATGAAAGTAATTTGTGCAATATGTTTATCCTGAGAGTTCAAAAAAATTAACATTAATTCCCTAGTTGATGTTCACTGTGTTATAGCTTGAAGAAAGATATTTCTGTTGGGTCAGCTATAGCCCAGCGGTTCCTTCTCAAATTTACAACATTTAACTTGTTTAACCTTTAAATGGTTCTAGTCCCGCTGGTGCACTCTGGCCTTTTTTTCCCCATCATTTGTCAATTAATAAACTATGCATCTTTACTTGCTTCATTCACTCTATTTGGTAAATATCGCCTATTTCCTCTTTCTATTTCTGCAAATGATCATTAAAGCATTGCCTACTAGCACAGTGGGTTCTCAGCTACATAACCCAGCCTTTCCAGTGCTGTGTGATTGTCCCGATGCATAATAACATATTGAAAAAAAGGAATTCAATGAGGTAAGGAAGGCATTTGTCCATCAAAACCAAACATCAACTTTTGATTGCTTTAGAACTAATGTTTTAAAACTTTTTTAACTTACAAGCCTGTTGCAATAATGATGATAATGTTGAAGACAGAATTTTAAATCTTATGAAACTAAATTCCCAGATTGTCAGTATTCTAGCTTAAACTAGAATGTATCACTATGATGACATAACGCTTTCACCATAATACACTAACAGCAAGTTAAGTAATTCAAGTAGACTCATTATATATTGCTGTAATAACAACTATTGGAAATTACCTTTTTTTATGAGTTGACATCATTTGTTGGAATGCATAAGTATTAGGTATAGAATGAGCAAGTGAGTAACGTGATGCATGCAGCCCCCTTTAACATTGTTTGAGGGGACCGTTAGTTGGCTTCCAGTTTTTTCAACTTCACATCACCACAAGGTATATCAGTGCAGTGATGAATTTGAAAAAATGTATAACCCCACAGCATGGTGTTGGAATCATTTGTGTTTCTTTTTAAAAAATAAAATCCTAATTTAGTGGTTTCTTCTACAAAAAAGGAACCCTGACAATGTTGACGAACTGCATAATGTTTGACAAAGTCACCTAGCAAAATGTTCCTACATTGATAACAACTGCAACAACAGGTGTTCATCACAATGTACAGTTGTTGCTGCTGGGGATGCAGACCTGACAGGGTTTCCAGGTTTAATATGTCAAAAACTAATTTTGGCTGCATTTACATTGAATTCTGTGATTTGAATTTAATGTTAAACTACTCACTCAGAAGAATTTTTAATTCTGTTGTTAATCCTGTTAATAAATCACGGCTACAAATCTCAGACTGCCACAAACAATGGACTGCCTGATCTACAACACATCCCCTTACAGAAGTTCAGAGTTCTTCATCTGAATACAGAGACAATTCCATGGGTTAAGATTTTCATACCATAAATGTTTCTGGTGTCTGTACCTTCATTTGACGCTGAACACCCTTCCAATATTTAGGAGTAGCTCAAAGTGAAGAATATATATTCCTTATCGCTAATGGCTTCAATACCATGAAAGTAATTTGTGCAATATGTTTATCCTGAGAGTTCAAAAAAATTAACATTAATTTCCTAGTTGATGTTCACTGTGTTATAGCTTGAAGAAAGATTTTTCTGTTGGGTCAGCTATAGCCCAGCGGTTCCTTCTCAAGTGTACATGATTTAACTTGTTTAACCTTTAAATGGTTTTAGTCCCGCGGGTGCTCTCTGGCCTTTTTTTCACATCATTTGTCAATTAATGAACTATGCATCTTTACTTGCTTCATTCACTCTATTTGGTACATATCGCCTATTTCCTCTTTCTATTTCTACAAATGATCATTAAAGCATTGCCTACTAGCAGAGTGGATTCTCAGCTACATAACACAGCCTTTCCAGTGCTGTGTGATTGTCCCGACGCATAAAAACATATTGAAAAAAAGTAATTCAATGAGGTAAGGAAGGCATTTGTCCGTCAAAACCAAACATCACCTTTTGATTGCTTTAGAATTAATTTTTTAAAACTTTTTTAACTTACAAGCCTGTTGCAATAATGATGATATTGTTGAAGACAGAATTTTAAATCTTATGAAACTAAATTCCCAGATTGTCAGTATTCTAGCTTAAACTAGAATGTATCACTATGATGACATAACGCTTTCACCATAATATACTAACAGCAAGTTAAGTAATTCAAGTAGACTCATTATATATTGCTGTAATAAGAACTATTGGAAATTACCTTTTTTATGAGTTGACATCATTTGTTGGAATGCATAAGTATTAGGTATAGAATGAGCAAGTGAGTAACGTGAAGCATGCAGCCCCCTTTAACATTGTTTGAGGGGAATGTTAGTTGGCTTCCAGTTTTTTCAACTTCACATCACCACAAGGTATATCAGTGCAGTGATGAATTTGAAAAAATGTATAACCCCACAGCATGGGGTTGGAATCATTTGTGTTTCTTTTTAAAAAAGTAAAATCCTATTTTAGTGGTTTCTTCTACAAAAAAGGAACCCTGAAAATGTTGACGAACTGCATAATGTTTGACAAAGTCACCTAGCAAAATGTTCCTACATTGATAACAACTGCAACAACAGGTGTTTATGACAATGTACAGTTGTTGCTGCTGGGGATGCAGACCTGACAGGGTTTCCAGGTTTAATATGTCAAAACCTAATTTTGGCTGCATTTACATTGAATTCTGTGATTTGAATTTAATGTTAAACTACTCACTCAGAAGGATTTTTAATTCTGTTGTTAATCCTGTTAATAAATCACGGCTACAAATCTCAGACTGCCACAAACAATGGACTGCCTGATCTACAACACATCCCCTTACAGAAGTTCAGAGTTCTTCATCTGAATACAGAGACAATTCCATGGGTTAAGATTTTCATACCATAAATGTTTCTGGTGTATGTACCTTCATTTGAGGCTGAACACCCTTCCAATATTTAGGAGTAGCTCAAAGTGAAGAATATATATTCCTTATCGCTAATGGCTTCAATAACATGAAAGTAATTTGTGCACTATGTTTATCCTGAGAGTTCAAAAAATTAACATTATTTCCCTAGTTGATGTTCACTGTGTTATAGCTTGAAGAAAGATGTTGCTGTTGGGTCAGCTATGGGTCAGCTATAGCCCAGCGGTTCCTGCTCAAGTTTACATGATTTAAATTGTTCAACCTTTCAATGGTTCTAGTCCCGCGGGTGCTCTCTGGCCTTTTTTCCCATCATTTGTCAATTAATGAACTACGCATCTTTACTTGCTTCATTCACTCTATTTGGTAAATATTGCCTATTTCCTCTTTCTATTTGTACAAATGATCATTAAAGCATTGCCTACTAGCAGAGTGGGTTCTCAGCTACATAACACAGCCTTTCCAGTGCTGTGTGATTGTCCCGACCCATAATAACATATTGAAAAAGAGTAATTCAATGAGGTAAGGAAGGCATTTGTCCATCAAAACCAAACATCACCTTTTGATTGCTTTAAAACTATTTTTTTTAAACTTTTTTAACTTACAAGCCTGTATCAATAATGATGATAATGTTGAAGACAGAATTTTAAATCTTATGAAACTAAATTCCCAGATTGTCAGTATTCTAGCTTAAACTAGAATGTATCACTATGATGACATAACGCTTTCACCATAATACACTAACAGCAAGTTAAGTAATTCAAGTAGACTCATTTTATATTGCTGTAATAAGAACTATTGGAAATTACCTTTTTTATGAGTTGACATCATTTGTTGGAATGCATAAGTATTAGGTATAGAATAAGCAAGTGAGTAACGTGATGCATGCAGCCCCTTTAACATTGTTTGAGGGGACCGTTAGTTGGCTTCCAGTTTTTTCAACTTCACATCACCACAAGGTATATCAGTGCAGTGATGAATTTGAAAAAATGTATAACCCCACAGCATGGTGTTGGAATCATTTGTGTTTCTTTTTAAAAAATAAAATCCTAATTTAGTGGTTTCTTCTACAAAAAACGAACCCTGAAAATGTTGAAGAACTGCATAATGTTTGACAAAGTCACCTAGCAAAATGTTCCTACATTAATAACAACTGCAACAACAGGTGTTTATGACAATGTACAGTTGTTGCTGCTGGGGATGCAGACCTGACAGGGTTTCAAGGTTTAATATGTCAAAACCTAATTTTGGCTGCATTTACATTGAATTCTGTGATTTGAATTTAATGTTAAACTACTCACTCAGAAGGATTTTTATTTCTGTTGTTAATCCTGTTAATAAATCACGGCTACAAATCTCAGACTCCCACAAACAATGGACTGCCTGATCTACAACACATCCCCTTACAGAAGTTCAGAGTTCTTCATCTGAATACAGAGACAATTCCATGGGTTAAGATTTTCATACCATAAATGTTTCTGGTGTCTGTACCTTCATTTGAGGCTGAACACCCTTCCAATATTTAGGAGTAGCTCAAAGTGAAGAATATATATTCCTTATCGCTAATGGCTTCAATAACATGAAAGTAATTTGGGCAATATGTTTATCCTGAGAGTTCAAAAAATTAACATTAATTCCCTAGTTGATGTTCACTGTGTTATAGCTTGAAGAAAGATGTTGCTGTTGGGTCAGCTATAGCCCAGCGGTTCCTTCTCAAGTTTACATCATTTAACTTGTTCAACCTTTCAATGGTTCTAGTCCCGCGGGTGCTCTCTGGCCTTTTTTTCCCATCATTTGTCAATTAATGAACTACGCATCTTTACTTGCTCCATTCACTCTATTTGGTAAATATCGCCTATTTCCTCTTTCTATTTCTACAAATGATCATTAAAGCATTGCCTACTAGCTGAGTGGGTTCTCAGCTACATAGCCCAGCCTTTCCAGTGCTGTGTGATTGTCCCGACGCATAATAACATATTGAAAAAAAGTAATTCAATGATGTAAGGAAGGCATTTGTCCATCAAAACCAAACATCACCTTTTGATTGCTTTAGAACTAATTTTTTAAAACGTTTTTAACTTACAAGCCTGTTGCAATAATGATGATAACGTTGAAGACATAATTTTAAATCTTATGAAACTAAATTCCCAGATTGCCAGTATTCTAGCTTAAACTAGAATGTATCACTATGATGACATAACGATTTCACCATAATACACTAACAGCAAGTTAAGTAATTCAAGTAGACTCATTATATATTGCTGTAATAAGAACTATTGGAAATTACCTTTTTTATGAGTTGACATTGGTCACGCGTGGCGGGCGTGCCTTAGGCGCGCCGAAGGTAAGCCAAAGGTCAGCCCGTCTGCGCCCGTCCGCGCCTCGGCCGTGGCGGACGCAGAACATGCTGCCCCACAGTCCCAACGTGTCTATAATACTGCTATCTCCTATACTCGCGAGCAGCTGTGGTCTCTGCGTTCCGCGAGCTGCCCGGGTGCCGGAGGAGGGGTGGGGAATTCTATTATGCTCAACCCATGCCCGACCTGTGGCTTCTGCTGTGTTAAAACACTGATCGACCCTTCTTCCCCGGTGAAGGCTTCCCACTCAATCTCGGCAGCTTTGGTTAATGCTCGTTCATTGAGCAAGCACGCTGCGGATATATTTGAACTCCTCGCTGACGGCTTTCTCGACATTCTGTTTGTGACCGAAACCTGGCTTACCAATGCCAGAGCTCCGGATGTCGAGTTGGCCTTCCCCCGAGGCTACAAAATATATAGGAGAGATAGAGGTCTGGGAAGAGGGGGGGGGGTCTGGCAATCATTCTGAAAGATTCTTGGACCCTTCAGGTTGAGCCTTTGGAGGAATTAGGAGTTGGGGAAGTGATGAACTTTTCTCTGGTCCTCTCTCCTCATCTCACTCTGGGGGGGACGTTAATCTATCGGCCTCCAGGACCGGCAGGACCGTTTCTGGCAGCTCTGCTTGAATCTATGGTACCTCGAGCCCTGAGATTCCCTCATTTCTTATTGTTGGGTGATTTTAATATTCATGCTGAGGTAGCGGACCTCCCGGAATGTAAAGCTCTGTGTGATTTCTTTGATATGGCACATCTCTCCCAATGGGTCTCTTTACCTACGCACTCGGGGGTCACACTCTGGATGTGATTTGCTCCAACTTTCCCCTCCAGGTGGAAGCCCCTGAAGTTTTGACCTGGTCGGATCATCAGCTGATCAGATTTGCGTGGTCAGCTCAGAGAACTACCACTGGGGGGGCCAAGACCGTTTGTGCCAAGAAAATCAACATAGTGACTCTGGCTGCCACCCTGAAGGAGTGTAGGCCCGTGTTAGGCACTGATCTTGCCAAAGCGGTGCTGAACTTTAGAGAGTGGATGGTTGCAGGGACAACTGTTTCATCTAAAGGGGGGAGCAGGGGTAGAATGCGGTCTACTCCATCTAAACCTTGGTTCTCTCCTGAGCTGCGCATTCACAAACTGGCCTGTAAAAAGCTTGAACGGGACTGGCGCCAAACCTACTGCCCTTTAGCCAAGGCAGTTTTACGTTGGGAGCAGAGAAACTATTATGCCAGCATTAAAATAGCTAAGGGCGAATATTTTGCCAACCGAATTGAAAGGGCTAATAATAGCAGACGAGAGATGTTTGCGATTGTTAATAGCTTCCTTTCCCCCTGTGCTGAGCAACGGATGGTACCAGCTTCAAGGGCATGGTGCGAGAGCCTGTCCGTGTTTTTTGAGCAAAAAATAGCTGCTATTCAGTCCAGTTTTAGCCCCAGCAACTTCTCAGATGGCATTCCCTACCTTTCCCCCCCTCTAGGGTGTTCATCGTCCAGGATGGTGGAGCTCGTCACTCCCACAGCTTCTGACACGCTTGCCGTGATTAAATCATTGGAATCGGGATCTCCATCTGACCCTTGTCCGGCGAGGGTGCTGGCAGGGGTAGCTGATGTGGTGGTGCAGGAAGTGACGCATATAGTCGGCCTATCATTTAAATCAGCCATAGTGCCTGCTGAGTGGAAACAGGCTAAGCTCCTGCCCTTGCTCAAAAAGGCCGGAGCTGACCCTGCTGTGCTGGCCAATTATCAGCCAATTTTTCTGCTTCCGGCTATGGCAAAAATTGGCAAAAAACTGGCTTTCCGGCAGCTAAACGAGTTTGTGGAATCATCTGGGGCGCTTCGCGCGGCTCAATCTGGGTTCCGTGCTGCTCACAGCACGGAGTCGGCTCTGGTGGAGATCTCTGAAGCGGTTAGGGAGTGTCTGGACTGTGGCGGCAGAGTGGCTCTAATTTTATTGGACCTCTCTGCCGTGTTCGACACGGTGCCTCACCAACGCCTCCTCGCTCGGCTTGCTGATATTGGGATCTCCGGCCTCGCTCTAAACTGGCTGAGCTCCTTTCTCTCGGCTAGATCCCATGAGGTCTGGCTTCCTCCTTTTTCATCCTTGGCTAAGCCTCTTACGACAGGGGTCCCCCAGGGCTCCACTTTGAGCCCTCTGCTTTTTAATGTTTATTTGACCCCCCTGATAGAGCTAGCCGAACAACTGGGGGCCAAAATTATAGCGTATGCTGGCGACACGCAGCTGTTGTTTACCTGGCCCAGTGCTGTCTTAGATACAGAGCGGATTCAGAACTGTCTGTCTTCAGTCTTTAAGTGGTTAGCTTCTTCACAACTGAAGTGCAACGAGGATAAGACCGAAATTCTACTCTATGGTCAATTCCCCCCTAATTTCAGAGACTCACTCTGGCAGGCTGGTTTCCCGATGCCCTGCTCAGTTATTATCCTCGCTAAGAACTTGGGGGTCTGGTTCGGGGAAGACCTCCGGTTTGAGGGGCATATCAAGAAGCTAACTGGAGGCTGCTTCGAGACTCTTAAGGCGCTCCGGAAGTTCTTCCCCTATCTTCCTGCCTCGGCAAGAGAGTCAGTAGCGAGAGCTTTAATTCTCTCGCGTCTGGACTATGCCAACGCGCTGCTGAGTGGCTCCCCGGCTTATATGGTGAGGCGGCTCCAGGTGATCCAAACGCGACCGCCAGACTGTTGGGTAATATTTCCAGCCGGGTCAGCGTAAGGAATCACCTGCAGAGTCTGCACTGGTTGGCAGTTCCTCAAAGGATTACTTTTAAAATTTTGACCCTGGCTCATAAAGCTATTAACGGGCAGGGACCCGCCTACTTGATTAAACGATTTAGGCGTTACTCTCCCAATCGAGCCCTGCGCTCTGCCGCTCAACAGCTGCTGCAGGTTCCCCGTTTTTGGCTTGTCCGGCTGGGAGGACAATCAGTGGCGGTGAAGGCCGCCTCGGCCTGGAATGAGCTTCCTTTATCCCTGCGCGCTATCTTGAATTTTGGTTCTTTTAAAAAAGCGTTGAAAACCCATCTGTTTAGACTGGCCTTTTAGTTTTCTTTTCTGTGTAGTGTTGGCTGTTAATCTGTTTCTTCTTTTCGCGCCAGGATACTCCGGCAGTAATTGAGCGCGTTACAAAACAGCATAACATAACATAACATAACATCATTTGTTGGAATGCATAAGTATTAGGTATAGAATAAGCAAGTGAGTGATGTGATACATGCTGCCCCCTTTAACATTGTTTGAGGGGACCGTTAGTTGGCTTCCAGTTTTTTCAACTTCACATCACCAAAGGTATATCAGTGCAGTGATGAATTTGAAAAAATGTATAACCCCACAGCATGGTGTTGGAATCATTTGTGTTTCTTTTTAAAAAATAAAATCCTAATTTAGTGGTTTCTTCTACAAAAAAGGAACCCTGAAAAGGTTGAAGAACTGCATGATGTTTGCCAAAGTCACCTGGCAAAATGTTCCTACATTGATAACAACTGCAACGACAGGTGTTTATGAGAATGTACAGTTGTTGCTGCTGGGGATGCAGAACTGACAGGGTTTCCAGGTTTAATATGTCAAAACATAATTTTGGCTGCATTTACATTGAATTCTGTGATTTGAATTTAATGTTAAACTACTCTCTCAGAAGGATTTTTAATTCTGTTGTTAATCCTGTTAATAAATCACGGCTACAAATCTCAGACTGCCACAAACAATGGACTGCTTGATCTACAACACATCCCCTTACAGAAGTTCAGAGTTCTTCATCTGAATACAGAGACAATTCCATGGGTTAAGATTTTCATACCATAAATGTTTCTGATGTCTGTACCTTCATGTGAGGCTGAACACCCTTCCAATATTTAGGAGTAGCTCAAAGTGAAGAATATATATTCCTTATCGCTAATGGCTTCAATAACATGAAAGTAATTTGTGCAATATGTTTATCCTGAGAGTTCAAAAAATTAACATAAATTCCCTAGTTGATGTTCACTGTGTTATAGCTTGAAGAAAGATGTTGCTGTTAGGTCAGCTATAGCCCTGCGGTTAATTCTCAAGTTTACATCATTTAACTTGTTCAACCTTTCAAAGGTTCTAGTCCCGCGGGTGCTCTCTGGCCTTTTTTTCCCATCATTTGTCAATTAATGAACTACGCATCTTTACTTGCTTCATTCACTCTATTTGGTAAATATCGCCTATTTCTTCTTTCTATTTCTACAAATGATCATTAAAGCATTGCCTACTAGCAGAGTGGGTTCTCAGCTAAATAACACAGCCTTTCCAGTGCTGTGTGATTGTCCCGACACATAATAACATATTGAAAAAAAGTAATTCAATGAGGTAAGGAAGGCATTTGTCCGTCAAAACTAAACATCACCTTTTGATTGCTTTAGAACTAATTTTTGTAAACTTTTTAAACTTACAAGCCTGTTGCAATAATGATGATATTGTTGAAGACAGAATTTTAAATCTTATGAAACTAAATTCCCAGATTGTCAGTATTCTAGCTTAAACTAGAATGTATCACTATGATGACATAACGCTTTCACCATAATATACTAACAGCAAGTTAAGTAATTCAAGTAGACTCATTATATATTGCTGTAATAAGAACTATTGGAAATTACCTTTTTTATGAGTTGACATCATTTGTTGGAATGCATAAGTATTAGGTATAGAATAAGCAAGTGAGTAACGTGATGCATGCAGCCCCTTTAACATTGTTTGAGGGGACCGTTAGTTGGCTTCCAGTTTTTTCAACTTCACATCACCACAAGGTATATCAGTGCAGTGATGAATTTGAAAAAATTTATAACCCCACAGCATGGTGTTAGAAACATTTGTGTTTCTTTTTAAAAAATAAAATCCTAATTTAGTGGTTTCTTCTACAAAAAAGGAACCCTGAAAATGTTGAAGAACTGCATAATGTTTGACAAAGTCACCTAGCAAAATGTTCCTACATTAATAACAACTGCAACAACAGGTGTTTATGACAATGTACAGTTGTTGCTGCTGGGGATGCAGACCTGACCGGGTTTCAAGGTTTAATATGTCAAAACCTAATTTTGGCTGCATTTACATTGAATTCTGTGATTTGAATTTAATGTTAAACTACTCTCTCAGAAGGATTTTTAATTCGGTTGTTAATCCTGTTAATAAATCACGGCTACAAATCTCATACTGTCACAAACAATGGACTGCCTGATCTACAACACATCCCCTTACAGAAGTTCAGAGTTCTTCATCTGAATACAGAGACAATTCCATGGGTTAAGATTTACATACCATAAATGTTTCTGGTGTCTGTACCTTCATTTGATGCTGAACACCCTTCCAATATTCAGGCGTAGCTCAAAGTGAAGAATATATAGTTCCTTATCGCTAATGGCTTCAATAACATGAAAGTAATTTGTGCAATATGTTTATCCTGAGAGTTCAAAAAAATTAACATTAATTTCCTAGTTGATGTTCACTGTGTTATAGCTTGAAGAAAGATATTTCTGTTGGGTCAGCTATAGCCCAGCGGTTCCTTCTCAAGTGTACATGATTTAACTTGTTTAACCTTTAAATGGTTTTAGTCCCGCGGGTGCTCTCTGGCCTTTTTTTCACATCATTTGTCAATTAATGAACTATGCATCTTTACTTGCTTCATTCACTCTATTTGGTACATATCGCCTATTTCCTCTTTCTATTTCTACAAATGATCATTAAAGCATTGCCTACTAGCAGAGTGGGTTCTCAGCTACTTAACTCAGCCTTTCCAGTGCTGTGTGATTGTCCCGACGCATAATAACATATTGAAAAAAAGTAATTCAATGAGGTAAGGAAGGCATTTGTCCATCAAAACCAAACATCACCTTTTGATTGCTTTAGAACAAATTTTTTTAAACTTTTTTAACTTACAAGCCTGTTGCAATAATGATGATAATGTTGAAGACAGAATTTTAAATCTTATGAAACTAAATTCCCAGATTGTCAGTATTCTAGCTTAAACTAGAATGTATCACTATGATGACATAACGCTTTCACCATAATACACTAACAGCAAGTTAAGTAATTCAAGTAGACTCATTTTATATTGCTGTAATAGGAACTATTGGAAATTACCTTTTTTATGAGTTGACATAATTTGTTGGAATGCATAAGTATTAGGTATAGAATAAGCAAGTGAGTAACGTGATGCATGCAGCCCCTTTAACATTGTTTGAGGGGACCGTTAGTTGGCTTCCAGTTTTTTCAACTTCACATCACCACAAGGTATATCAGTGCAGTGATGAATTTGAAAAAATGTATAACCCCACAGCATGGTGTTGGAATCATTTGTGTTTCTTTTTAAAAAATAAAATCCTAATTTAGTGGTTTCTTCTACAAAAAAAGAACCCTGAAAATGTTGAAGAACTGCATAATGTTTGACAAAGTCACCTAGCAAAATGTTCCTACATTAATAACAACTGCAACAACAGGTGTTTATGACAATGTACAGTTGTTGCTGCTGGGGATGCAGACCTGACAGGGTTTCAAGGTTTAATATGTCAAAACCTAATTTTGGCTGCATTTACATTGAATTCTGTGATTTGAATTTAATGTTAAACTCCTCACTCAGAAGGATTTTTGTTTCTATTGTTAATCCTGTTAATAAATCACGGCTACAAATCTCAGACTCCCACAAACAATGGACTGCCTGATCTACAACACATCCCCTTACAGAAGTTCAGAGTTCTTCATCTGAATACAGAGACAATTCCATGGGTTAAGATTTTCATACCATAAATGTTTCTGGTGTCTGTACCTTCATTTGAGGCTGAACACCCTTCCAATATTTAGGAGTAGCTCAAAGTGAAGAATATATATTCCTTATCGCTAATGGCTTCAATAACATGAAAGTAATTTGTGCAATATGTTTATCCTGAGATTTCAAAAAATTAACATTAATTCCCTAGTTGATGTTCACCACTGTGTTATAGCTTGAAGAAAGATGTTGCAGTTGGGTTAGCTATGGGTCAGCTATAGCCCAGCGGTTCCTTCTCAAGTTTACATGATTTAACTTGTTCAACCTTTCAATGGTTCTAGTCCCGCGGGTGCTCTCTGGCCTTTTTTCCCATCATTTGTCAATTAATGAACTACGCATCTTTACTTGCTTCATTCACTCTATTTGGTAAATATTGCCTATTTCCTCTTTCTATTTGTACACATGATCATTAAAGCATTGCCTACTAGCAGAGTGGGTTCTCAGCTACATAACACAGCCTTTCCAGCGCTGTGTGATTGTCCCGACCCATAATAACATATTGAAAAAGAGTAATTCAATGAGGTAAGGAAGGCATTTGTCCATCAAAACCAAACATCACCTTTTGATTGCTTTAGAACTAATTTTTTTAAACTTTTTTAACTTACAAGCCTGTTGCAATAATGATGATAATGTTGAAGACAGAATTTTAAATCTTATGAAACTAAATTCCCAGATTGTCAGTATTCTAGCTTAAACTAGACTGTATCACTATGATGACATAACGCTTTCACCATAATACACTAACAGCAAGTTAAGTAATTCAAGTAGACTCATTTTATATTGCTGTAATAAGAACTATTGGAAATTACCTTTTTTATGAGTTGACATCATTTGTTGGAATGCATAGGTATTAGGTATAGAATAAGCAAGTGAGTAGTGTGATGCATGCATCCCCGTTTAACATTGTTTGAGGGGACCGTTAGTTGGCTTCCAGTTTTTTCAACTTCACATCACCAAAAGGTATATCAGTGCAGTGATGAATTTGAAAAAATGTATAACCCCACAGCATGGTGTTGGAATCATTTGTGTTTCTTTTTAAAAAATAAAATCCTAATTTAGTGGTTTCTTCTACAAAAAAGGAACCCTGAAAATGTTGACGAACTGCATAATGTTTGACAAAGTCACCTAGCAAAATGTTCCTACATTGATAACAACTGCAACGACAGGTGTTCATCACAATGTTCAGTTGTTGCTGCTGGGGATGCAGACCTGACAGGGTTTCCAGGTTTAATATGTCAAAACTGAATTTTGGCTGCATTTACATTGAATTCTGTGATTTGAATTTAATGTTAAACTACTCACTCAGAAGAATTTTTAATTCTGTTGTTAATCCTGTTAATAAATCACGGCTACAAATCTCAGACTGCCACAAACAATGGACTGCCTGATCTACAACACATCCCCTTACAGAGGTTCAGAGTTCTTCATCTGAATACAGAGACAATTCCATGGGTTAAGATTTTCATACCATAAATGTTTCTGGTGTCTGTACCTTCATTTGACGCTGAACACCCTTCCAATATTTAGGAGTAGCTCAAAGTGAAGAATATATATTCCTTATCGCTAATGGCTTCAATACCATGAAAGTAATTTGTGCAATATGTTTATCCTGAGAGTTCAAAAACATTAACATTAATTCCCTAGTTGATGTTCACTGTGTTATAGCTAGAAGAAAGATGTTGCTGTTGGGTCAGCTATAGCCCAGCGGTTCCTTCTCAAGTTTACATCATTTAACTTGTTCAACCTTTCAATGGTTCTAGTCCCGCGGGTGCTCTCTGGCCTTTTTTTCCCATCATTTGTCAATTAATGAACTACGCATCTTTACTTGCTTCATTCACTCTATTTGGTAAATATCGCCTATTTCCTCTTTCTATTTCTACAAATGATCATTAAAGCATTGCCTACTAGCAGAGTGGATTCTCAGCTACATAACACAGCCTTTCCAGTGCTGTGTGATTGTCCCGACGCATAATAACATATTGAAAAAAAGTAATTCAATGAGGTAAGGAAGGCATTTGTCAGTCAAAACCAAACATCACCTTTTGATTGCTTTAGAATTAATTTTTTTAAACTTTTTTAACTTACAAGCCTGTTGCAATAATGATGATATTGTTGAAGACAGAATATTAAATCTTATGAAACTAAATTCCCAGATTGTCAGTATTCTAGCTTAAACTAGAATGTATCACTATGATGACATAACGCTTTCACCATAATACACTAACAGCAAGTTAAGTAATTCAAGTAGACTCATTTTATATTGCTGTAATAGGAACTATTGGAAATTACCTTTTTTATGAGTTGACATAATTTGTTGGAATGCATAAGTATTAGGTATAGAATAAGCAAGTGAGTAACGTGATGCATGCAGCCCCTTTAACATTGTTTGAGGGGACCGTTAGTTGGCTTCCAGTTTTTTCAACTTCACATCACCACAAGGTATATCAGTGCAGTGATGAATTTGAAAAAATGTATAACCCCACAGCATGGTGTTGGAATCATTTGTGTTTCTTTTTAAAAAATAAAATCCTAATTTAGTGGTTTCTTCTACAAAAAAAGAACCCTGAAAATGTTGAAGAACTGCATAATGTTTGACAAAGTCACCTAGCAAAATGTTCCTACATTAATAACAACTGCAACAACAGGTGTTTATGACAATGTACAGTTGTTGCTGCTGGGGATGCAGACCTGACAGGGTTTCAAGGTTTAATATGTCAAAACCTAATTTTGGCTGCATTTACATTGAATTCTGTGATTTGAATTTAATGTTAAACTCCTCACTCAGAAGGATTTTTGTTTCTATTGTTAATCCTGTTAATAAATCACGGCTACAAATCTCAGACTCCCACAAACAATGGACTGCCTGATCTACAACACATCCCCTTACAGAAGTTCAGAGTTCTTCATCTGAATACAGAGACAATTCCATGGGTTAAGATTTTCATACCATAAATGTTTCTGGTGTCTGTACCTTCATTTGAGGCTGAACACCCTTCCAATATTTAGGAGTAGCTCAAAGTGAAGAATATATATTCCTTATCGCTAATGGCTTCAATAACATGAAAGTAATTTGTGCAATATGTTTATCCTGAGATTTCAAAAAATTAACAT
Source organism: Lissotriton helveticus (assembly GCF_964261635.1). Taxonomy (NCBI): domain Eukaryota; kingdom Metazoa; phylum Chordata; class Amphibia; order Caudata; family Salamandridae; genus Lissotriton; species Lissotriton helveticus. Next base: position 69,322,181 of record NC_136058.1, read on the forward strand.
TAATTCCCTAGTTGATGTTCACCACTGTGTTATAGCTTGAAGAAAGATGTTGCAGTTGGGTTAGCTATGGGTCAGCTATAGCCCAGCGGTTCCTTCTCAAGTTTACATGATTTAACTTGTTCAACCTTTCAATGGTTCTAGTCCCGCGGGTGCTCTCTGGCCTTTTTTCCCATCATTTGTCAATTAATGAACTACGCATCTTTACTTGCTTCATTCACTCTATTTGGTAAATATTGCCTATTTCCTCTTTCTATTTGTACACATGATCATTAAAGCATTGCCTACTAGCAGAGTGGGTTCTCAGCTACATAACACAGCCTTTCCAGCGCTGTGTGATTGTCCCGACCCATAATAACATATTGAAAAAGAGTAATTCAATGAGGTAAGGAAGGCATTTGTCCATCAAAACCAAACATCACCTTTTGATTGCTTTAGAACTAATTTTTTTAAACTTTTTTAACTTACAAGCCTGTTGCAATAATGATGATAATGTTGAAGACAGAATTTTAAATCTTATGAAACTAAATTCCCAGATTGTCAGTATTCTAGCTTAAACTAGACTGTATCACTATGATGACATAACGCTTTCACCATAATACACTAACAGCAAGTTAAGTAATTCAAGTAGACTCATTTTATATTGCTGTAATAAGAACTATTGGAAATTACCTTTTTTATGAGTTGACATCATTTGTTGGAATGCATAGGTATTAGGTATAGAATAAGCAAGTGAGTAGTGTGATGCATGCATCCCCGTTTAACATTGTTTGAGGGGACCGTTAGTTGGCTTCCAGTTTTTTCAACTTCACATCACCACAAGGTATATCAGTGCAGTGATGAATTTGAAAAAATGTATAACCCCACAGCATGGTGTTGGAATCATTTGTGTTTCTTTTTAAAAAATAAAATCCTAATTTAGTGGTTTCTTCTACAAAAAAGGAACCCTGAAAATGTTGACGAACTGCATAATGTTTGACAAAGTCACCTAGCAAAATGTTCCTACATTGATAACAACTGCAACGACAGGTGTTCATCACAATGTTCAGTTGTTGCTGCTGGGGATGCAGACCTGACAGGGTTTCCAGGTTTAATATGTCAAAACTGAATTTTGGCTGCATTTACATTGAATTCTGTGATTTGAATTTAATGTTAAACTACTCACTCAGAAGAATTTTTAATTCTGTTGTTAATCCTGTTAATAAATCACGGCTACAAATCTCAGACTGCCACAAACAATGGACTGCCTGATCTACAACACATCCCCTTACAGAAGTTCAGAGTTCTTCATCTGAATACAGAGACAATTCCATGGGTTAAGATTTTCATACCATAAATGTTTCTGGTGTCTGTACCTTCATTTGACGCTGAACACCCTTCCAATATTTAGGAGTAGCTCAAAGTGAAGAATATATATTCCTTATCGCTAATGGCTTCAATACCATGAAAGTAATTTGTGCAATATGTTTATCCTGAGAGTTCAAAAACATTAACATTAATTCCCTAGTTGATGTTCACTGTGTTATAGCTAGAAGAAAGATGTTGCTGTTGGGTCAGCTATAGCCCAGCGGTTCCTTCTCAAGTTTACATCATTTAACTTGTTCAACCTTTCAATGGTTCTAGTCCCGCGGGTGCTCTCTGGCCTTTTTTTCCCATCATTTGTCAATTAATGAACTACGCATCTTTACTTGCTTCATTCACTCTATTTGGTAAATATCGCCTATTTCCTCTTTCTATTTCTACAAATGATCATTAAAGCATTGCCTACTAGCAGAGTGGATTCTCAGCTACATAACACAGCCTTTCCAGTGCTGTGTGATTGTCCCGACGCATAATAACATATTGAAAAAAAGTAATTCAATGAGGTAAGGAAGGCATTTGTCAGTCAAAACCAAACATCACCTTTTGATTGCTTTAGAATTAATTTTTTTAAACTTTTTTAACTTACAAGCCTGTTGCAATAATGATGATATTGTTGAAGACAGAATTTTAAATCGTATGAAACTAAATTCCCAGATTGTCAGTATTCTAGCTTAAACTAGAATGTATCACTATGATGACATAACACTTTCACCATAATATACTAACAGCAAGTTAAGTAATTCAAGTAGACTCATTATATATTGCTGTAATAAGAACTATTGGAAATTACCTTTTTTATGAGTTGACATCATTTGTTGGAATGCATAAGTATTAGGTATAGAATGAGCAAGTGAGTAACGTGAAGCATGCAGCCCCCTTTAACATTGTTTGAGGGGAATGTTAGTTGGCTTCCAGTTTTTTCAACTTCACATCACCACAAGGTATATCAGTGCAGTGATGAATTTGAAAAAATTCATAACCCCACAGCATGGTGTTGGAATCATTTGTGTTTCTTTTAAAAAAATAAAATCCTAATTTTGTGGTTTCTTCTACAAAAAAGGAACCCTGAAAATGTTGACGAACTGCATAATGTTTGACAAAGTCACCTAGCAAAATGTTCCTACATTGATAACAACTGCAACAACAGGTGTTTATGACAATGTACAGTTGTTGCTGCTGGGGATGCAGACCTGACAGGGTTTCCAGGTTTAATATGTCAAAACCTAATTTTGGCTGCATTTACATTGAATTCTGTGATTTGAATTTAATGTTAAACTACTCACTCAGAAGGATTTTTATTTCTGTTGTTAATCCTGTTAATAAATCACGGCTACAAATCTCAGACTCCCACAAACAATGGACTGCCTGATCTACAACACATCCCCTTACAGAAGTTCAGAGTTCTTCATCTGAATACAGAGACAATTCCATGGGTTAAGATTTTCATACCATAAATGTTTCTGGTGTCTGTACCTTCATTTGAGGCTGAACACCCTTCCAATATTTAGGAGTAGCTCAAAGTGAAGAATATATATTCCTTATCGCTAATGGCTTCAATAACATGAAAGTAATTTGGGCAATATGTTTATCCTGAGAGTTCAAAAAATTAACATTAATTCCCTAGTTGATGTTCACTGTGTTATAGCTTGAAGAAAGATGTTGCTGTTGGGTCAGCTATAGCCCAGCGGTTCCTTCTCAAGTTTACATCATTTAACTTGTTCAACCTTTCAATGGTTCTAGTCCCGCGGGTGCTCTCTGGCCTTTTTTTTCCCATCATTTGTCAATTAATGAACTACGCATCTTTACTTGCTTCATTCACTCTATTTGGTAAATATCGCCTATTTCCTCTTTCTATTTCTACAAATGATCATTAAAGCATTGCCTACTAGTTGAGTGGGTTCTCAGCTACATAGCCCAGCCTTTCCAGTGCTGTGTGATTGTCCCGACGCATAATAACATATTGAAAAAAAGTAATTCAATGATGTAAGGAAGGCATTTGTCCATCAAAACCAAACATCACCTTTTGATTGCTTTAGAACTAATTTTTTAAAACGTTTTTAACTTACAAGCCTGTTGCAATAATGATGATAACGTTGAAGACATAATTTTAAATCTTATGAAACTTAATTCCCAGATTGCCAGTATTCTAGCTTAAACTAGAATGTATCACTATGATGACATAACGATTTCACATAATACACTAACAGCAAGTTAAGTAATTCAAGTAGACTCATTATATATTGCTGTAATAAGAACTATTGGAAATTACCTTTTTTATGAGTTGACATCAGTCACGCGTGGCGGGCGTGCCTTAGGCGCGCCGAAGGTAAGCCAAAGGTCAGCCCGTCTGCGCCCGTCCGCGCCTCGGCCGTGGCGGACGCAGGACATGCTGCCCCACAGTCCCAAAGTGTCTATAATACTGCTATCTCCTATACTCGCGAGCAGCTGTGGTCTCTGCGTTCCGCGAGCTGCCCGGGTGCCGGAGGGGGGGTGGGGAATTCTATTATGCTCAACCCATGCCCGACCTGTGGCTTCTGCTGTGTTAAAACACTGATCGACCCTTCTTCCCCGGTGAAGGCTTCCCACTCAATCTCGGCAGCTTTGGTTAATGCTCGTTCATTGAGCAAGCACGCTGCGGATATATTTGAACTCCTCGCTGACGGCTTTCTCGACATTCTGTTTGTGACCGAAACCTGGCTTACCAACGCCAGTGCTCCGGATGTCGAGTTGGCCTTCCCCCGAGGCTACAAAATATATAGGAGAGATAGAGGTCTGGGAAGAGGGGGGGGGGGGTCTGGCAATCATTCTGAAAGATTCTTGGACCCTTCAGGTTGAGCCTTTGGAGGAATTAGGAGTTGGGGAAGTGATGAACTTTTCTCTGGTCCTCTCTCCTCATCTCACTCTGGGGGGGACGTTAATCTATCGGCCTCCAGGACCGGCAGGACCGTTTCTGGCAGCTCTGCTTGAATCTATGGTACCTCGAGCCCTGAGATTCCCTCATTTCTTATTGTTGGGTGATTTTAATATTCATGCTGAGGTAGCGGACCTCCCGGAATGTAAAGCTCTGTGTGATTTCTTTGATATGGCACATCTCTCCCAATGGGTCTCTTTATCTACGCACTCGGGGGTCACACTCTGGATGTGATTTGCTCCAACTTTCCCCTCCAGGTGGAAGCCCCTGAAGTTTTGACGTGGTCGGATCATCAGCTGATCAGATTTGCGTGGTCAGCTCAGAGAACTACCACTGGGGGGGCTAAGACCGTTTGTGCCAAGAAAATCAACATAGTGACTCTGGCTGCCACCCTGAAGGAGTGTAGGCCCGTGTTAGGCACTGATCTTGCCAAAGCGGTGCTGAACTTTAGAGAGTGGATGGTTGCAGGGACAACTGTTTCATCTAAAGGGGGGAGCAGGGGTAGAATGCGGTCTACTCCATCTAAACCTTGGTTCTCTCCTGAGCTGCGCATTCACAAACTGGCCTGTAAAAAGCTTGAACGGGCCTGGCGCCAAACCTACTGCCCTTTAGCCAAGGCAGTTTTACGTGGGGAGCAGAGAAACTATTATGCCAGCATTAAAATAGCTAAGGGCGAATATTTTGCCAACCAAATTGAAAGGGCTAATAATAGCAGTCGAGAGATCTTTGCGATTGTTAATAGCTTCCTTTCCCCCTGTGCTGAGCAACGGATGGTACCAGCTTCAAGGGCATGGTGCGAGAGCCTGTCCGTGTTTTTTGAGCAAAAAATAGCTGCTATTCAGTCCAGTTTTAGCCCCAGCAACTTCTCAGATGGCATTCCCTACCTTTCCCCCCCTCTAGGGTGTTCATCGTCCAGGACGGTGGAGCTCGTCACTCCCACAGCTTCTGACACGCTTGCCGTGATTAAATCCTTGAAATCGGGATCTCCATCTGACCCTTGTCCGGCGAGGGTGCTGGCAGGGGTAGCTGATGTGGTGGTGCAGGAAGTGACGCATATAGTCGGCCTATCATTTAAATCAGCCATAGTTCCTGCTGAGTGGAAACAGGCTAAGCTCCTGCCCTTGCTCAAAAAGGCCGGAGCTGACCCTGCTGTGCTGGCCAATTATCAGCCAATTTTTCTGCTTCCGGCTATGGCAAAAATTGGCAAAAAACTGGATTTCCGGCAGCTAAACGAGTTTGTGGAATCATCTGGGGCGCTTCGCGCGGCTCAATCTGGGTTCCGTGCTGCTCACAGCACGGAGTCGGCTCTGGTGGAGATCTCTGAAGCGGTTAGGGAGTGTCTGGACTGTGGCGGCAGAGCGGCTCTAATTTTATTGGACCTCTCTGCCGTGTTCGACACGGTGCCTCACCAACGCCTCCTCGCTCGGCTTGCTGATATTGGGATCTCCGGCCTCGCTCTAAACTGGCTGAGCTCCTTTCTCTCGGCTAGATCCCATGAGGTCTGGCTTCCTCCTTTTTCATCCTTGGCTAAGCCTCTTACGACAGGGGTCCCCCAGGGCTCCACTTTGAGCCCTCTGCTTTTTAATGTTTATTTGACCCCCCTGATAGAGCTAGCCGAACAACTGGGGGCCAAAATTATAGCGTATGCTGACGACACGCAGCCGTTGTTTACCTTGCCCAGTGCTGTCTTAGATACAGAGCGGATTCAGAACTGTCTGTCTTCAGTCTTTAAGTGGTTAGCTTCTTCACAACTGAAGTGCAACGAGGATAAGACCGAAATTCTACTCTATGGTCAATTCCCCCCTAATTTCAGAGACTCACTCTGGCCGGCTGGTTTCCCGATGCCCTGCTCAGTTATTATCCTCGCTAAGAACTTGGGGGTCTGGTTCGGGGAAGACCTCCGGTTTGAGGGGCATATCAAGAAGCTAACTGGAGGCTGCTTCGAGACTCTTAAGGCGCTCCGGAAGTTCTTCCCCTATCTTCCTGCCTCGGCAAGAGAGTCAGTAGCGAGAGCTTTAATTCTCTCGCGTCTGGACTATGCCAACGCGCTGCTGAGTGGCTCCCCGGCTTATATGGTGAGGCGGCTCCAGGTGATCCAAAACGCGACCGCCAGACTGTTGGGTAATATTTCCAGCCGGGTCAGCGTAAGGAATCACCTGCAGAGTCTGCACTGGTTGCCAGTTCCTCAAAGGATTACTTTTAAAATTTTGACCCTGGCTCATAAAGCTATTAACGGGCAGGGACCCGCCTACTTGATTAAACGATTTAGGCGTTACTCTCCCAATCGAGCCCTGCGCTCTGCCGCTCAACAGCTGCTGCAGGTTCCCCGTTTTTGGCTTGTCCGGCTGGGAGGGCAATCAGTGGCGGTGAAGGCCGCCTCGGCCTGGAATGAGATTCCTTTATCCCTGTGCGCTATCTTGAATTTTGGTTCTTTTAAAAAAGCGTTGAAAACCCATCAGTTTAGACTTGCCTTTTAGTTTTCTTTTCTGTGTAGTGTTGGCTGTTAATCTGTTTCTTCTTTTCGCGCCAGGATACTCCGGCAGTAATTGAGCGCGTTACAAAACAGCATAACATAACATAACATAACATCATTTGTTGGAATGCATAAGTATTAGGTATAGAATAAGCAAGTGAGTAATGTGATACATGCTGCCCCCTTTAACATTGTTTGAGGGGACCGTTAGTTGGCTTCCAGTTTTTTCAACTTCACATCACCAAAGGTATATCAGTGCAGTGATGAATTTGAAAAAATGTATAACCCCACAGCATGGTGTTGGAATCATTTGTGTTTCTTTTTAAAAAATAAAATCCTAATTTAGTGGTTTCTTCTACAAAAAAGGAACCCTGAAAAGGTTGAAGAACTGCATGATGTTTGACAAAGTCACCTGGCAAAATGTTCCTACATTGATAACAACTGCAACGACAGGTGTTTATGACAATGTACATTTGGTGCTGCTGGGGATGCAGAACTGACAGGGTTTCAAGGTTTAATATGTCAAAACCTAATTTTGGCTGCATTTACATTGAATTCTGTGATTTGAATTTAATGTTAAACTACTCTCTCAGAAGGATTTTTAATTCTGTTGTTAATCCTGTTAATAAATCACGGCTACAAATCTCAGACTGCCACAAACAATGGACTGCTTGATCTACAACACATCCCCTTACAGAAGTTCAGAGTTCTTCATCTGAATACAGAGACAATTCCATGGGTTAAGATTTTCATACCATAAATGTTTCTGATGTCTGTACCTTCATGTGAGGCTGAACACCCTTCCAATATTTAGGAGTAGCTCAAAGTGAAGAATATATTTTCCTTATCGCTAATGGCTTCAATAACATGAAAGTAATTTGTGCAATATGTTTATCCTGAGAGTTCAAAAAATTAACATAAATTCCCTAGTTGATGTTCACTGTGTTATAGCTTGAAGAAAGATGTTGCTGTTAGGTCAGCTATAGCCCTGCGGTTCATTCTCAAGTTTACATCATTTAACTTGTTCAACCTTTCAATGGTTCTAGTCCCGCGGGTGCTCTCTGGCCTTTTTTTCCCATCATTTGTCAATTAATGAACTACGCATCTTTACTTGCTTCATTCACTCTATTTGGTAAATATCGCCTATTTCTTCTTTCTATTTCTACAAATGATCATTAAAGCATTGCCTACCAGCAGAGTGGATTCTCAGCTACATAACACAGCCTTTCCAGTGCTGTGTGATTGTCCCGACACATAATAACATATTGAAAAAAAGTAATTCAATGAGGTAAGGAAGGCATTTGTCCGTCAAAACCAAACATCACCTTTTGATTGCTTTAGAACTAATTTTTTAAAACCTTTTTAACTTACAAGCCTGTTGCAATAATGATGATATTGTTGAAGACAGAATTTTAAATCTTATGAAACTAAATTCCCAGATTGTCAGTATTCTAGCTTAAACTAGAATGTATCACTATGATGACATAACGCTTTCACCATAATATACTAACAGCAAGTTAAGTAATTCAAGTAGACTCATTATATATTGCTGTAATAAGAACTATTGGAAATTACCTTTTTTATGAGTTGACATCATTTGTTGGAATGCATAAGTATTAGGTATAGAATGAGCAAGTGAGTAACGTGAAGCATGCAGCCCCCTTTAACATTGTTTGAGGGGAATGTTAGTTGGCTTCCAGTTTTTTCAACTTCACATCACCACAAGGTATATCAGTGCAGTGATGAATTTGAAAAAATGTATAACCCCACAGCATGGGGTTGGAATCATTTGTGTTTCTTTTTAAAAAATAAAATCCTAATTTAGTGGTTTCTTCTACAAAAAAGGAACCCTGAAAATGTTGACGAACTGCATAATGTTTGACAAAGTCACCTAGCAAAATGTTCCTACATTGATAACAACTGCAACAACAGGTGTTTATGACAATGTACAGTTGTTGCTGCTGGGGATGCAGACCTGACAGGGTTTCCAGGTTTAATATGTCAAAACCTAATTTTGGCTGCATTTACATTGAATTCTGTGATTTGAATTTAATGTTAAACTACTCACTCAGAAGGATTTTTAATTCTGTTGTTAATCCTGTTAATAAATCACGGCTACAAATCTCAGACTGCCACAAACAATGGACTGCCTGATCTACAACACATCCCCTTACAGAAGTTCAGAGTTCTTCATCTGAATACAGAGACAATTCCAGGGGTTAAGATTTTCATACCATAAATGTTTCTGGTGTATGTACCTTCATTTGAGGCCGAACACCCTTCCAATATTTAGGAGTAGCTCAAAGTGAAGAATATATATTCCTTATCGCTAATGGCTTCAATAACATGAAAGTAATTTGTGTAATATGTTTATCCTGAGAGTTCAAAAAATTAACATTATTTCCCTAGCTGATGTTCACTGTGTTATAGCTTGAAGAAAGATGTTGCTGTTGGGTTAGTTATGGGTCAGCTATAGCCCAGCGGTTCCTTCTCAAGTTTGCATGATCAAACTTGTTCAACCTTTCAATGGTTCTAGTCCTGCGGGTGCTCTCTGGCCTTTTTTCCCATCATTTGTCAATTAATGAACTACGCATCTTTACTTGCTTCATTCACTCTATTTGGTAAATATTGCCTATTTCCTCTTTCTATTTGTACAAATGATCATTAAAGCATTGCCTACAAGCAGAGTGGGTTCTCAGATACATAACACAGCCTTTCCAGTGCTGTGTGATTGTCCCGACCCATAATAACATATTGAAAAAGAGTAATTCAATGAGGTAAGGAAGGCATTTGTCCATCAAAACCAAACATCACCTTTTGATTGCTTTAGAACTAATTTTTGTAAACTTTTTAAACTTACAAGCCTGTTGCAATAATGATGATAATGTTGAAGACAGAATTTTAAATCTTATGAAACTAAATTCCCAGATTGTCAGTATTCTAGCTTAAACTAGAATGTATCACTATGATGACATAACGCTTTCACCATAATACACTAACAGCAAGTTAAGTAATTCAAGTAGACTCATTTTATATTGCTGTAATAAGAACTATTGGAAATTACCTTTTTTATGAGTTGACATCATTTGTTGGAATGCATTTGTATTAGGTATAGAATAAGCAAGTGAGTAACGTGATGCATGCAGCCCCTTTAACATTGTTTGAGGGGACCGTTAGTTGGCTTCCAGTTTTTTCAACTTCACATCACCACAAGGTATATCAGTGCAGTGATGAATTTGAAAAAATGTATAACCCCACAGCATGGTGTTGGAATCATTTGTGTTTCTTTTTAAAAAATAAAATCCTAATTTAGTGGTTTCTTCTACAAAAAAGGAACCCTGAAAATGTTGAAGAACTGCATAATGTTTGACAAAGTCACCTAGCAAAATGTTCCTACATTAATAACAACTGCAACAACAGGTGTTTCTGACAATGTACAGTTGTTGCTGCTGGGGATGCAGACCTGACCGGGTTTTAAGGTTTAATATGTCAAAACCTAATTTTGGCTGCATTTACATTGAATTCTGTGATTTGAATTTAATGTTAAACTACTCTCTCAGAAGGATTTTTTATTCGGTTGTTAATCCTGTTAATAAATCACGGCTACAAATCTCATACTGCCACAAACAATGGACTGCCTGATCTACAACACATCCCCTTACAGAAGTTCAGAGTTCTTCTTCTGAATACAGAGACAATTCCATGGGTTAAGATTTTCATACCATAAATGTTTCTGGTGTCTGTACCTTCATTTGATGCTGAACACCCTTCCAATATTCAGGAGTAGCTCAAAGTGAAGAATATATAGTTCCTTATCGCTAATGGCTTCAATAACATGAAAGTAATTTGTGCAATATGTTTATCCTGAGAGTTCAAAAAAATGAACATTAATTTCCTAGTTGATGTTCACTGTGTTATAGCTTGAAGAAAGATATTTCTGTAGGGTCAGATATAGCCCAGCGGTTCCTTCTCAAGTGTACATGATTTAACTTGTTCAACCTTTCAATGGTTCTAGTCCCGCGGGTGCTCTCTGGCCTTTTTTCCCATCATTTGTCAATTAATGAACTACGCATCTTTAATTACTTCATTCACTCTATTTGGTAAATATTGCCTATTTCCTCTTTCTATTTGTACAAATGATCATTAAAGCATTGCCTACTAGCAGAGTGGGTTCTCAGCTACATAACACAGCCTTTCCAGTGCTGTGTGATTGTCCCGACCCATAATAACATATTGAAAAAGAGTAATTCAATGAGGTAAGGAAGGCATTTGTCCATCAAAACCAAACATCACCTTTTGATTGCTTTAAAACTAATTTTTTTTAAACTTTTTTAACTTACAAGCCTGTTGCAATAATGATGATAATGTTGAAGACAGAATTTTAAATTTTATGAAACTAAATTCCCAGATTGTCAGTATTCTAGCTTAAACTAGAATGTATCACTATGATGACATAACGATTTCACCTTAATACACTAACAGCAAGTTAAGTAATTCAAGTAGACTCCTTATATATTGCTGTAATAAGAACTATTGGAAATTACCTTTTTTATGAGTTGACATCGGTCACGCGTGGCGGGCGTGCCTTAGGCGCGCCGAAGGTAAGCCAAAGGTCAGCCCGTCTGCGCCCGTCCGCGCCTCGGCCGTGGCGGACGCAGGACATGCTGCCCCACAGTCCCAACGTGTCTATAATACTGCTATCTCCTATACTCGCGAGCAGCTGTGGTCTCTGCGTTCCGCGAGCTGCCCGGGTGCCGGAGGGGGGGTGGGGAATTCTATTATGCTCAACCCATGCCCGACCTGTGGCATCTGCTGTGTTAAAACACTGATCGACCCTTCTTTCCCGGTGAAGGCTTCTCACTCAATCTCGGCAGCTTTGGTTAATGCTCGTTCATTGATCAAGCACGCTGCGGATATATTTGAACTCCTCGCTGACGGCTTTCTCGACATTCTGTTTGTGACCGAAACCTGGCTTACCAACGCCAGTGCTCCGGATGTCGAGTTGGCCTTCCCCCGAGGCTACAAAATATATAGGAGAGATAGAGGTCTGGGAAGAGGGGGGGGGGTCTGGCAATCATCCTGAAAGATTCTTGGACCCTTCAGGTTGAGCCTTTGGAGGAATTAGGAGTTGGGGAAGTGATGAACTTTTCTCTGGTCCTCTCTCCTCATCTCACTCTGGGGGGGGACGTTAATCTATCGGCCTCCAGGACCGGCAGGACCGTTTCTGGCAGCTCTGCTTGAATCTATGGTACCTCGAGCCCTGAGATTCCCTCATTTCTTATTGTTGGGTGATTTTAATATTCATGCTGAGGTAGCGGACCTCCCGGAATGTAAAGCTCTGTGTGATTTCTTTGATATGGCACATCTCTCCCAATGGGTCTCTTTACCTACGCACTCGGGGGGTCACACTCTGGATGTGATTTGCTCCAACTTTCCCCTCCAGGTGGAAGCCCCTGAAGTTTTGACGTGGTCGGATCATCAGCTGATCAGATTTGCGTGGTCAGCTCAGAGAACTACCACTGGGGGGGCTAAGACCGTTTGTGCCAATAAAATCAACATAGTGACTCTGGCTGCCACCCTGAAGGAGTGTAGGCCCGTGTTAGGCACTGATCTTGCCAAAGCGGTGCTGAACTTTAGAGAGTGGATGGTTGCGGGGACAACTGTTTCATCTAAAGGGGAGAGCAGGGGTAGAATGCGGTCTACTCCATCTAAACCTTGGTTCTCTCCTGATCTGCGCATTCACAAACTGGCCTGTAAAAAGCTTGAACGGGCCTGGCGCCAAACCTACTGCCCTTTAGCCAAAGCAGTTTTACGTGGGGAGCAGAGAAACTATTATGCCAGCATTAAAATAGCTAAGGGCGAATATTTTGCCAACCGGATGGAAAGGGCTAATAATAGCAGTCGAGAGATCTTTGCGATTGTTAATAGCTTCCTTTCCCCCTGTGCTGAGCAACGGATGGTACCAGCTTCAAGGGCATGGTGCGAGAGCCTGTCCGTGTTTTTTGAGCAAAAAATAGCTGCTTTTCAGTCCAGTTTTAGCCCCAGCAACGTCTCAGATGGCATTCCCTACCTTTCCCCCCCTCTAGGGTGTTCATCGTCCAGCAGGGTGGAGCTCGTCACTCCCACAGCTTCTGAGTCGCTTGCCGTGATTAAATCCTTGAAATTGGGATCTCCATCTGACCCTTGTCCGGCGAGGGTGCTGGCAGGCGTAGCTGATGTGGTGGTGCAGGAAGTGACGCATATAGTCGGCCTATCATTTAAATCAGCCATAGTGCCTGCTGAGTGGAAACAGGCTAAGCTCCTGCCCTTGCTCAAAAAGGCCGGAGCTGACCCTACTGTGCTGGCCAATTATCAGCCAATTTTTCTGCTTCCGGCTATGGCAAAAATTGGCAAAAAACTGGCTTTCCGGCAGCTAAACGAGTTTGTGGAATCATCTGGGGTGCTTCGCGCGGCTCAATCTGGGTTCCGTGCTGCTCACAGCACGGAGTCGGCTCTGGTGGAGATCTCTGAAGCGGTTAGGGAGTGTCTGGACTGTGGCGGCAGAGCGGCTCTAATTTTATTGGACCTCTCCGCCGTGTTCGACACTGTGCCTCACCAACGCCTCCTCGCTCGGCTTGCTGATATTGGGTTCTCCGGCCTCGCTCTAAACTGGCTGAGCTCCTTTCTCTCGGCTAGATCCCATGAGGTCTGGCTTCCTCCTTTTTCATCCTTGGCTAAGCCTCTTACGACAGGGGTCCCCCAGGGCTCCACTTTGAGCCCTCTGCTTTTTAATGTTTATTTGACCCCCCTGATAGAGCTAGCCGAACAACTGGGGGCCAAAATTATAGCGTATGCTGACGACACGCAGCTGTTGTTTACCTGGCCCAGTGCTGTCTTAGATACAGAGCGGATTCAGAACTGTCTGTCTTCAGTCTTTAAGTGATTAGCTTCTTCACAACTGAAGTGCAACGAGGATAAGACCGAAATTCTACTCTATGGTCAATTCCCCCCTAATTTCAGAGACTCACTCTGGCCGGCTGGTTTCCCGATGCCCTGCTCAGTTATTATCCTCGCTAAGAACTTGGGGGTCTGGTTCGGGGAAGACCTCCGGTTTGAGGGGCATATCAAGAAGCTAACTGGAGGCTGCTTCGTGACTCTTAAGGCGCTCCGGAAGTTCTTCCCCTATCTTCCTGCCTCGGCAAGAGAGTCAGTAGCAAGAGCTTTAATTCTCTCGCGTCTGGACTATGCCAACGCGCTGCTGAGTGGCTCCCCGGCTTATATGGTGAGGCGGCTCCAGGTGATCCAAAACGCGACCGCCAGACTGTTGGGTAATATTTCCAGCCGGGTCAGCGTAAGGAATCACCTGCAGAGTCTGCACTGGTTGCCAGTTCCTCAAAGGATTACTTTTAAAATTTTGACCCTGGCTCATAAAGCTATTAACGGGCAGGGACCCGCCTACTTGATTAAACGATTTAGGGGTTACTCTCCCAATCGAGCCCTGCGCTCTGCCGCTCAACAGCTGCTGCAGGTTCCCCGTTTTTGGCTTGTCCGGCTGGGAGGGCAATCAGTGGCGGTGAAGGCCGCCTCGGCCTGGAATGAGCTTCCTTTATCCCTGCGCGCTATCTTGAATTTTGGTTCTTTTAAAAAAGCGTTGAAAACCCATCTGTTTAGACTGGCCTTTTAGTTTTCTTTTCTGTGTAGTGTTGGCTGTTAATCTGTTTCTTCTTTTCGCGCCAGGATACTCCGGCAGTAATTGAGCGCGTTACAAAACAGCATAACATAACATAACATAACATCATTTGTTGGAATGCATAAGTATTAGGTATAGAATAAGCAAGTGAGTAATGTGATACATGCTGCCCCCTTTAACATTGTTTGAGGGGACCGTTAGTTGGCTTCCAGTTTTTTCAACTTCACATCACCAAAGGTATATCAGTGCAGTGATGAATTTGAAAAAATGTATAACCCCACAGCATGGTGTTGGAATCATTTGTGTTTCTTTTTAAAAAATAAATTCCTAATTTAGTGGTTTCTTCTACAAAAAAGGAACCCTGAAAAGGTTGAAGAACTGCATGATGTTTGACAAAGTCACCTGGCAAAATGTTCCTACATTGATAACAACTGCAACGACAGGTGTTTATGACAATGTACAGTTGGTGCTGCTGGGGATGCAGAACTGACAGGGTTTCCAGGTTTAATATGTCAAAACATAATTTTGGCTGCATTTACATTGAATTCTATGATTTGAATTTAATGTTAAACTACTCTCTCAGAAGGATTGTTAATTCTGTTGTTAATCCTGTTAATAAATCACGGCTACAAATCTCAGACTGCCACAAACAATGGACTGCTTGATCTACAACACATCCCCTTACAGAAGTTCAGAGTTCTTCATCTGAATACAGAGACAATTCCATGGGTTAAGATTTTCATACCATAAATGTTTCTGATGTCTGTACCTTCATGTGAGGCTGAACACCCTTCCAATATTTAGGAGTAGCTCAAAGTGAAGAATATATATTCCTTATCGCTAATGGCTTCAATAACATGAAAGTAATTTGTGCAATATGTTTATCCTGAGAGTTCAAAAAATTAACATAAATTCCCTAGTTGATGTTCACTGTGTTATAGCTTGAAGAAAGATGTTGCTGTTAGGTCAGCTATAGCCCTGCGGTTCATTCTCAAGTTTACATCATTTAACTTGTTCAACCTTTCAATGGTTCTAGTCCCGCGGGTGCTCTCTGGCCTTTTTTTCCCATCATTTGTCAATTAATGAACTACGCATCTTTACTTGCTTCATTCACTCTATTTGGTAAATATCGCCTATTTCTTCTTTCTATTTCTACAAATGATCATTAAAGCATTGCCTACCAGCAGAGTGGATTCTCAGCTACATAACAGAGCCTTTCCAGTGCTGTGTGATTGTCCCGACACATAATAACATATTAAAAAAAAGTAATTCAATGAGGTAAGGAAGGCATTTGTCCGTCAAAACCAAACATCACCTTTTGATTGCTTTAGAACTAATTTTTTAAAACCTTTTTAACTTACAAGCCTGTTGCAATAATGATGATATTGTTGAAGACAGAATTTTAAATCTTATGAAACTAAATTCCCAGATTGTCAGTATTCTAGCTTAAACTAGAATGTATCACTATGATGACATAACGCTTTCACCATAATATACTAACAGCAAGTTAAGTAATTCAAGTAGACTCATTATATATTGCTGTAATAAGAACTATTGGAAATTACCTTTTTTATGAGTTGACATCATTTGTTGGAATGCATAAGTATTAGGTATAGAATGAGCAAGTGAGTAACGTGAAGCATGCAGCCCCCTTTAACATTGTTTGAGGGGAATGTTAGTTGGCTTCCAGTTTTTTCAACTTCACATCACCACAAGGTATATCAGTGCAGTGATGAATTTGAAAAAATGTATAACCCCACAGCATGGGGTTGGAATCATTTGTGTTTCTTTTTAAAAAATAAAATCCTAATTTAGTGGTTTCTTCTACAAAAAAGGAACCCTGAAAATGTTGACGAACTGCATAATTTTTGACAAAGTCACCTAGCAAAATGTTCCTACATTGATAACAACTGCAACAACAGGTGTTTATGACAATGTACAGTTGTTGCTGCTGGGGATGCAGACCTGACAGGGTTTCCAGGTTTAATATGTCAAAACCTAATTTTGGCTGCATTTACATTGAATTCTGTGATTTGAATTTAATGTTAAACTACTCACTCAGAAGGATTTTTAATTCTGTTGTTAATCCTGTTAATAAATCACGGCTACAAATCTCAGACTGCCACAAACAATGGACTGCCTGATCTACAACACATCCCCTTACTGAAGTTCAGAGTTCTTCATCTGAATACAGAGACAATTCCATGGGTTAAGATTTTCATACCATAAATGTTTCTGGTGTATGTACCTTCATTTGAGGCTGAACACCCTTCCAATATGTAGGAGTAGCTCAAAGTGAAGAATATATATTCCTTATCGCTAATGGCTTCAATAACATGAAAGTAATTTGTGTAATATGTTTATCCTGAGAGTTCAAAAAATTAACATTATTTCCCTAGCTGATGTTCACTGTGTTATAGCTTGAAGAAAGATGTTGCTGTTGGGTTAGTTATGGGTCAGCTATAGCCCAGCGGTTCCTGCTCAAGTTTACATGATTTAACTTGTTCAACCTTTCAATGGTTCTAGTCCCGCGGGTGCTCTCTGGCCTTTTTTCCCAACATTTGTCAATTAATGAACTACGCATCTTTACTTGCTTCATTCACTCTATTTGGTAAATATTGCCTATTTCCTCTTTCTATTTGTACAAATGATCATTAAAGCATTGCCTACTAGCAGAGTGGGTTCTCAGCTACATAACACAGCCTTTCCAGTGCTGTGTGATTGTCCCGACCCATAATAACATATTGAAAAAGAGTAATTCAATGAGGTAAGGAAGGCATTTGTCCATCAAAACCAAACATCACCTTTTGATTGCTTTAGAACTAATTTTTGTAAACTTTTTAAACTTACAAGCCTGTTGCAATAATGATGATAATGTTGAAGACAGAATTTTAAATCTTATGAAACTAAATTCCCAGATTGTCAGTATTCTAGCTAAAACTAGAATGTATCACTATGATGATATAACGCTTTCACCATAATACCCTAACAGCAAGTTAAGTAATTCAAGTAGACTCATTTTATATTGCTGTAATAAGAACTATTGGAAATTACCTTTTTTATGAGTTGACATCATTTGTTGGAATGCATAAGTATTAGGTATAGAATAAGCAAGTGAGTAACGTGATGCATGCAGCCCCTTTAACATTGTTTGAGGGGACCGTTAGTTGGCTTCCAGTTTTTTCAACTTCACATCACCACAAGGTATATCAGTGCAGTGATGAATTTGAAAAAATGTATAACCCCACAGCATGGTGTTGGAATCATTTGTGTTTCTTTTTAAAAAATAAAATCCTAATTTAGTGGTTTCTTCTACAAAAAAGGAACCCTGAAAATGTTGAAGAACTGCATAATGTTTGACAAAGTCACCTAGCAAAATGTTCCTACATTAATAACAACTGCAACAACAGGTGTTTATGACAATGTACAGTTGTTGCTGCTGGGGATGCAGACCTGACCGGGTTTCAAGGTTTAATATGTCAAAACCTAATTTTGGCTGCATTTACATTGAATTCTGTGATTTGAATTTAATGTTAAACTACTCTCTCAGAAGGATTTTTAATTCGGTTGTTAATCCTGTTAATAAATCACGGCTACAAATCTCATACTGCCAAAAACAATGGACTGCCTGATCTACAACACATCCCCTTACAGAAGTTCAGAGTTCTTCATCTGAATACAGAGACAATTCCATGGGTTAAGATTTTCATACCATAAATGTTGCTGGTGTCTGTACCTTCATTTGATGCTGAACACCCTTCCAATATTCAGGAGTAGCTCAAAGTGAAGAATATATAGTTCCTTATCGCTAATGGCTTCAATAACATGAAAGTAATTTGTGCAATATGTTTATCCTGAGAGTTCAAAAAAATTAACATTAATTTCCTAGTTGATGTTCACTGTGTTATAGCTTGAAGAAAGATATTTCTGTTGGGTCAGCTATAGCCCAGCGGTTCCTTCTCAAGTGTACATGATTTAACTTTTAAATGGTTCTAGTCCCGCGGGTGCTCTCTGGCCTTTTTTTCACATCATTTGTCAATTAATGAACTATGCATCTTTACTTGCTTCATTCACTCTATTTGGTACATATCGCCTATTTCCTCTTTCTATTTCTACAAATGATCATTAAAGCATTGCCTAATAGCAGAGTGGGTTCTCAGCTACTTAACCCAGCCATTCCAGTGCTGTGTGATTGTCCCGACGCATAATAACATATTGAAAAAAAGTAATTCAATGAGGTAAGGAAGGCATTTGTCCATCAAAACCAAACATCACCTTTTGATTGCTTTAGAACTAATTTTTTAAAACTTTTTTAACTTACAAGCCTGTTGCAATAATGATGATAATGTTGAAGACAGAATTTTAAATCTTATGAAACTAAATTCCCAGATTGTCAGTATTCTAGCTTAAACTATAATGTATCACTATGATGACATAACGCTTTCACCATAATACACTAACAGCAAGTTAAGTAATTCAAGTAGACTCATTATATATTGCTGTAATAACAACTATTGGAAATTACCTTTTTTTATGAGTTGACATCATTTGTTGGAATGCATAAGTATTAGGTATAGAATGAGCAAGTGAGTAACGTGAAGCATGCAGCCCCCTTTAACATTGTTTGAGGGGAATGTTAGTTGGCTTCCAGTTTTTTCAACTTCACATCACCACAAGGTATATCAGTGCAGTGATGAATTTGAAAAAAATTATAACCCCACAGCATGGGGTTGGAATCATTTGTGTTTCTTATTAAAAAATAAAATCCTAATTTAGTGGTTTCTTCTACAAAAAAGGAACCCTGAAAATGTTGACAAACTTCATAATGTTTGACAAAGTCACCTAGCTAAATGTTCCTACATTGATAACAACTGCAACGACAGGTGTTTATGACAATGTACAGTTGTTGCTGCTGGGGATGCAGACCTGACAGGGTTTCCAGGTTTAATATGTCAAAACCTAATTTTGGCTGCATTTACATTGAATTCTGTGATTTGAATTTAATGTTAAACTACTCACTCAGAAGGATTTTTATTTCTGTTGTTAATCCTGTTAATAAATCACGGCTACAAATCTCAGACTCCCACAAACAATGGACTGCCTGATCTACAACACATCCCCTTACAGAAGTTCAGAGTTCTTCATCTGAATACAGAGACAATTCCATGGGTTAAGATTTTCATACCATAAATGTTTCTGGTGTCTGTACCTTCATTTGAGGCTGAACACCCTTCCAATATTTAGGAGTAGCTCAAAGTGAAGAATATATATTCCTTATCGCTAATGGCTTCAATAACATGAAAGTAATTTGTGCAATATGTTTATCCTGAGAGTTCAAAAAATTAACATTAATTCCCTAGTTGATGTTCACTGTGTTATAGCTTGAAGAAAGATATTGCTGTTGGGTCAGCTACAGCCCAGCGGTTCCTTCTCGAATTTACATCATTTAACTTGTTCAACCTTTCAATGGTTCTAGTCCCGCGGGTGCTCTCTGGCCTTTTTTACCATAATTTGTCAATTAATGAACTACGCATCTTTACTTGCTTCATTCACTCTATTTGGTAAATATCGCCTATTTCCTCTTTCTATTTCTACAAATGATCATTAAAGCATTGCCTACTAGCAGAGGGGGTTCTCAGCTACATAACCCAGCCTTTCCAGTGCTGTGTGGTTGTCCCGACGCATAATAACATATTGAAAAAAAGTAATTCAATGAGGTAAGGAAGGCATTTGTCCATCAAAACCAAACATCACCTTTTGATTGCTTTAGAACTAAGTTTTTTAAAACGTTTTTAACTTACAAGCCTGTTGCAATAATAATGATAACGTTGAAGACATAATTTTAAATCTTATGAAACTAAATTCCCAGATTGTCAGTATTCTAGCTTAAACTAGAATGTATCACTATGATGACATAACGCTTTCACCATAATACACTAACAGCAAGTTAAGTAATTCAAGTAGACTCATTTTATATTGCTGTAATAAGAAGTATTGGAAATTACCTTTTTTATGACTTGACATCATTTGTTGGAATGCAGAAGTATTAGGTATAGAATAAGCAAGTGAGTAACGTGATGCATGCAGCCCCTTTAACATTGTTTGAGGGGACCGTTAGTTGGCTTCCAGTTTTTTCAACTTCACATCACCACAAGGTATATCAGTGAAGTGATGAATTTGAAAAAATGTATAACCCCACAGCATGGTGTTGGAATCATTTGTGTTTCTTTTTAAAAAATAAAATCCTAATTTAGTGGTTTCTTCTACAAAAAAGGAACCCTGAAAATGTTGAAGAACTGCATAATGTTTGACAAAGTCACCTAGCAAAATGTTCCTACATTGATAACAACTGCAACAACAGGTGTTTATGACAATGTACAGTTGTTGCTGCTGGGGATGCAGACCTGACAGTGTTTCCAGGTTTAATATGTCAAAACCTAATTTTGGCTGCATTTACATTGAATTCTGTGATTTGAATTTAATGTTAAACTACTCTCTCAGAAGGATTTTTAATTCTGTTGTTAATCCTGTTAATAAATCACGGCTACAAATCTCAGACTGCCACAAACAATGGACTGCCTGATCTACAACACATCCCCTTACAGAAGTTCAGAGTTCCTTATCTGAATACAGAGACAATTCCATGGGTTAAGATTTTCATACCATAAATGTTTCTGATGTCTGTACCTTCATTTGAGGCTGAACCCCCTTCCAATATTCGGGAGTAGGTCAAAGTGAAGAATATATATTCCTTCTCGCTAATGGCTTCAATAACATGAAAGTAATTTGTGCAATATGTTTATCCTGAGAGTTAAAAAAAATTAACATTAATTCCCTAGTTGATGTTCACTGTGTTATAGCTTGAAGAAAGATATTTCTGTTGAGTCAGCTATAGCCCAGCGGTTCCTTCTCAAGTTTTCATGATTTAACTTGTTTAACCTTTAAATAGTTCTAGTCCCGCGGGTGCTCTCTGGCCTTTTTTTCCCATCATTTGTCAATTAATGAACTACGCATCTGGAAAAGGGGCGACCGCTCGGTCCCCCCGAACGTATGGATGGGTGCCCCGAACCTCCCGGGAAACTATTTTGGGTGGGGTGGGCGTAGCCCGGCTGGTATGCCCGAAGTGGCGTAGCCTGGGCGCGCCTTCCCCCGCCCGAGAGGGGTTGTCCTAGACACCTCGACGGAAGACCACGCCCCGTAGGCGTATCGGGGACGGGTACACGCCCTCCCACAGAAGAATAAAGGAGCGGGAATCCAGAAGATCGTCCTCTTGTTCCTCGGATCGAAAGGCTGCACCCACTCGTTGCTCGTGAGCCCTCGACGGAACAAGCAGCAATTTTGAACATAGTAATCCTGTTTTTTCTCTTTCAGTTTCGAAGGACCTTGTGGATCGACCAAGGGCGGAGGACTCGAAACCATGCCTAGCAAGAAAGCAGGAAAGGGTTCCGAGACGGAAAGGGTGTTACGCCTGTTGTCGAACCGGATGGCTTGTATGGACCGAAAGCTCGGTCAGGTCCACTCACTCGGTAGAGGTTTGGCGGAGGTGAAGAAGCAATTGGCCGCATTGAATGACCCAAGTCAGCCGAAAAAGGTAATAGGCCCGGCCTTGCCGGGAGTTGTCCCCGGGGCTAGAGGGAAGCGGGTAAAGGAGAGGGCTGTTTCGGGGGGGTCCCAGTCTCAGAGGTACCCCCATCACCCCCCTCGTACCGGCTGAGAACCCAGATTTAGGCCAGCCGATCCCGGTGGTGATAACCCCGGCCGAGGATGATGAGATGCCCCCAGAATTGGCCGCACAGTTGACGGCATGGCTTAAGTTGAAGGGGGGGGGGCACAGTGAGCCCGGGAGATCCGGCCGAAGAAGCCAGAGTACTAATAAAGCAGTTACGGCAATCGAGAGATGTCGCAAAGGCGAGTGTTCCTCTTGTTCCCCCACAGGTGGCACCTGGAGTACAAGCAGCTGGTCAAGAAAAGACGGCGGCAGCAACGGCCGATCCGGGTAAGCTCGCATTGCCAATGGTGGGGGAGGGCTCAATACCCTCAAGGCGGGAAAAGGTTGCACAGCACATTCCCATGGCCACGAAAGAGTTAATATGGGGAGACAAGTATGTCAACATGTTTTCATTGTTAACCGACCATCGCGAGATGGAGTATGCTAAAACGCAGAAAGATTTGTGGCACCCGAGTGTCTGGCGCGCCAAGATGGCCGAGTTCAGGGTGGACGAGACAGTGACGAACTGGGTTAAGGCCTTCTCTATATTTACCGCAGTCATGGGGGGACGTAAACCTGAGGTTATGACTGAGTTGGTTTGCTATCAGAATCGCATTATGGATTTTATTCAATGTATGAGGGAGAAGAATGGAAAGGCTATGACATGAAGTTCCGTAAAGCAAAAGAATATGATGCTTCTTTGTCTTGGGATTGTTTGGACTCGGTGTCATGGCACAAGCAACTCCTGCCAGGGGCGACAGGTACGTCCTCGCCGGGCGGGAGCGGGTCCGGAGTGGTCCGCCAGAAGCCCGGGGTGCCCTTTCGAGCAGGCACAGGTGGGGGCTACCAGCCTAGAGTTGGCGGGAATGGCGGAAAAGGGGGGGTCTGTTGGGGCTTCAATCGAGACAACTGTAACAGACCACAGGGGACATGCAAGTTTAAGCATGTGTGTGCCGGCTGTGGGAATTCCTCACACCCGGAAAGTGCATGTAGATCAAAAAATGGCGGGATGGGGGGAAAAGGTGGGTCTAAGCAGGAATGAGGTAGACCTTAGTGACCGATTGCCCACACCCATTGATCTCATGGTTATGATTCCGTGGTTAAACAAATACCCTGATCATGTATCCGCTGGGGTGTTGAGGAAGGGATTCTTACATGGCTTCCACATCCCAGTGGGGGATTTTCGGGGGAACTCCTTTTGTAGAAACCAGTTATCGGTACAGCACAACCCTGGCATGGCAGAAAAGAAAATAGCAAAAGAGGTCAGTTTAGGACGAGTGGCTGGCCCCTTTTCCTGCCCGCCGGTGGCCGAGTTCATCTGTTCCCCGTTAGGGGTTGTCCCGAAGAAAGATCCCGGGGAGTTTAGACTCATACATAACCTTTCTGCTCCTAGGGGTTCCTCGGTGAATGATGCCATTGACCCAGAAGTTTGTTCAGTACGATATGCATCGTTCGACGATGCCGTGGCCATGTTGAACCACCTAGGCCCTGGGGCGCTGATGGCGAAATGTGATATCGAATCAGCGTTCCGGTTGCTTCCGGTGCACCCGCAGGATCAGCGCCTGCTAGGTTTTGCATTCCAGGGAAGTTATTACATGGATAAATGCATGCCCATGGGTTGCTCCATTTCTTGTGCTTATTTTGAAATGTTTAGCTGTTTTTTTTTGGAATGGGCCTTCACCGAGGCCACAGGGCATAGACATGTTATGCATTATCTGGATGACTTCCTGTTCTTGGGGCAGCTGGTGATACGAACTGCGCACAGGCGCTGCATGATTTCTGCATCCTCATGTGTGAATTTGGGGTCCCATTGGCACCAGGTAAGACGGTTGGACCATCTACTTCACTGGAGTTTCTGGGAATTGAACTCGATTCTGTGGAGGGGTGTTTCCGATTACCAATGGAAAAGGTGGTCAAGTTCCGGGCTTCCTTGATGCAATGCCTGGATGGGGAGAAAGTGACCCGGCACCAGTTACAACAAATGGTGGGTCAGCTTAATTTTGCCTTGAGGGCGATGCCTATGGCCCGCCCCTTTTCGCGCTCTATCGCGCAAGCAATGGTAGGTCTCAAAGAGGGTCACCACCGTACGAGACTGTCGGGGGAGGTTCGCCAGGATATGCGGATTTGGTTGGCATTTCTGGCGGACTTCAACGGTCGAGTCGTGTGGAACTCCCCGCCAGAGTCTTCGGAGGAACTAGGTCTATGGACCGACTCGGCTGGGAGCGTGGGTTTTGGCGCCATCTTGGGTAATCGATGGTCGGCACGAACGAGGCCAACATGGTGGCACTCCAACGGTCTCACAGGTAACATTGGGTTCCTGGAGTTATTCCCCATCTGGGTTGCTCTGATGACATGGACTGACGACGTCAGGGACCGCTCGGTGGTGTTTTGGTCTGATAACATGACTGTTGTCGAGTGTATTAACCAACAGGCAGCACGCTGCAAATTGATCCTGAGGTTGTTGAAAGAAATTTTGCTGCTTTGCATGAGATGGAATGTACAGTTCAGGGCGAAACATGTGCCAGGTGTACTGAATCATGCGGCTGATGCACTCTCTCGTTCACATATGCAGGCATTCAGGGGTTATCTGCCCACTGCGGACCTAGAGGCAGCACCATTCCCCGAAGCAATGTGGCTAATCGGTGCCCCGGATTACAAGACCTCGTGGCAGCGAGTCTAGCCCCCAGGACGAGGAAAGCATACGAAGGAGCGTTTCGTTCCTATTGCACATATTTGGGTCCCACAGAGAGTCGGAACTGGGGTCAGGAGGAATCCTTCCTGGGGTACCTGATTGCACTGCACAGAGAGGGCCGATCAGTAAGCATGGGCGTAAAATCCGCTCCGCTCGCGGATTTTTCGGATTTTCGGCAAATCCGCAATCCGCGAACGCTCGCGAATTTGTCGAAAATCCGTGAATCCGCTCGCAGCGGATTTTTTGCTTGGTTGCGGCGCGCGGCGTGGTGCACGGCGTTCACTTTCCGTCATTTTAGCGTTTGCCGAGTTGTTTTTCTTTGCGAGTGACGCGCCATTTTAGATCTTGCTGCGTGTTCCCGCGGGAGTTTGTCGCCCGCGAATACGTACTCGCGGCTTGCCACCTTGCACAGCACACCTCGCGAGAGTTCGCAATTGCGAACACGTAGTTGCGGCGGAAAGGAACAATCTCGCACTTGCGAAATAGAGATTTTGCAATTTCGCACAAGAAAATCACCAGCAAACAGGATAAACCTTCAGAAAATTATGATTTTTATCAGAATCACTCCTCAGGTTGACATTTGCATGGCCTTTTTTTTTGCGAGGAGTCCATTTTGGGGGGGGGGAGGAAGGAAGTGCCCCACAGTCTCCAACTTCCTGTTCCTGTCCAGCAGGCTCCTCCCAGTGCTTTGTCCATCTCCTGGTCACTTTCATTTGGATCTGGAGCTGGAAGGATTACTTTTTGTGGGTGCTGCTGGATATTTGGATTTGAGGCCTTTTTGACTGTCTTTGGATCACTTTTGGATTAGAAATCAACTTTCACAAGTAAGTTTGTTTGGGGCATTACAGTTGCTGCAAGTAAAATTTTGGAACTTTTTCAGAACATTAAATAAATTATATTGTGGGTAGCCACAGTATCCAGTAGGACCAGGGTTGGTTAGGGGTGCATGATACAACTGTTTTGTTGAATTTAAACACCATTTAGGCCATGGATGGGCTGGGATTGTGCTGATTTTTGTCCTTTTTTTGGGCCTGCTGGTGGGGCCCTTTGCCCAGGGGTGGTGAGTGTTGCATGGGCCTAGTCTTTCTGTGGGGTGTCTTCTTAAATTTAAACATAATTGAGGCCATGGATGGGCTGGGATTGTGCTTATTTTATTGTTTTTTGTCGTTTTTGGGGGGCTGCTGGTGTGGCCTTTTGCCCAGGGGTGGTGGGTGGTGCATGGACTGAGTGTGCCTGTGGTGTGGTCTCACTCTCTTTAATGTAAACATCATGGATGGCATTGGATTGTGGTGATTTCTGGCTGTTTTTCTGTTTTTTGGGGGTGTACTGTTGATGTGGACTGGCCATGTGGGTGGTGGTGGTGGCCATCTTGAGTGCTGGCTGCTACAGGCAACATGTGCTTGGGGTGTAAGGGGCCATTTTGAGGAGAGGCAGTGTCTGAGGCCTGCACTTATTTTGCCTACTTTTCATCCATTATGCCCAGGGGTAGTGAGTGTTGCATGGGCCTAGTGTGTTTTTGAGGGGTGTCTTCTTGAATTTAAACACCATTGAGGCCATGGATGGGCTGGGATTGTGCTGATTTTATTGTTTTTTGTCGTTTTTTTGGGCCTGCTGGTGGGGCCCTTTGCCCAGGGGTGGTGAGTGTTGCATGGGCCTAGTCTTTCTGTGGGGTGTCTTCTTGAATTTAAACATAATAGAGGCCATGGATGGGCTGGGATTGTGCTTATTTTATTGTTTTTTGTCGTTTTTGGGGGGCTGCTGGTGTGGCCTTTTGCCCAGGGGTGGTGGTGCATGGACTGAGTGTGCCTGTGGTGTGGTCTCACTCTCTTTAATGTAAACATCATGGATGGCATTGGATTGTGGTGATTTCTGGCTGTTTTTCTGTTTTTTGGGGGTGTACTGTTGATGTGGACTGGTCATGTGGGTGGTGGTGGTGGCCATCTTGAGTGCTGGCTGCTACAGGCAACATGTGCTTGGGGTGTAAGAAGGGGCCATTTTGAGGAGAGGCAGTGTCTGAGGCCTGCACTTATTTTGCCTACTTTTCATCCATTATGCCCAGGGGTAGTGAGTGTTGCATGGGCCTAGTGTTTCTGAGGGGTGTCTTCTTGAATTTAAACACCATTGAGGCCATGGATGGGCTGGGATTGTGCTGATTTTATTGTTTTTTGTCGTTTTTTTGGGCCTGCTGGTGGGGCCCTTTGCCCAGGGGTGGTGAGTGTTGCATGGGCCTAGTCTTTCTGTGGGGTGTATTCTTGAATTTAAACATAATTGAGGCCATGGATGGGCTGGGATTGGGCTTATTTTATTGTTTTTTGTCGTTTTTGGGGGGCTGCTGGTGTGGCCTTTTGCCCAGGGGTGGTGGGTGGTGCATGGACTGAGTGTGCCTGTGGTGTGGTCTCACTCTCTTTAATGTAAACATCATGGATGGCGTTGGATTGTGGTGATTTCTGGCTGTTTTTCTGTTTTTTGGGGGTGTACTGTTGATGTGGACTGGCCATGTGGGTGGTGGTGGTGGCCATCTTGAGTGCTGGCTGGTACAGGCAACATGTGCCTGGGGTGTAAGGGGCCATTTTGAGGAGAGGCAGTGTCTGAGGCCTGCACTTATTTTGCCTACTTTTCATCCATTATGCCCAGGGGTAGTGAGTGTTGCATGGGCCTAGTGTTTCTGAGGGGTGTCTTCTTGAATTTAAACACCATTGAGGCCATGGATGGGCTGGGATTGTGCTGATTTTATTGTTTTTTGTCGTTTTTTTGGGCCTGCTGGTGGGGCCCTTTGCCCAGGGGTGGTGAGTGTTGCATGGGCCTAGTCTTTCTGTGGGGTGTCTTCTTGAATTTAAACATAATTGAGGCCATGGATGGGCTGGGATTGGGCTTATTTTATTGTTTTTTGTCGTTTTTGGGGGGCTGCTGGTGTGGCCTTTTGCCCAGGGGTGGTGGGTGGTGCATGGACTGAGTGTGCCTGTGGTGTGGTCTCACTCTCTTTAATGTAAACATCATGGATGGCGTTGGATTGTGGTGATTTCTGGCTGTTTTTCTGTTTTTTGGGGGTGTACTGTTGATGTGGACTGGCCATGTGGGTGGTGGTGGTGGCCATCTTGAGTGCTGGCTGGTACAGGCAACATGTGCCTGGGGTGTAAGGGGCCATTTTGAGGAGAGGCAGTGTCTGAGGCCTGCACTTATTTTGCCTACTTTTCATCCATTATGCCCAGGGGTAGTGAGTGTTGCATGGGCCTAGTGTTTCTGAGGGGTGTCTTCTTGAATTTAAACACCATTGAGGCCATGGATGGGCTGGGATTGTGCTGATTTTATTGTTTTTGTCGTTTTTTTGGGCCTGCTGGTGGGGCCCTTTGCCCAGGGGTGGTGAGTGTTGCATGGGCCTAGTCTTTCTGTGGGGTGTCTTCTTGAATTTAAACATAATTGAGGCCATGGATGGGCTGGGATTGGGCTTATTTTATTGTTTTTTGTCGTTTTTGGGGGGCTGCTGGTGTGGCCTTTTGCCCAGGGGTGGTGGGTGGTGCATGGACTGAGTGTGCCTGTGGTGTGGTCTCACTCTCTTTAATGTAAACATCATGGATGGCGTTGGATTGTGGTGATTTCTGGCTGTTTTTCTGTTTTTTGGGGGTGTACTGTTGATGTGGACTGGCCATGTGGGTGGTGGTGGTGGCCATCTTGAGTGCTGGCTGGTACAGGCAACATGTGCCTGGGGTGTAAGGGGCCATTTTGTGGAGAGGCAGTGTCTGAGGCCTGCACTTATTTTGCCTACTTTTCATCCATTATGCCCAGGGGTAGTGAGTGTTGCATACTTGCATGTCCGTAGTCTTTCTGTGGGGTGTCTTCAATGTAAACATCAAGGATGGCATGGGATTGTGCTCATTTTTCTGTGTTTTGTCGAATTTTTGGGGTGTATAACTGAACTGATGTTCCTCTGTCTTCCATTGCTTTTAGGTGCACAAGAAGACTCAAGAGAACCACCAGTGCCAGGAAGAAGTCCTGCAGCGGTGTGTGCAGCATAACGTCACGCGACGTCACGTCTGGACACAGAACCCTCTGCAACTCGTGCAACTGCTGCCTGCTGACCTGCTCTGAAGAGGATGGCCCCAAAAAAAGTAACCCGTAGCTCCTCTAGCAAGAAAGGTGCCAGTAAGGAGCAGAAGAAGCAAGTTACCAAGGAGACTGGTGTGCCGCCCGCCCCTTTTTTTGGGAGTAAAAAAAAAGTATGCCTGCAGCAGCAGCAGCGGGATCTGCTGGGGACCAAGCTGGCAGCACCCCCCCGCTCCATTGGGCTCAGTGCCACCACCACCACCACGCCAACTTAAGTCCAAGCCCTTGAGTGCTGCAGAGGCAGCCAGTATAGTTCTTCAATCACCATCGACCAGTGATGTTGGCTCATCGCAAGAAAGCAGCAGCAATGTCCCTCAATCAACACAGGTTGTTGTAGCTCATCTGACGAGTGTTGAACAACCACAGCCGCAACAACAATCACATGTGCAAGTACAAGCCCAAGTACATGTGGAAGGAGAGGCAGCGCAAGGAGATGCGCAAGCAGAGGTGCATGGAGGGTCACAAGTGCCCACAATAGTTGTTCCTCCCGAAGTAGGGGCACATCAGGAAATCGACAATCAAGGCGAGGTATCATTTGAGGAAGCCACTCCTCCTGCTAATCCTTCATTGTCTTCCACAACCCTAGCAAGGAAGAGATCAAGGGTGGTGTCTACATCCTCTTCAAGCACACCTCCTTCTGATGATACGGATCAAACTTGGGAACCAGCACCACAGCCGTCTGAGAGTGAGGCACACCATGATCCAACAAAGGTACTTAAGCGTAAAAGGAAGCTCGTCCAAAGTCTCAGACTTATGGAGTGTGATGAGGCTCAACAAGAAGTGGCGGATACTGCTGCTGATGAAGACTCTGCCAACGACGACCCAGTCATCATAAAGGTCACTGCAGCCCCAGCGGGCATGCAGCAAACAGACATTTTGACCCTAGCCCGAAGAGCTGCTGCGCGTGATGATGATGATGATGATGTTGTCGATGAGGAGGCAGTGGAAACACCACAATCATTGGAGTTAAGTAGTACACCAACTCGTCCCGCTTCCATATTTCTTTCTGGCAAGAAGAGACCTCCGTCAACCTCGACCTTAATTAGTGGCGGTGAAAGTGGAAAACGTACAAAAGTTGGGCAATCCAGATCCTCCACTTCATCTGGCATTAGCTTCATGACCACCACCACCAGTCTCGCCGCCTCCTCCAGGTCCCACAGACACTTCAAGTCCCCAGTTTGGGACTTCTTTACTGTTTGTCCCAAAAATCCAAAGTTTGCCATTTGTACCCTTTGTAAGCTTGCAGTTAGTCGTGGTAAGTCAGGTACCAACTATGGTACCGGCGGCCAGAGTGGTCATCTTGAGAGAAAGCACGCTGTCAAATGGTTTGCGCACCTAGCTGCGATCAAGAAAGGCCAAAATCAAGGAAACGTTGATGTTTCATCTGATGTTGACGAGCAGGAAGAAGACGTGTCAAACACTTCCCTTACACCCAGTACCCCTGTCAGCAGCACACCCAATGTGAGGCACACTAAGAGTGTTGGAGCGAGTGAGACACCAACGCACAAAAGTTCACCAGCGAGCAAAATTGGGTCAACGAAGTCATTATCAGCCCGTAAATGCTTGGTCCAGGGCAACATTAGAACAATGCTTACTTCAGACGTGCCATATGAACGCAACCACCCACTGACGCGTCTGTATAACACTAAGCTGGCTAAAATGCTAGCTGTGGACCTTCTACCTTTTTCTTTTGTAGAAGCGGTAGGTTTTCTTGAATTAGTTGCAACGCTCTGCCCTAAATGGAAGGTTCCGAGCCGGTTCTATTTTGCCAGAGTTGCGGTTCCAGCACTACATGAAGATGTGCTGCAGGCGATTGGGGCAGCTTTGCAGAAGAGTGCTGTTCACACAATACATCTGACAACAGACATGTGGACCAGTGGCCCAGGCGATGATTACATGTGCATCACTGCACACTGGGTCTCTTTTTCAGGTGTTAAAGCAAAGCTAAACGCAGGTGTTGACCCGGACCAAGTTTTCAAAGCTGCTCGGAAACATGCAACACTAGCCATGTTTGGCTTGGAGAAAAGTCACACAGCAGAAAACCTTTTGGAAGAGTTTGACAAAAAGGTCTTGACAATGCTATCCCCCCTAAAACGCAAGATTGGTTATGTTTCCACGGATAATGGCGCCAATGTAGTTAAGGCCATGTTCATTGGTGACCATGTTAGAGTGCCGTGTTTGGCGCACTGTATCAACCTGGTAGTTCAAAAATTCTTGAGTGATAAAGAGAGTCCAGCGTTCGAGGTAATGGCCACCTGCCGCAAAATGTGCAACCATTTCAGCCATTCTTTTAAGGCCCGGAAGCATCTGCGGAGACTGCTACTTCAACGTGGAATGCCAGTGAAAGCACTCATCCAGAAGGTGGGAACACGTTGGAACTCAACCTTCTACATGCTTGAGCGTCTGTATGAGCAGTATACGGTACTCGATCACTATTTCTTGACAGAGGCTACATCTCAGAAGGAGGACCTGCGGATGAGTAAGGCGCAATGGGACATAGTTAAAAGCCTGACAGACATGCTTCGTCCTTTTGAGTTCTTCACGCGTGCAGTCAGCCAGGAGGACTGTAATTTGGGAAAAGCTATCCCATTGTTGTGCATACTGGAGCACCAACTGATGGCGGTTTCTTCTGAGTTTGAAAAAGATGAAAAAAAAAAAAAACATTTCATTTTGTCTGAGAAATTATTACATCGCCTACGTGGTGATGAACGTCTTCAAAACATCAACTCAGATCATCATTACATTTGTGCTACTATTCTGGATCCACGCTACAAAAAGGCGCTGGCAGACAACGCATTCTTTCCTTTCGCTGATGCAGATGTTCAAAAGTACAAACATTGGTTAGCCTGGTCAGCCAAGAGGTTTGAAAAAGAACGGCAGGTTATTGAAGGAGAAGCCAGTACATCAGCATCAGCATCAGCAGGCCATCCGCAGTCACAAGAATCCACTTCTGCACCTGTGGCTGGGGCACAAGTGACCTCTCAGCCGTTAAAGACACCGGCAACTGGATCATCTGCACCACACACAATGACAACACTAACAGTGGCTGGGGAGGAGGATTGGCTAAGTTTGATGGGGTATGGTTCTCGAAAAAATGTCACAGGCACAGCAAAAAGTAAGCAAAGTGGAGGAACAGTTGATGACCTTGAGTCGATGGTGCAGGACTATCTGAATGACTCAACAGAGGTCTTCCTTAATGATGAGCCATTGCAGTATTGGCATGGCAAAAAACAATTGTGGCCACAGCTCTTCAACCTGGCTATAAACTATTTGTCTTGCCCACTCGCAAGTGTGTCTTCTGAACGTGTTTTCAGTGCTGCTGGTGGCATTGTAACTCCCAAACGGAGCCGCCTCTTGCCCAAAAATGTGGAGCGGCTGACAATGATCAAGATGAATCAGCACCTCATACCACCAGATTACAAAGTACGAGAAAGCACGCCGCATGAAGACGAGGAGGACAGCAACGTAGATGAGGGGATTTTTTCTCTGTTCGGTGCCACTGACCTCATCCAGCCTGAATTCGCAGAGTATGATGACGAAATCTTGTTCTTATTCCCTGACACCGAGCCCTGAAAATGAGACAATCAATCAAGAACTTTCTTTTTCGTCCTTATTCACTTTTATTCCTGTGTGCTTTGTGTCTCTCTTTCTTTGTTTTGCACAGTTAATTTAATTCAAACTTTAATCACCTAATCCCAAAAACAAGACCATCATCAGAACTGTCTTCACTTGTTTGCTTATTGATTTGAAGGTGCCGCAGTCTACATTCCTCAGGTTCACAAGTTCTGAAGAACATGCTCCTCTATCCTCCTCCTCCAGACTGCGATTTCCCTCCAAGCAGAGTGCTGGATTACGCACAATGAAGAAAGACTCAGCACTTGTGGGGGTGTTGTACTTCTTTGCGGGTGAGTTGACGGATTTGGGCCCATTGCTGTGAAGCTCTAATAATGGACAAAAGTGTTTTGGACCAAATATGAGGTGGAAATTTCTTGCCGTTTTTGCTGACTTGCTTGCCTTTGAGGTGCTCTTTGGCGGGGTTCCGGGGGTTTGTGTGTAATTTTTGGTGTCTGTCGAAGCACTGCTGCGACAGTCTAATCTTGATTGCATTTGCTTTTCAGGAAATCCGTGGTGGAAAACAGGAGTTATGATGATTGATGATGATGACCTAGCTGAACAGCGCCGCATTTGGAACGAAGGCCGAGAGATATTGTAAGTATGAGATTTAGCTTTTTCGCTGTTTGGGGGTGTTGTCGGGTGGTTTTTTGCGGGTGGGTTGGCGCCGGCGGGTCTTGCCTGGGGCATTCCTGGGAAGGTCTAATACCGGATAGAAGTGTTTTGGACAAAATCCATAAGGAACAGCCTTTTTTTTGCCATTTCTTCAGACATCTTGCTCAATGTAGCGTTTTGGGGGGCTTCCTGCTGTTCGTGGGTGGGTTGCGGCCGGGGTCTCTGTCGAAGCACTGCTGCGACAGTCTAATCTTGATTGCATTTGCTTTTCAGGAAATCCGTGGTGGAAAACAGGAGTTATGATGATTGATGATGATGACGACCTAGCTGCACAGCGCCGCGTTTGGACCGAAGGCCGAGAGACATTGTAAGTATGAGATTTAGCTTTTTCGCTGTTTGGGGGTGTTGTGTCGGGTGTTTTTTTGCGGGTGGGTTGGCGGGTCTTGCCTGGGGCATTCCTGGGAAGGTCTAATACCGGATACAAGTGTTTTGGACAAAATCCATAAGGAACAGCCTTTTTTTTGCCATTTCTTCAGACATCTTGCTCAATGTAGCGTTTTGGGGGGCTTCCTGCTGTTCGTGGGTGGGTTGCGGCCGGGGTCTCTGTCGAAGCACTGCTGCGACAGTCTAATCTTGATTGCATTTGCTTTTCAGGAAATCCGTGGTGGAAAACAGGAGTTATGATGATTGATGATGATGACGACCTAGCTGCACAGCGCCGCGTTTGGACCGAAGGCCGAGAGACATTGTAAGTATGAGATTTAGCTTTTTCGCTGTTTGGGGGTGTTGTGTCGGGTGTTTTTTTGCGGGTGGGTTGGCGGGTCTTGCCTGGGGCATTCCTGGGAAGGTCTAATACCGGATACAAGTGTTTTGGACAAAATCCATAAGGAACAGCCTTTTTTTTGCCATTTCTTCAGACATCTTGCTCAATGTAGCGTTTTGGGGGGTTTCCTGCTGTTCGTGGGTGGGTTGCGGCCGGGGTCTCTGTCGAAGCACTGCTGCGACAGTCTAATCTTGATTGCATTTGCTTTTCAGGAAATCCGTGGTGGAAAACAGGAGTTATGATGATTGATGATGATGACGACCTAGCTGCACAGCGCCGCGTTTGGACCGAAGGCCGAGAGACATTGTAAGTATGAGATTTAGCTTTTTCGCTGTTTGGTGGTGTTGTGTCGGGTGTTTTTTTGCGGGTGGGTTGGCGGGTCTTGCCTGGGGCATTCCTGGGAAGGTCTAATACCGGCTAGAAGTTTGTTGGACAAAATCCATAAGGAAACACCAGTTTTGGCACTTTTTGTAAGTTAGGGTTCGTTAGGGTTAGCCCTAGCAGCAGGATTGCATGTGTTTAGGGGGGTTCTATTGCAACGCGGTTCTGTTGTTGTAGAGCACTGTTGGAGCGATGCTGGCTATGGATACTTTTGCTTGCTTGCAAGTGGTTTGAATACAATCCACGGTCTGTATTTGGGCCTACTGTTACTTTCAAAGTACGTTTTGTAACCATTTTTCTGCTAGGCATCGTTTTTGGAGATATGATTGGGGTTCTTCTACATTTTTGCGACTGGCTTTAGTAAGGGTCTTGGTGGGAGCATTGCTGGGAAGGTCAAATTTTGTTCTAAAACACAGTAGTACACCCACCTTGAGGGGAAAGATCCGCTATAATATTTTGGCCATACTTATTGATCCTTAAAAAGGTGACTCAGACAGAGCACGCAATTTCAAAAATATTGTACTGTCTATTAGGGAAATCAAAGTGTCACTTTTTGAACCACACAGCGTACATACCTTTTATTTATTTATCGGTGGTAATAGCACTTCCTGTTTTCCGTTCAATAATTACAGGCCGGGTTTCAGTCAACATCCGCCAGGCAGGCAGTGGACAGGGTGTCTCTTCTGTCAGTGGTCACCACCACATTGATGGACGAAGCGTCAGCTGCAATGGAGGAGTGCCGCCAATAAGAGGAATTGTTTGCTGCATGCAACTTACTTACCAATTTCAACAGGACAACTCCAACAACATACGCAATACAGATACAGTATCCATTGTTGTCTTTTATTCTATGAGTGTGACTGCATGTGCTTACCTTTAGTTTGTAACCAAAGATTGTCTGTAAACTCTGTATCTTCAATTATTGTTTGTCCATGCTCTGCTTTTTTTTTCTTCTCTCAACAAAACCTACCCAAAAAGAAACCCCCATTCCCATCCATTTTACAAACCCTAACCCTCTTCCCCCGGGCTGTGTTGTTTTGCTTGATGTCTGACTAAAATGACATCAATAATTCCACACACTTGCTGGGGAGGATAAGGTGATAGCAGCAACAGGCTGGTGAAGGAATACGAGGATATCTTCTAGACTTACTCAGCTTCAGTACTATATCTTCTAGTAGTAGTAGCCAATGTCAAATAAATTCAACGCAAGTACTAGTTATACTTGCAAGCAAATACTTTACCATTTGTTAGGCTACATTATGGCACTGTTCTAGTGTACTGTCACCTGCTATTTTCTCGATCGTACCGTAACCGTTGTAATGCTACAGTAAGGAGGACAAACAAGGTTTCGTTTTCTTTTTTTCCATAGGCATGCAACTGCCACTGTGTCACACCACTAGTACCACCGCAATGAGGAAATGTCACCCGCCCAGGATTGACAACGTTAATCCCCATTTCACCTGGAGCCAGCCCTGGGCCTAGCCCTAATTTCTAACACAAATTACAGGTAAGATAAGCGTTTGGTGGGAGGTAGTATAATGGAGTATTATTTCGGAGTAGACAAGAGATTGACGGTTGTACTACTAAAGTCCTACGACTGTTCAGGAAAACAAAGTTACTGTTACACCCCCGCCCCCCACCCACCAGACTGAAAAGCAGTAAAAAACAGGTATGGTCAGATAAAGTTGAAAAATATATTTATTTAGCCCTAACAAAATAATCTCCCTCACCCACCCTAACCCCAACGATTGTCTCTGAAACGTCCCAAAACGATCCCAACTCCCAAATCCCACCCCCAAAAGTCTATAAAAAAAGGGCAAGGGACACTCCACTACTGGAGGGTGCTGGTGCTGGTGCATGATGCGGCATGGGCATCATACTCCTTGCGGAGGGTGGCAAGCTCGGAGCGGAGGCCCTTAACCAAGTTCTTATACCTCAGGACCTCCTGCTCCAGGTTGGACATGCGGACTCGTAGGCGGCGTTGGCGTTCCTTGCAGCTCCTGTGGGGGGCAGCTGGTATTTCGGTTGCTTGGCGGTGGCGGTCGGCTTTCTTAGCCCGGCTCGGTCCCGCTGGCTTAGTCACGGAGGAGGATGCAGTGGTCACAGTCGAGGATGTTGCCCCGCTCGACTGCGTGTCCTCCTCCTCCTCCAGGGCCACCAGCCGCCGATACTCGGCGACTGTGGCCTCCAGCCTCCGTTGCCGGGCCAATCTAGCCTGCTCCCTCCTTGTTGTTGATTTGGAAGGAGCAACTATATGAAGAAAGAAAGACATAGTCTGTAACCAATGCTCCTTATTAATAACACAAAGTGATTGAGCCGAAAGTTGGGTCACAGAGTACAAGTAGCAAATTGAAAGCACAGTACATAACTATTGAGGACAGTATCTATGTAACCTCCCACTTCTGCATCCTTGCTCTAACAGTAGTGGTAGTTTAATGAACTAATTCTACGACCACTATGGACTTCCATTACAGTCGACTATGACAGTACACCAGTCTTATTCTTCTTCTTCTCTCTTGTTTAGGGAAATGGGTACGTTATCTTATGCAAGCCGGCAGAATGACATGGACACAGCACAGTGAAGTTGCACCCGAGAAAAAAAGTTGCACACCATGATGATTGAGACAGACTTGCGTTACTGTACCGGTCCAGTACATGCAGGTGGTGAAGCTATTACTTTTCTATTACGGGTGGCACTGAGAATACTCTGTTACAAGGGCTACTGCTTAATTAATTTACCTTTCACCCTACAGTGCAAATGAGTACTAGAAAAGGAAACTGAAGAAGCTAACTAATTTGATTATCTATCACTTCACATGGGACGTATTTAATGACAGATGAGATGACTTTAGGTGCTTTGCTTAATATTGAGTGAACAGTGATACACCCACACATGAATGACGTACTACAAGTAAACTAAAGTTATTAAGAGAGGTACGGAGTGTCCACCGTAATAACCAGATATATGCTGTGAATGCAAACGCAATACAAAGTACTGCTACTATTCATGGTAGTATTGGACACATTTACAATTTCTTTTCCTTGCCTTCCCTGCACTGGGACGGACGTGCGGGTGCGGTGGTACATGCTCTTCAAGGTAACACTTACTTCACCTGG
Organism: Lissotriton helveticus; assembly: GCF_964261635.1. Taxonomy (NCBI): domain Eukaryota; kingdom Metazoa; phylum Chordata; class Amphibia; order Caudata; family Salamandridae; genus Lissotriton; species Lissotriton helveticus. Next base: position 69,359,642 of record NC_136058.1, read on the forward strand.
CGACCATCTACTCTCTCTAGATACACATGTGCTATGTAAGAGTCAGAGAATACCATGCTCCAGGCATCCATTCAGTCAAAGTATACGCACACATACAGTTTCTGTTTCACCCACCCAGGCTGCTGTCCTTCCACCCATCCTTGCTTCATCATTGACCCAGCCATGCACCATACCATATTCTTTCCTTCCCAGCCACCTCTGGGTCCAAGCAAACACATATCGTTCTTCTTTGCCAGCCATCATACAAGTTCGCGTCCCACTTACTTACACCCTTCTTTCGCTTTTCGTTCATCCCATCCATCACGTTCGTCTAAGAACTTATTGGGATTCTTCTCACCAAAAACTTCACAGCTAAGTCGAAGTACATTTCGAGGAGGCTACTACCTGGTTGATTTGTAATTGTAATACACCCGTGCAGAAAGCACACTATGCAGTCTTCAATCTCAATAAGTAAGGAATATATAGCTTACCTGTTTCCGCCACCACCGTTTGATCCCCCACAGGAACGGCCACCAGCTCTTCTACCGCCGCCTCCTCCCCAGAGCCCTCCGAGTCCTGGTCCAACACAGCCACCTCCGCGCTGGCCCCGTCACCAGATGTTACACCTACAAAGTACATTTAAGAATGTTAGAATACACCACTCACTACTATATAATATTTGGTCTAGGAGAAATGTTAAAAAAACAGAATACAATGTAATAATTTGTGACTGTCTACTCCATAGTAAAAATGTCCCATTTTCCAGGGAAGGCTGTTGTCTTGCTGCACTTTTATGCACAACTGATGAATGCTTGCTTTTGATTTTTAACATGCACCACTTTTTCTCCTAACAGACAGAAGCTTGACTCCTGAGTCCTAAGAACACGACCAGGATCAAGTTCAAACTAGGTGAGAATTCGGCTCGACCACAAGAAATGTGTCCAATTAATCGTCAGCACTAACCACTTTTCCGTTTACAGTTAAATAGTTTTATGACAAAGTAGATTTTAATAAATGTGTTTACTTTTAATAAAGCTTTTACACTTAAATAGACTCTGTGGTTTTTGTTCCTCTAGACTAGAGTGGATGAGCTAAAGGTTTTGGAATTTTTGCAAGCATGAGTGCCTCTGACACTTCTTGACTGTGCTGTGACTCCGTACTACTCTCTTGTCCTGCGTACGATAATCTAGAGATCATTGGGGATCTATAATCGGTGACTTCGGGAGCTGAATGACTCTGCCACACTATCTAGTCAGTAAGGAGACAGTGCATAGAGGTATTGCTGAATATAATGGGAGTCCAATGGAATTGCCAAATGTCCAATCTTAGTTAGCTACACAGACAGACTAATAAGAATAGTCTAGTAATACCACAGGAAGTCATATTCGAGGCAGGATAAGAATTTATATCCAGTCTACAAGAAGATCAAAGACGATTTAGAAAAAATCGAATGAGGAACGCTAGGAAAAAATAGGTACTGTTTATTAAAATGTAAACTTACTGGGGCCAGCAAAGGAGCCCTCGCCTGCCCGATCCTGGCCTGCATCCTCAGCACCCTCCTCCTGTGTCCTCTTGCCCTTGGGGGGAGCTGATGTACAACATGAAAGAAAGAAAAACCAGAAAACATGGATGAGATTTTTCAACCAAATCAAACATTTCAAAAGAACAATAACAACATATTTTGGAAAAATAGCAAATAGATAGACAACTATTCCACGGGATCTATCTCATGTGGTATACTACGTTATTCGTATTGCCTGATTTGCGGAACGTTGACTTAGAAAGTTCCTATGTAACTCAATAAACAGACTACTAAAGAGGTTTGCCTAGGCCTGGCACTGCAGGCAGCAGTGCGCAACACGTGACAGACAAAGTCCATCCTGCTTGCAGATCAGTGAATACTCAAACTATCAATCCACCCGCCACCACCGCCACTATTTCTTCTGATAGCCATGTGACTGTCTAAAGGAAGGACTGGACTTCAGTCTGTTGGGGCTGATTTATAAGTCCCTTGCGGAAGTTGCGGCTGATTTTCCTCCATTGTTGCGTGCCTTTTCTGACGCAGCGGCAGAACAAAAGACTCGCCATGGTGTTGGTGCGGCGTATATATTAAAAAAAAAAACACATATGGGCATATGGGCGATGCATCACGTTGTAAAGCCCTGCGCCATCAGGGGGCGTTCCGGCGCAAGGGAGGGCGTACCTGCGCAGGAACGAATCCTAAAAGTGGCTGAGGGAAATCTACAAGATGTCAATCAGTCACTTTTAGGACAATGATGCATGACTCAAACCCTGCGCGCTTGAAGCCGACGTACGGCTTGATGCAGCATTGGGGAGATAGGGTACCCCAGAGCATTGCTGGAGCTGCGCCATCGTTGGCACGCAACTCCAGCAATGCGCTGCCTTTACGGCACAGATGCGTAAGGCTTCTGTGACGTTTTGGGCCAATGGGTGGTGGTGGCATGGCACACAATTACTGCCGCATCCCTGCTACTTAGCAGGGATGCGCCGGTAATTGAAAATATGACCCTTACTGTCTAGCATTACGCAGTTCTTTTCTTTACAGTATACTCATACATAATTTCTCAGGCCAATGAAATGCTTCTGAACACAACATACAAAACAAAGAAGCATAGTAGCAAGCAAGGCTACTGAGAAGGAGAGCAGTGCACCTGAAATGCATAGAAGATTTTGAAATATAATTTACCTCAATGTAATCGGCAGCATTATTGCTCTTGGTAAAGAACAAAGATTTGCAAATAACAGAGCAGGATAAAACAGAGTAGTAAATGTACTACTACTACTACTCACCAAGCCCGGGGACCTCTACGCCGAGCGCGTCCAGCAAGTCCCGCTCCCGGTCCATGACATCGGTCCAGCGGTGGGTGGCCTGGTTATATGTGCGCCGGACCCCAGAGATCTTGTACATGGCCCGGCACACCTTCTCCCACCGCTTGCGACGCTCCCGGATGCCATAGCCGGTCGCGATCTTGCCGCCTCCCAGGATCGTCTTGGGGAGGCGGCGCTGGACGTGGAAGATCAGTGCCGCCACTTCCTCCGCGCTGAAGATCTCCCTCGGGACCACTTGCTCCCCCCTTAAACGCCCGCACGGGAGCCGGGCACGGGGTGCGGGACCCTTCCCCTTCTCAGGGTGCTTCCCGGCTCCCTTTACCATGGTCTGGGCAGCAATAAACTTAAATGATAAAGAAGAAATAGAATAGTGAAGAAGAAAAGAAAAGAGTTTAAAAAAGTAGTTTAAAAGTAACTAAAAGCTGCAGAAAACACAAAAATATAGAGCTAGAAAAATAGAGGGTTAGATAATGAGTAAAATTAGATCAAAAAAACTTCAAACAAGCAAAGGATGGCAGAGATTGAGAGAGGATAGAGAAAGCATGCCCAGAACCATAGCAATGAATGAGAAACAAGATGGCCGCGCCCGTTCACGACCGCGTGGGTAAGTTCGCGCGAGATTTTCCTTGCGAGTACGCGCGAAATTGTACTAGCGAGCAGCACACTTTGCGAGATTACACATAGCGGGCGGAAACGGAATTACGTCACGCCAACAAGATGGCCGCGCCCGTGTACGACCGATAGGGTAACTTGGCAAACGTATAGCTAGAAGCGCCTCGCGAACACGCGCAAGATCACGCGAACATACACGTCGCAACAAAAACAATTTTGTATTCGCACGTATTCGCGGCTTCCGAAATCGATCTCGCACGGATTCGCGCCCCAAAAAACGCGCGAAATTGCAGGAAAAACGATTTTAGCTAAACTGAAAGCAATGAGCAGGTGCAAAAGTTCAAACTTAACATTAGTAACATTCAAGGTAGTGCTTCCTGATGGGCCCCTCCAGAGTTTGCAACTATTCTATGACCCTGCTATGACCCAAACAGCAGGCTCATAGAATAGCACCATAAAGGTCCTGTGAAAAAAAAATTTCACTGCAACAAAAAGCAAATTACAGATAAGGAAGGAAGCAGGTGCCAGCCAGACTGGAACTTTCAAAATTACTGACACATTAATGAAACACAAATTAATTGATGGCAGTTGAAGAAGGGCAGGTGTGCTTGCTTTTTTCAACCACCATAATCTACAGTGATAAATAAACCTAATAGGTGCCAGTGAGGATGTACTAGAGGGTGGCATGGGTGTCCCAGAGGGTGGCAGTGGTGAAACAGAGGGTGCTGTGAACCTGTGATGATAAACCAGACGTAGAAACAACATAGTCGCGGCCGTTGCAAGCCGAAAAGTAAGTTCGCAATTGCGAACTTGTCCCAAAATCGGCGCGAACACGCGCCAACACAAAAAACGGAAAAATCCGCAAATCCGCTAGAGTTCGCGGATCTTCGCGGATTGCGAATCCGTAAATACGCAAATTCGCGGATTGCCAATCCGCAAAATCCGCCCATGGCAACGGCCAGTAGGCATAGGGCGGCCATTTCCTTCATGGCCCAGGTACACGGAATAAGGGACCCTACGGGTTCCTTTTTGGTGAAGAAAGCCCTTCGCGGCTGGAAGCGCCTTGAGGGCTGCAAGCAAGATACGAGGCAACCGATTGGCTTAGACAGACTGTCTCTGCTTTTGGCAAAGCTGGATGAGACGTGTTCCTCCCATTTTGAAGCAGTTCTGTTCCGGGCAGCGTTCACATTGGCATTCCATGGGGCTATGAGGGTGAGCGAACTTGTCGCTAGGAACAAGAAAGATATGGAGGGAGGCTTGTGCAGGGATCACATCCAAATAAGGGGTGATTCGATGGTAATCGTGATAGCCAGGTCCAAGACTGACCAGGTGGCTATGGGAAATAGTGTTGTCGTACAGCGCAAACGTGGGTCCCCCATCTGCCCGTTGAAGTGCGTGGAAGACTATTTGGCGCTAAGAGCGGCCGCATGGGGGGGGAGTTTGCTCCGACATATGGATGGCACCCCACTGACGAGATTTCAGTTTCAGAGGGTACTAGCACTGGCAATCGCTGACGCGGGCATGGACCCGTGCGATTTTGGGACCCACTCCTTTAGGATAGGGGCTGCTACAGAGGCTACAGCCAGGGGTCAGAGTGCTGAGGAAGTGAAACAATTGGGCCGTTGGTCCTCGAATTGCTTCAGGAGGTATGTGCGATTGCACATGTTGTGAGTGATCAATTGACATGCACTCACTGTTTTCTGTCTTTGTTTACTTTACAGTTTCGCGAGCCTGCCACGCGGGGCGGAATTTGAGGTCGACCCAGCATCAGGAGACCAGCGGTCAGAGGCCACCGACTGGAGAGAGGATGGTATGGGTCGTGGGCCACTCATACGTGAGGCGCGCCGGCGACGTATTCAAGGAAGGTGACGCGATTCACGCACCTGGGGAATACGGGTTCAGAGTGGCCTTCCATGGGAAGGGTGGGCTCATTTTTGACAACTTTGAGCCATTTTTCGAGGGACTTCTAGGGCGGCATAGGTCACCGCCATCTGTAGTCATAGTACACCTGGGAGGCAACGACTTGGTGACACTGGGTAGATGAGTGTTACTTGAACGAGTTTTGTCGGCTGTTAGCTGGTTGGCTAAAAGAGTCCCGGGGTGCACGATTGCCTGGTCCCACATGATTCCTAGAAGGAGGTGGCAGGGGGGCCTTTCGGTGTCAGCACTGAACCATTCAGTTAAACGGGTCAATAATAAAATTAGTAGATTGTTCTGTTCTGCACAGTTGCATAACATTCCTCATGGGTGTATTCGTGGTGATCATATGTATCTGAATGATGGGGTTCACCTGTCCAGGGAGGGGAATGACTTACTCATAGGAGACTTCATTTCATGGCTAAGGGGTTTGAGGAAGCATGACCTTTAGGAGGAGTTGGGGGGACCGGATAGTCGGTCAACTATCCGGTCTGTGGCGGTAAGGTCATGATCGGTGAGCAGTTATTTCAAGGTCCCTAGAGTGGGGCGCCACCCACAATGGATGGGAGCGCCATTACAGTTGGCAATGAGGGTAGAGCCCTCTGCGCATGCGCCGCTCACACAGTGAGGGCGGGAGTCTGGTAGTAGGGATCTGACACCGGTTAAGACCTTGCCGTTGGCCCTTAATGCTAGGATGTACAATTTGAGTTAGAGTGTATGCATTTTCAGGATGTTAGCCAAAAGTACATGACTGCATCGAAATGTAATAAATGACAAATTGTGCATAATGCATAATGATGAAACTTTTATTTAATGTTTTAAATTTTGTTTCATATTTTAATAAATACGGCCGGGAGGGTGACTCCCTCCCACCTTCCAAAAGTTCAACTATTGTCCGACTTCCCATCCTTGGGGATATGTGTTGGGAGGGGGTGGCGGACATCCCGTCCATATGGAAAAGGGGCGACCGCTCGGTCCCCCAGAACGTATGGATGGGTGCCCCGAACCTCCCGGGAAACCATGTTGGGCGGGGTGGGCGTAGCCCGGCTGGTATGCCCGAAGTGGCGTAGCCGGGGCGCGCCTTCCCCCGCCAGAGAGGGGTTGTCCTAGACACCTCGACGGAAGACCACGCCCCGTAGGCATATCGGGGACGGGTACACGCCCTCCCACAGAAGAATAAAGGAGCGGGAATCCAGAAGATCGTCCTCTTGTTCCTCGGATCGGAAGGCTGCACCCACTCGTTGCTCGTGAGCGCTCGACGGAACAAGCAACAATTTTGACCCACCCACCAGCCCCTGATAGCAAATGTTTGGAGGAAAATAAAGTTTTTTCTGAATGATGAAAGTATAGGCCTTTTTTCCTTGGTACAGTGAATAAAGGAACTTTTGAGAATAAAGAATGGTTTGCATTCGAGAAATGTCATCTTGCAGGAAAGATCAGTGATAACAGTAAGATGATGTGAAATTTTCTTTTCTAGTAGGTAAACAACTGTCGTATTTATTTGTCGGGCGGTAAGGTCATGATCGGTGAGCAGTTATTTCAAGGTCCCTAGAGTGGGGCGCCACCCACAATGGATGGGAGCGCCCGGGGGAAGACGGCCATTGGCCCCTTACACGGGGAGGCGGCACCCACTAAGGATGGGGCGCCTATGGGGAGATGGCCATGGGCCCCTCCCAGGGGGGGAGGCGGTTAGATGCCCCTCCTACTAATTTCCCGGGGGCCGGATATCCGCGACGGCGGATAGAGAGTGTGGAGATGGGGGGAGAGTCCGCGCTGTCCTTCCTACAGAGACCTCATACGGGAACTCGGACGACCCTTAAGATGGCGTCGAGTAGTAAGGGGGCCCCCACCACGACAAGGGACGTTACAGTTGGCAATGAGGGTAGAGCCCTCTGCGCATACGCCGCTCACACAGTGAGGGCGGGAGTCTGGTAGTAGGGATCTGACACCGGTTAAGACCTTGCCGTTGGCCCTTAATGCTAGGATGTACAATTTGAGTTAGAGTGTATGCATTTTCAGGATGTTAGCCAAAAGTACATGACTGCATCGAAATGTAATAAATGACAAATTGTACATAATGCATAATGATGAAACTTTTCTTTAATGTTTTAAATTTTGTTTCATATTTTAATAAATACGGCCGGGAGGGTGACTCCCTCCCGCCTTCCAAAAGTTCAACTATTGTCCGACTTCCCATCCTTGGGGATATGTGTTGGGAGGGGGTGGCGGGCATCCCGGCCATATTTACTTGCTTCATTCACTCTATTTGGTAAATATCGCCTATTTCCTCTTTCTATTTCTAGAAATGATCATTAAAGCATTGCCTACTAGCAGAGTGGGTTCTCAGCTACATAACCCAGCCTTTCCAGTGCTGTGTGATTGTCCCGACGCATAATAACATATTGCAAAAAAAGTAATTCAATGAGGTAAGTAAAGGCATTTGTCCATCAAAACCAAACATCACCTTTTGATTGCTTTAGAACTAATTTTGTAAAACTTTTTTAACTTACAAGTCTGTTGCAATAATGATGATAATTTTGAAGACAGAATTTTAAATCTTATGAAACTAAATTCCCAGATTGTCAGTATTCTAGCTTAAACTAGAATGTATCACTATGATGACATAACGCTTTCACCATAATACACTAACAGCAAGTAAAGTAATTCAAGTAGACTCATTTTATATTGCTGTAATAAGAACTATTGGAAATTACCTTTTTTATGAGTTGACATCATTTGTTGGAATGCATAAGTATTAGGTATAGAATAAGCAAGTGAGTAACGTAATGCATGCAGCCCCCTTTAACATTGTTTGAGGGGACCGTTAGTTGGCTTCCAGTTTTTTCAACTTCCCATCACCACAAGGTATATCAGTGCAGTAATGAATTTGAAAAAATGTATAACCCCACAGCATGGTGTTGGAATCATTTGTGTTTCTTTTTAAAAAATAAAATACTAATTTAGTGGTTTCTTCTACAAAAAAGGAACCCTGAAAATGTTGAAGAACTGCATAATGTTTGACAAAGTCACCTAGCAAAATGTTCCTACATTGATAACAACTGCAACGACAGGTGTTTATGACAATGTACAGTCGTTGCTGCTGGGGATGCAGACCTGACAGGGTTTCCAAGTTTAATATGTCAAAACCTAATTTTGGCTGCATTTACATTGAATTCTGTGATTTGAATTTAATGTTAAACTACTCTCTCAGAAGGATTTTTAATTCTGTTGTTAATCCTGTTAATAAATCACAGCTACAAATCTCAGACTGCCACAAACAATGGACTGCTTGATCTACAACACATCCCCTTACAGAAGTTCAGAGTTCTTCATCTGAATACAGAGACAATTCCATGGGTTAAGATTTTCATACCATAAATGTTTCTGATGTCTGTACCTTCATTTGAGGCTGAACACCCTTCCAATATTTAGGAGTAGCTGAAAGTGAAGATTATAAGTCCCTTATCGCTAATGGCTTCAATAACATGAAAGTAATTTGAGCTATATGTTTATCCTGAGAGTTCAAAAAATTAACATTAATTCCCTAGTTGATGTTCACTGTGGTATAGCTTGAAGAAAGATGTTGCTGTTGGGTCAGCTATAGGTCAGCTATAGCCCAGCGGTTCCTTCTCAAGTTTACATGATTTAACTTGTTCAACCTTTCAATGGTTCTAGTCCCGTGGGTGCTCTCAGGCCTTTTTTCCCATAATTTGTCAATTAATGAACTACGCATCTTTACTTGCTTCATTCACTCTATTTGGTAAATATTGCCTATTTCCTCTTTCTATTTCTACAAATGATCATTAAAGCATTGCCTACTAGCAGAGTGGGTTCTCAGCTACGTAACACAGCCTTTCCAGTGCTGTGTGATTGTCCCGACCCATAATAACATATTGAAAAAGAGTAATTCAATGAGGTAAGGAAGGCATTTGTCCATCAAAACCAAACATCACCTTTTGATTGCTTTAGAACTAAGTTTTTTAAACTTTTTTCACTTACAAGCCTGTTGCAATAATGATGATAATGTTGAAGACAGAATTTTAAATCTTATGAAACTAAATTCCCAGATTGTCAATATTCTAGCTTAAACTAGAATGTATCACTATGATGACATAACGCTTTCATCATAATACACTAACAGCAAGTTAAGTAATTAAAGTAGACTCATTTTATATTACTGTAATAAGAAGTATTGGAAATTACCTTTTTTATGACTTGACATCATTTGTTGGAATGCCTAAGTATTAGGTATAGAATAAGCAAGTGAGTAACGTGATGCATGCAGCCCCCTTTAACATTGTTTGAGGGGAATGTTAGTTGACTTCCATTTTTTTTAACTTCACATCACCACAAGGTATATCAGTGCAGTGATGAAATTGAAAAAATGTATAACCCCACAGCATGGGGTTGGAATCATTTGTGTTTCTTTTTAAAAAATAAAATCCTAATTTAGTGCTTTCTTCTGCAAAAAAAGGAACCCTGAAAATGTTGACGAACTGCATATTAATTGACAAAGTCACCTAGCAAATGTTACTACATTGATAACAACTGCAACGACAGGTGTTTATGACAATGTACAGTTGTTGCTGCTGGGGATGCAGACCTGACAGGGTTTCCAGGTTTAATATGTCAAAACATAATTTTGGCTGCATTTACATTGAATTCTGTGATTTGAATTTAATGTTAAACTACTCACTCAGAAGGATTTTTAATTCTGTTGTTAATCCTGTTAATAAATCACGGCTAGAAATCTCAGACTGCCACAAACAATGGACTGCCTGATCTACAACACATCCCCTTACAGAAGTTCAGAGTTCTTCATCTGAATACAGAGACAATTCCATGGGTTAAGATTTTCATACCATAAATGTTTCTGATGTCTGTACCTTCATGTGAGGCTGAACACCCTTCCAATATTTAGGAGTAGCTCAAAGTGAAGAATATAAGTCCCTTATCGCTAATGGCTTCAATAACATGAAAGTAATTTGTGCAATATGTTTATCCTGAGAGTTCAAAAAATTAACATTAATTCCCTAGTTGATGTTCACTGTGTTATAGCTTGAAGAAAGATGTTGCTGTTGGGTCAGCTATAGCCCAGTGGTTCCTTCTCAAGTTAACATGATTTAACTTGTTCAACCTTTCAATGGTTCTAGTCCCTAGTCCCGCGGGTGCTCTCCGGCCTTTTTTCCCATCATTTGTCAATTAATGAACTACGCATCTTTACTTGCTTCATTCACTCTATTTGGTAAATATTGCTTATTTCCTCTTTCTATTTCTACAAATGATCATTAAAGCATTGCCTTCTAGCAGAGTGGGTTCTCAGCTACATAACACAGCCTTTCCAGTGCTGTGTGATTGTCCCGACGCATATTAACATATTGAAAAAAAGTAATTCAATAAGGTAAGGAAGGCATTTGTCCATCAAACCAAACATCAACTTTTGATTGCTTTAGAACTAATTTTGTGAAACTTTTTAAACTTACAAGCCTGTTGCAATAATGATGATAATGTTGAAGACAGAATTTTAAATCTTATGAAACTAAATTCCCTGATTGGCAGTATTCTAGCTTAAACTAGAATGTATCACTATGATGACATAACGCTTTCACCATAATACACTAACAGCAAGTTAAGTAATTCAAGTAGACTCATTATATATTGCTGTAATAAGAACTATTGGAAATTACCTTTTTTATGAGTTGACATCATTTGTTGGAATGCATAAGTATTAGGTATTGAATAAGCAAGTGAGTAAGGTGACTTCGTTGGCTGCCAGCAATTTCCTGAAATCTTAAGTCTTTTGAATAAAAGTTTTTCGAATACAACTTTGAAGTTCTGGACTTCGCTTATGTTTGGAAAGCATTTGTGTCACACATTTGCATAATACGATTGCATGATTTTTGTAAAAATTACAATGGATATATAATTTCTCGTGTGCGGGTCACTGTGTTTCTTAAGTGTATGTGATGATTGATATCATCATTTAGAGGGTGTTTAGGGGTCACGTCCTCGACCTATACACACAGGGTTGAGAAGTTTGACAACAGACTATACACAGGGGAATAGTGTTGCAGGTAGAAAATAGCTCTGATCCCAGTCGTGTTGTGTTGTTTGTACCTCCATAGTTCAAGCGTGCCATTCACACAGTACATCGTGCTCCGTGGAGTTCCTATGGGTGAAGACAACTTGTCGTGTGTCTCCTCGGGCGAGCAGAGGAAAATGCATTGCAACTGCATACCCTCTCAGCTCTCGTCTTCATGCTGTTCTCCTCGCTCTGGCGTTTTTTTCCTCTTGATCAGCTTTTTGATGAATTCATGAGCTGCTTGCGGCGTTACCAAAACCGTTGATCTGCCATCTTGAGAGACTTTGAGCTTTGCAGGATAGAGCATCGAGTATTCCACACCCAGATCCCTGAGCTTCTTTTTTGCGGACTGGAACTCCTTGCGGGCCAACTGCACAGCCATGGTGTGGTCCGAATAAAAGTCCAGTTTGTTCCCTTGGTGGGTAATGTTTCCTTTTTCACGCGCCCTCCGCAGGATCACGTCCCTATTCCTGTAGTTTAGGAGACGTGCTATTATGATGCGTGGAGGTGCCCCCGGTTTCGGGGGAGGCGCCAAGGAGCGGTGAGCCCGTTCCACGAAGAACACTGTGGAAAAGGCCTCCTAACCAAAGATTTCTTTAAGTAGTTTCTCCACGTATAGTTCCATCTTTCCAGTGTTGGACGTCTCCGGCAGCCCCGCTATGTGAATATTATTGCGGCGGGACCGCGCTTCCAAATCCTCTGTCTTATTGCGCAGTGTGTCCATCGCTTTCTCCATGGCGGTGCAGGTTTTCGTGTTGGCGTTAGAGACATCGTCCACTGCCGATATCCTTGTTTCAGCCTCCACTAACCGCTCTCCATGCTTGTCCATTTTTGCGGCCATGTTGTCGACCCTCTGCGTGAGAGTGTCTAGTTTTCCATTCATTTCTTGCAGGCTGCACTGTATGGCCCTCAAAATTACCTCCATTCCAGCGCTCTCAGTTGCCTCAGGGTCAGCGTCCGTTTCCGATCCTCCAGTTGCCCCTCTGGTCTGTTTCTTTGCCTCGAACTGCAGCTTCGTTTGTTGTTTTTCTGGTTTGCCCATAACGCAGGTTGCACCCGGTGATCCGCGGTTTACACGCTGTTGGGTTTGAGCGGCGCGAGTCTTTCTCGTTACCGTGGTCATTCGCTGGCTGTGGAGCTCTCATGCACCGGGGATTACAGTCGTGCCCGCTCCAGCTCCAGAGTCCGTCTGGAGTACACTGGGCAGTCTATCTCACAGAATGATGCTTAGTCTGTTTGCAGTGGCTGGATGTGCGTCGGTTCCAATGCCATTAATTATGCTCCTCCAATGGTAGTTCTCGGGCTCACTCCATTACCACGCACAGGGGGATGTGGCCGATGTTACCGCCTTCCCAGTCTGTCCCATGCAGTGTTCAGCGTCGCCATAGTAACATTGGTCTGTCACTTTCCCAATGGCCGCTAATCCTCAGACCACGCTCCACATCAGCTAGGTCCCTCGTGTCTCCAGTATGTGCGCCTGAGCAAGTAGCCGCTGTACACCGCGGTTCATTGCGGGTAAGCACACATCCGACAGTCGCAAACGCCTCTGAGAAGGTCGAGACCCGAGTGTTGGGCTTTCCGGCAGAGTCAGATCTCCGCTGTCGGGAAGTTAGTGCGATATAGTCACATATTTAATGTACGTAGAGGGCAATGGAGCGCTGTACCACCATTTTGTGAGCCGTGGAACGCATATCGCTATGTACTCATGGTCCGTTGTTCGTTGAGTCCGCACAAGAGTCTTTTCCCCACATTATCGTCGGACACTCCACTCATCTCCGTAGATGTCCAGTGGGCGCGGAAAGTGTCCAGGGGACGTCTGTTTGGCTCGCCACTTCAGATCGAGTTCACCGCCATTTTGGGAGGTCGTCCGAGCTCCGCACAGTCCACCTCCGTTTTCGCCTATTGCGGCATTTTCAGACCATGGAAACACACGTCCGGGGTCCTCCGCATGTTCCGACGGCTTAAGCAGCAAAGTCCGTCCGTTTTAAGGCCATTGACATTCCGCTAGCAGTCTCAGCAGTCTCCCGTCCGGCGGAGCTGTCTCAGGAGCCAGCCATCCCGCAGTGCGCCCTCTAGCGCCCCCTGTGATTTGAATTTAATGGTAAACTACTCTCTCAGAAGGATTTTTAATTCTGTTGTTAATCCTGTTAATAAATCACGGCTACAAATCTCAGACTACCACAAAAAAATGGACTGCCTGATCTACAACACATCCCCTTACAGAATTTCAGAGTTCTTCATCTGAATACAGAGACAATTCCATGGGTTAAGATTTTCATACCATAAATGTTTCTGGTGTCTGTACCTTCATTTGAGGCTGAACACCCTTCCAATATTCAGGAGTAGTTCAAAGTGAAGAATATATATTCCTTATCGCTAATGGCTTCAATAACATGAAAGTAATTTGTGCAATATGTTTATCCTGAGAGTTCAAAAAAATTAACATTAATTCCCTAGTTGATGTTCACTGTGTTATAGCTTGAAGAAAGTTGTTGCTGTTGGGTCAGCTATAGCCCAGCGGTTTCGTCTCACGTTGAAATGATTTAACTTGTTCAACCTTTCAATGGTTCTAGTCCCGTGCGTGCTCTCTGGCCTTTTTTTTCCATCATTTGTCAATTAATGAACTACGCATCTTTACTTGCTTCATTCACTATATTTGGTAAATATCGCCTATTTCCTCTTTCTGTTTCTACAAAAGATCATTAAACCATTGCCTACTAGCAGAGTGGGTTCTCAGATACATCACCCAGCCTTTCCAGTGCTGCGTGATTGTCCCGACGTATAATAACATATTGAAAAAAGTAATTTAATGAGGTAAGAAAGGCATTTGTCCATCTAAACCAAACATCACCTTTTGATTGCTTTAGAACTAATTTTTTAAAACTTTGTTCACTTGCAACCCTGTAGCAATAATGATGATAATGTTGAAGAAAGAATTTTAAATCTTATGAAACTAAATTCCCAGATTGTCAGTATTCTAGCTTAAACTAGAATGTATCACTATGATGACATAACGCTTTCACCATAATACACTAACAGCAAGTTAAGTATTTCAAGTAGACTCATTATATATTGCTGTAATAGGAATTATTGGAAATTACATTTTTATGAGTTGACATCATTTGTTGGAATGCATAAGTATTAGACATAGAATAAGCAAGTGCAGTAACGTGATGCATGCAGCCCCCTTTAACATTGTTTGAGGGGACCGTTGGCTTCCGTTTTTTCAACTTCACATCACCACAATGTATATCAGTGCAGTGATGAATTTGAAAAAAATATATAACCCCACAGCATGGTGTTGGAATCATTTGTGTTTCTTTTTAAAAAACGAAAATCCTAATTTTGTGGTTTCTTCTACAAAAAAGGAACACTGAAAATGTTGACGATCTGCGTAATGTTTGACAAAATCACCTAGCAAAATGTTCCTACATTGATAACAACTGCAACGACAGGTGTTTATGCCAATGTACAGTTGTTGCTGCTGGGGATGCAGACCTGACAGGGTGTCCAGGTTTAATATGTCAAAACCTAATTCTGGCTGCATTTACATTGAATTCTGTGATTTGAATTTAATGTTAAACTACTCTCTCAGAGGGATTTTTAATTCTGTTGTTAATCCTGTTAATAAATCACGGCTACAAATCTCAGACTGCCACAAAAAATGGACTGCATGATCTATAACACATCTACTTACAGAAGTTCAGAGATCTTCATCTGAATACAGAGACAATTCCATGGGTTAAGATTTTCCTACCATAAATGTTCCTGGTGTCTGTACCTTCATTTGCGGCTGAACACCCTTCCAGTATTCAGGAGTAGTTCAAAGTGAAGGATATATATTTCTGATCGCTAATGTCTTCAATAACATGAAAGTAATTTGTGCAACATGTTTATCCTGAGAGTTCAAAAAAATTAACAATAATTCCCTAGTTGATGTTCACTGTGTTATAGCTTGAAGAAAGATGTTGTGGTTGGGTCAGCTATAGCCCAGTTTACATGATTTAACTTGTTCAACCTTTCAATGGTTCTAGTCCCGCGGGTGCTCTCTGGCCTTTTTTCCCCATCATTTGTCAATTAAAGAACTACGCATCTTTACTTGCTTCATTCACTCTATTTGGTAAATATCGCCTATTTCTTCTTTCTGTTTCTACAAATGATCATTAAAGCATTGCGTACTCGCAGAGTGGGGGTTCTCAGCTACATCACCCAGCCTTTCCAGTGCTGTGTGATTGTCCGACGCATAATAACATATTGAAAAATAGTAATTCAATGAGGTAAGGAAGGCATGTGTCCATCAAAACCAAACATCACCTTTTTATGGCTTTAGAACTAATTTTTTGAAACTGTGTTAACTTGCAAGCCTGTAGCAATAATTATGATAATGTTGAAGACAGAATTTTAAATCTTATGAAACTAAATTCCCAGATTGTCAGTATTCTAGCTTAAACTAGAAGGTATCACTATGATGACATAACGCTTTCACCATAATACACTAACAGCATGTTAAGTAATTCAAGTAGACTCATTATATATTGCTGTAATAAGAATTATTGGAAATTACCTTTTTATGAGTTGACATCATTTGTTGGAATGCATACATATTAGGTATAGAATAAGCAAGTGCAGTAACGTGATGCATACAGCCCCCTTTAACATTGTTTGAGGGGACCGTTAGTTGGCTTCCGTTTTTTCAACTTCACATCACCACAAGGTATATCAGTGCAGTGATGAATTTGAAAAAAATATATAACCCCACAGCATGGTGTTGGAATCATTTGTGTTTCTTTTTAAAAAATAAAATTCTAATTTAGTGGTTTCTTCTACAAAAAAGGAACACTGAAAATGTTGACGAACTGCATAATGTTTGACAAAGTCACCTATCAAAATGTTCTTACATTAATAACAACTGCAACGACTTGTGTTTATGCCGATGTACAGTAGTTGCTGCTGGAGATGCACACCTGACAGGGTTTCCAGGTTTATTATGTCAAAACCTAATTTTGGCTGCATTTACATTGAATTCTGTGATTTGAATTTAATGTCAAACTACTCTCTCAGAAGGAATTTTAATTCTGATGTTAATCCTGTTAATACATCACGGCTACAAATCTCGGACTGCCACAAAAAATGGACTGCATGATCTACAACACATCCACTTACAGAAGTTCAGAGATCTTCATCTGAATACAGAGAAAATTCCATGGGTTAAGATTTTCCTACCATAAATGTTTCTGGTGCCTGTACCTTCATTTGATGCTGAAAAACCTTCCAATATTCAGGAGTAGCTCAAAGTGAAGAATATATATGTTTTTATCACTAATGGCTTCAATAACATGAAAGTAATTTGTGCAATATGTTTATCCTGAGAGTTCAAAAAAATGAACATTAATTCCCTCGTTGATGTTCACTGTGTTATAGCTTGAAGAAAGATGTTGCTGCTGGGTCAGCTATAGCCCAGCGGTTTATTCTCAAGTTTACATGATTTAACTTGTTCAACCTTTCAATGGTTCTAGTCCTGCGGGCACTCCCGGGCTTTTTTTCCCCATTATTTGTCAATTAATGAACTACGCATCTTTACATGCTTCATCCACTCTATTTGGTAAATATCACCTATTTCCTCTTTCTGTTTCTACAAATGATCATTAAAGCATTCCCTACTAGCAGAGTGGTTGCTCAGCTACATTACCCAGCCTTTCCAGTGCTGTGTGATTGTCCCGATGCATAATAACATATTGAAAAATAGTAATTCAATGAGGTAAGGAAGGCATTTGTCCATCAAAACCAAACATCACCTTATGAATGCTTTAGAACAAAATTTTTAAAACTTTGTTAACTTGCAAGCCTGTAGTAATAATGATGATAATGTTGAAGACAGAATTTTAAATCTTATTAAACTAAATTCCCAGATTGTCAGTATTCTAGCTTAAACTAGAATGTATCACTATGATGACATAACGCTTTTACCATAATACACTAACAGCAAGTTAAGTAATTCAAGTAGACTCATTATATATTGCTGTAATAGGAACTATTGGAAATTACATTTTTATGAGTTGACATCATTTGTTGGAATGCATAAGTATTAGGTATAGAATAAGCAAGTGCAGTAACGTGATGTGTGCAGCCCCCTTTAACCCCTTCGCTGCTAGGCCTTTTCCCCTCCTGTGCTGAGGCTTTTTTTTGGCGTTTTGGAGTAGTGCGCGCTTAGGCCCTTGTAACTTTTTGACCACATAAGGTATCCACGCCAAATTTGCGTCCTTTTCTTCCAACATCATGTGGATTCTAAAGGCGCCCAGGGTTTGTGGATTCCCTTGGAGGGGTCCCAGAAATTAACCAAAATATAGTGATGTTTTTTGTTTTTTTCAGAAAAATGGGAAAAACGGGCTGCAAATGAAAGCCTCTGGGTTTTTCCCTGAAAATGGTATCACAAAAGGGTTTGTGGGGCTGAAATCTCCATTTTCTCAGCTTTCAGGGAATGACAGACTTTTGTCAGAGAACCGAAATTTTTCACTCAGTTTTGGCATTTTTCTGGGACATAGCCTATTTTTGCTATTTTTAGAGCTTTCCACCTCCTTCCAGTTAATGGTAGAAATGAGTTTGAAAGCAATAATGGATCCTGGAAAGCTTTACATTTTCGAAAAGTAGACACAATTCTGAATTCAGAAAGGGGTCATTTGACTAAATCCATGAAGGTTTCGTTATAGAAACTAACAGTTAGATATTGGAATATTTGAAATTTTGTTGAAAAAAACAGCCTTTTGTCTCAACGTTTTCACCTATAACTTTTTCTAATTTTGACAGCTCTTGGAAAGCAATATACCGTTACATCCGTTCCACCTTCCTGGTTGTGGGGATATATAGGACTTGTAGTTTCACCAAGAACCCGACGAACCCAGATCCAAAAACTGAGCAGCAACTTGCAATGGTATTTTTTCATTTACTGGGTATAGTGCACTTTGTCTTGGAAAATGTATACATGGAATAATCTGTATGAAAGACACCTATGTATTTCTGAATTGGGTACAAATTATAGACTTCAGAAACAGTATATAATTGCACATTTTCAAGTTGGGAATACTCATACTAGCATGAGAATTATTGGTCATTTTTCATAAAGATTTTTTTTTTACACAATGTCTTTCATTCAAAGGGAGAAATGCATGAAATCTCAATTGGTAATAACAGTTGATTTACAAATCTGAATTACCCCAAGTGTCCCGATAAAAACGGTACCTCACTTGTGTGGGTCGGCCTTGTGCCTGCGACAGGAAACGGCGCAAAATGCAACGTGGTCACACCTAAATTTAGCAGTTACAAATTGACCCTTTTTTGGCAAAGTGCCTACCTGTAGTTTTTGCACCCTAGCTCTGCCGGCACCTAGGGAAACCTAGCAAACCTATACATTTTTGAAAAGTAGACACCCAGGGGAATTCAGGATGGGGTGACTCGACTGCCTACCACCAGGTTTTGTTACCCAGAATCCCTTGCAAAGCCAAGATTTTCACAAAATAAAGACATTTTCCTCACATTTCTGTGGTGGAAAGTTCTGGAATCTGCGTGGATCAACAAATTTCCACCCACCTAGCGTTCCCCCAGGTCTCCCGATAAAAACAGTACCTCACTTGTGGGGGTCGGCCTTGTGCCTACGACAGGAAACGGCACAAAATGCAACGTGGTCGCACCTCAATTTCCCAGTGAAATTTTACGTTCTTTGGAAAAAGAGACTACCTTTTGTTTTTGAGCCGTAGCTCTGCCAGCACCTAGGGAAACCTAGGAAACCTATACATTTTTGAAAACTAGACACCCAGGGAAATTCAGGATGGGGTGACTCGTCTGCCTACCTCCAGGTTTTGTTACCCAGAATCCCTTGCAAATCTAAAAATTTGACCAAAAAAACACATTTTCCTCACATTTCTGTGGTAGAAAGTTCTGGAATCTGTGTGGATCAACAAATTTCCACCCACCCAGCGTGCCCCCAGGTCTCCTGAAAAAAATGGTACCTCACTTGCGTGGGTAGGCATAGTGGCTGCGACATGAAACAGCGCAAAACGCAGAATGGTCGCACCTCAATTTCCCAGTGAAATTTAGCACGATTCGGACAAAAAGACTACCTTTTGTTTTTGCGCCGTAGCTCTGCCAGCACCTAGGGAAACCTAGGAAACCTATACATTTTTGAAAACTAGACACCCAGGGCAATTCAGGATAGGGTGACTCGTCTGCCTACCCTCAGGTTTTGTTACCCAGAATCCCTTGCAAACATAAAAATTTGACCAAAAAAACACATTTTCCTCACATTTCTGTGGTAAAAAGTTCTGGAATCTGCGTGGATCAACAAATTTCTACCCACCCAGCGTGCCCCCAGGTCTCTTGAAAAAAATGGTACCTCACTTGCGTGGGTAGGCATAGTGGCTGCGACATGAAACAGCGCAAAACGCAGCATGGTCGCACCTCAATTTCCATTGAAATTTAGCACGATTCGGACAAAAAGACTACCTTTTGTTTTTGCGCCGTAGCTCTGCCAGCACCTAGGGAAACCTAGTAAACCTATACATTTTCGAAAACTAGACACCCAGGGCAATTCAGGATGGGGTGACTCGTCTGCCTACCCCCAGGTTTTGTTACCTAGAATCCCTTGCAAACATAAACATTTGACCAAAAAAACACATTTTCCTCACATTTCTGTGGTAGAAAGTTCTGGAATCTGCGTGGATCAACAAATTTCCACCCACCCAGCGTGCCCCCAGGTCTCCCAAAAAAAATGGTACCTCACTTGCGTGGGTAGGCATAGTGGCTGCGACATGAAACAGCGCAAAACGCAGCATGGTCGCACCTCAATTTCCCAGTGAAATTTAGCACGATTCGGACAAAAAGACTACCTTTTGTTTTTGCGCCGTAGCTCTGCCAGCACCTAGGGAAACCTAGCAAACCTATACATTTTCGAAAACTAGACACCCAGGGAAATTCAGGATGGGGTGACTCGTCTGCCTACCCCCTGGTTTTGTCACCCAGAATCCCTTGCAAACATAAAAATTTGACCAAAAAAACACATTTTCCACACATTTCTGTGGTGGAAAGTTCTGGAATCTGCGTGGATCAACAAATTTACACTCACCCAGCGTGCCCCCAGGTCTCCTGAAAAAAATGGTACCTCACTTGCGTGGGTAGGCATAGTGGCTGCGACATGAAACAGCGCAAAACGCAGCATGGTCGCACCTCAATTTCCCATTGAAATTTAGCACGATTCGGACAAAAAGACTACCTTTTGTTTTTGCGCCATAGCTCTGCCAGCACCTAGGGAAACCTAGCAAACCTATACATTTTTGAAAACTAGACACCCAGGGCAATTCAGGATGGGGTGACTCGTCTGCCTACCCCCAGGTTTTGTTACCCAGAATCCCTTGCAAACATATAAATGTGACCAAAAAAAAACATTTTCCTCACATTTCTGTGGTGGAAAGTTCTGGAATCTGCGTGGATCAACAAATTTCCACCCACCCAGCGTGCCTCCAGGTCTCCTGAAAAAAAATGGTACCTCACTTGCGTGGGTAGGCATAGTGGCTGCGACATGAAACAGCGCAAAACGCAGCATGGTCGCACCTCAATTTCCCAGTGAAATTAAGCACGATTCGGACAAAAAGACTACCTTTTGTTTTTGCGCCGTAGCTCTGCCAGCACCTAGAGAAACCTAGCAAACCTATACATTTTCGAAAACTAGATACCCAGGGAAATTCAGGATGGGGTGACTCGTCTGCCTACCCCCAGGTTTTGTCACCCAGAATCCCTTGCAAACATAAAAATGTGACCAAAAAAACACATTTTCCTCACATTTCTGTGGTGGAAAGTTCTGGAATCTGCGTGGATCAACAAATTTCCACTCACCCAGCGTGCCCCCAGGTCTCCTGAAAAAAATGGTACCTCACTTGCGTGGGTAGGCATAGTGGCTGCGACATGAAACAGCGCAAAACGCAGCATGGTCGCACCTCAATTTCCCAGTGAAATTTAGCATGATTCGGACAAAAAGACTACCTTTTGTTTTTGCGCCGTAGCTCTGCCAGCACCTTGGGAAACCTAGCAAACCTATACATTTTTGAAAACTAGACACCCAGGGCAATTCAGGATGGGGTGACTCGTCCGCCGACCCCCAGGTTTTGTTACCCAGAATCCCTTGAAAATATAAAATTTTGACCAAAAAAACACATTTTCCTCACATTTCTGTGGTGGAAAGTTCTGGAATCTGCGTGGATCAACAAATTTCCACTCACCCAGCGTGCCCCCAGGTCTCCCAAAAAAATGGTACCTCACTTGCGTGGTTAGGCATAGTGGCTGCGACATGAAACAGCGCAAAACGCAGCATGGTCGCACCTCAATTTCCCAGTGAAATTTAGCACGATTCGGACAAAAAGACTACCTTTTGTTTTTGCGCAGTAGCTCTGCCAGCACCTAGGGAAACCTAGCAAACCTATACATTTTTGAAAACTAGACACCCAGGGCAATTCAGGATGGGGTGACTCGTCCGCCTACCCCCAGGTTTTGTTACCCAGAATCCCTTGCAAACATAAAAATTTGACCAAAAAAACACATTTTCCTCACATTTCTGTGGTGGAAAGTTCTGGAATCTGCGTGGATCAACAAATTTACACTCACCCAGCGTGCCCCCAGGTCTCCTGAAAAAAATGGTACCTCACTTGCGTGGGTAGGCATAGTGGCTGCGACATGAAACAGCGCAAAACGCAGCATGGTCGCACCTCAATTTCCCATTGAAATTTAGCACGATTCGGACAAAAAGACTACCTTTTGTTTTTGCGCCATAGCTCTGCCAGCACCTAGGGAAACCTAGCAAACCTATACATTTTTGAAAACTAGACACCCAGGGCAATTCAGGATGGGGTGACTCGTCTGCCTACCCCCAGGTTTTGTTACCCAGAATCCATTGCAAACATATAAATTTGACCAAAAAAACACATTTTCCTCACATTTCTGTGGTGGAAAGTTCTGGAATCTGCGTGGATCAAAAAATTTCCACCCACCTAGCGTGCCCCCAGGTCTCCTGAAAAAAAATGGTACCTCACTTGCGTGGGTAGGCATAGTGGCTGTGACATGAAACAGCGCAAAATGCAGCATGGTCGCACCTCAATTTCCCAGTGAAATTTAGCACGATTCGGACAAAAAGACTACCTTTTGTTTTTGCGCCGTAGCTCTGCCAGCACCTAGGGAAACCTAGCAAACCTATACATTTTCGAAAACTAAACACCCAGGGCAATTCAGGATGGGGTGACTCGTCTGCCTACCCCCAGGTTTTGTTACCCAGAATCCCTTGCAAACATATAAATTTGACCAAAAAAAAACATTTTCCTCACATTTCTGTGGTGGAAAGTTCTGGAATCTGCGTGGATCAACAAATTTCTACCCACCCAGCGTGCCCCCAGGTCTCCTGAAAAAAATGGTACCTCACTTGCGTGGGTAGGCATAGTGGCTGCGACATGAAACAGCGCAAAACGCAGCATGGTCGCACCTCAATTTCCCAGTGAAATTTAGCACGATTCGGACAAAAAGACTACCTTTTGTTTTTGCGCCGTAGCTCTGCCAGCACCTAGGGAAACCTAGCAAACCTATACATTTTTGAAAACTAGACACCCAGGGCAATTCAGGATGGGGTGACTCGTCCGCCGACCCCCAGGTTTTGTTACCCAGAATCCCTTGAAAACATAAAATTTTGACCAAAAAAACACATTTTCCTCACATTTCTGTGGTGGAAAGTTCTGGAATCTGCGTGGATCAACAAATTTCCACTCACCCAGCGTGCCCCCAGGTCTCCCAAAAAAAATGGTACCTCACTTGCGTGGTTAGGCATAGTGGCTGCGACATGAAACAGCGCAAAACGCAGCATGGTCGCACCTCAATTTCCCAGTGAAATTTAGCACGATTCGGACAAAAAGACTGCCTTTTGTTTTTGCGCAGTAGCTCTGCCAGCACCTAGGGAAACCTAGCAAACCTATACATTTTTGAAAACTAGACACCCAGGGCAATTCAGGATGGGGTGACTCGTCCGCCTACCCCCAGGTTTTGTTACCCAGAATCCCTTGAAAACATAAAATTTTGACCAAAAAAACAAATTTTCCTCACATTTCTGTGGTGGAAAGTTCTGGAATCTGCGTGGATCAACAAATTTCCACTCACGCAGCGTGCCCCCAGGTCTCCCAAAAAAAATGGTACCTCACTTGCGTGGTTAGGCATAGTGGCTGCGACATGAAACAGCGCAAAACGCAGCATGGTCGCACCTCAATTTCCCAGTGAAATTTAGCACGATTCGGACAAAAAGACTACCTTTTGTTTTTGCGCAGTAGCTCTGCCAGCACCTAGGGAAACCTAGCAAACCTATACATTTTTGAAAACTAGACACCCAGGGCAATTCAGGATGGGGTGACTCGTCCGCCTACCCCCAGGTTTTGTTACCCAGAATCCCTTGAAAACATAAAAATGTTGACCAAAAAAACACATTTTCCCCACATTTCTGTGATGGAAAGTTCTGGAATCTGCGTGGATCAACAAATTTCCACTCACCCAGCGTGCCCCCAGGTCTCCCGAAAAAAATGGTACCTCACTTGCGTGGTTAGGCATAGTGGCTGCGACATGAAACAGCGCAAAACGCAGCATGGTCGCACCTCAATTTCCCAGTGAAATTTAGCACGATTCGGACAAAAAGACTACCTTTTGTTTTTGCGCAGTAGCTCTGCCAGCACCTAGGGAAACCTAGCAAACCTATACATTTTTGAAAACTAGACACGCAGGGCAATTCAGGATGGGGTGACTCGTCCGCCTACCCCCAGGTTTTGTTACCCAGAATCCCTTGAAAACATAAAATTTTGACCAAAAAAACACATTTTCCTCACATTTCTGTGGTGGAAAGTTCTGGAATTTGCGTGGATCAACAAATTTCCACCCACCCAGCGTGCCCCCAGGTCTCCCGAAAAAATGGTACCTCACTTGCGTGGATATACATAGTGGCTGCAACAGGAAACGGTTCAAATAGTACGGTGGTGAATTTACATTACCTCATTGCAAAACTACCTTGATTTTGGGGGGGGGGCATCTGAGTTTGTGGCCCGGGGCTCGGTGGTATTCTTTGCAAAGTAGCAAACCCAAACAGTTCTGAAAACTAGACACCCGGAAGAGTCCAGGGAGGTATGGCATGTGTGGGTCCCCCAATGTTTTCCTACCCAGAACTCTTTGCAAACCTTAAAAATAGCACTTTTCCAAACATTTTGCCGTGGGATCGCCGTGCTGGCAAAAAAAATCCTACTACCCTGCGTTCCCCTTGTTCTCCCGAGTAAAAGGATACCACACCTTAACAGAGTTACTCAAAAGTCAAACATTCAAGCACAGCTATGTATTCCTCAAAGACACACACATACAGGTTGGATTTGGCACGAGGGCGAGTGATGGTTCAGTACATAAAATTTTATTAACAAGATATTTCAAAAAAATGAAATGCTCTGTCAATAAATAAATGCATAAAAACTGAACCAGTGACTCGCAACTCGTGAGCTGTAAAGCCACGACAAGGCACCAACCGTTTTACAGGCCATTCACGCACCTTTCATACCTGATACAAAACAGACCATTGACACCATCCGAATGGAAAAGCAACACATAACAACAATCACAATAAGGGGCAAGGTACACCCTACTGCAGAAAGAGAAAAAAAACAATTATTACTGCACACCCATCTAATCCGCAAGCACACACACATACTGGTTGGATTTGGCACGAGGGTGAGTGATGATTCAGTACATACAATTGGATACGCAAGTAATTTCATCAAAAATGAAATACACTGCGTATAATTGAAAGTATGATAAACTGAACCACTGACTCGCAGCTCGTGAGCTGTAAAGCCACGTCAAGGCACCAACCTCTTTACAGGCCATTCATACACCTTTCGTACGCGTGACACATACAAAACATTCACACTGCCAGCCGCGGACCCATCACATTTCAAAACTCACACCAGCAAACAGCGCCATTCAAGGGCCCATCACTTTCACACGCCCACATTTCTGACACTGCAACTACACAAAATGATGGACCGTGTGGAGTGTCACTCAACTAGCAGTGTGTGTATTGACCAACAGAAAGTAACTACTCACACACCGCCTGCCGAGCGCCAGTCCACCCACACCACCATCCAAGCACCAGACCATGCACACTGCCAGCCAAACACCACTCAGCGCACACCGACAGCCAACTACCACTCCACACACACCACCAGCCAAGCATCACTCCACGCACACCACCAGCCAAGCGCCACTCCACAAACACAACACCATCCAAGCACCACTCCACACACGCCGCCAGCCAAGCACCACTCCACACACACCGCCAGCCAAGCACCACTCCACTCACACCGCCAGCCAAGCACCTAACCATAGACTCCGCCAGCCAAGCAAAAATCCACGCACCACCCCAGCACAACTCCAATCCATGCACTATGCCAGCCAAGCACCAGACCACGCACACCACCAGCCAAGCGCCATCCACTCACACCACCCGCCAAGCACCTAACCATGCACTCCGCCAGCCAAGCAAAAATCCACTCACCCCCCCAGAACAACTCCAATCCATGCACTATGCCAGCCAAGCACCAGACCACGCACACCACCAGCCAAGCGCCATCCACTCACACCACCAGCCAAGCACCTAACCATGCACTCCGCCAGCCAAGCAAAAATCCACTCACCCCCCCAGCACAACTCCAATCCATGCACTATGCCAGCCAAGCACCAGACCACGCACACCACCAGCCAAGCGCCAGTCCACGCACACCAACAATCCAAGCACAATCCTGCACACACCACCATCGAAATTAGAATTTTTTAAAGAAATACCACAAATCAAATGTAGAAACCTACAAATCTGCTAACACAAATTCAAAACCTAAATGCTTTGCACTAATGCAAACCTAAAAGCAAACTAAAAAATATTACAGAAAACAGACCAGACAGTACACTTACAAGCTCAATGAAACTCCCAAAACTTCTTTTGTGTGTGGTACGATTTAAAACAAGCTGGCACACACAATCCAGGATTTGAAGGACAGTCAGGACAGTGCATATGAGACTCCCTCCGCACTTCTCTTCGCCAACAGACTCTACCTCTTTTAGTGGGATTGTCTTTTGCAGTTGTGGGAGGAATGTATTCTGGAAAGTGGCGATCTTTCAGTCTAGCTACTTCCTCCACCACTCTAAATCTTGGCACACTTGCCTGTTCCACTAATACAAGGCTGCCTATTATAGTCTCCTGAAACTTAACAAAAGGCATCTTTGACTCAGGACAAGATTTCTGGAAAACAACAAAAGCATTAAAGGATGCCAAGTGGAAAAGATGGATAGCCAACTTCTTGTACCAAACGTAAGCCTTTCGAAGAGCAGCATAAGGTTCCAACCTCTGATCTACTCTGTCAACACCACCCATGTGCCTATTATAGTCTAAAATGCACACAGGTTTACGCACTTCAGCAGTCTCACCCCGAACTGGCAGAGCTTCAGTGCTTTCGTCATGGATAGTAGTCAGCATGTAAACATCTCTCCTGTCTGAAAACTTCACAGCTAGAAGCTTCCCACATCGCAATGCAGTAGACTGTCCCCGCACAAGCCTTTTGCAAACAAGTTCTATTGGGAAACCTTTCCGGTTACTGCGCATCGTGCCACATGCAACAGTGCCCACTTTGGCCAACTCCTTGAACAAACGCACACTAGTGTAGAAGTTATCTACATATAAATGGTGGCCTTTGTTAAATAATCGTCTACCTAGTTCCCACACAATTTTCTCAGTCACTCCAAAAGTGGACGGACATGCAGAAGTGTTAATGCTGGAATCCTTACCGGTGTACACCCTGAAATTATAAACATATCCAGTCTCACTGTCACACAGCATATACAGTTTGATGCCATAGCGTGCCCTCTTACTAGGAATGTATTGCCTAAAAACCAAGCGGCCCTTGAACAATACCAAAGACTCGTCCACAGCTATTTCTCTTCCAGGTGCAAACATCTCAGGAAAACGATCAACAAAGTGATCAAGGACAGGCCGAATCTTAAAAAGACGGTCACAATCAGGGTGATCGCGTGGCAACGCTAAATCATTATCAACAAAATGCATCATGCGAAGAAGAAGCATATATCGATCACGAGTCATAACTGCTGGAAATATAGATGTTGCCATCAAGGGACTAGTGGACCAATAAGAAGACATTGATGGCTTCCTTAGCAAGCCCATCAAAAAAGTTAATCCCAAAAACTTCTTCATCTCTTCAACATATGTGGGAGACCAATGGGTAGCTCTGGAATGGGGCTTAAGGCTGGCACTGTGGTCCCTCAAATACTGCTCTGCATACAAATTAGTTTGCTCCACAATCTCCTGCAAAAACTCATCGTCAAAAAACAACTGAAAAAATTGAATTGGCAAAAAATTGTCAGTATTCACTCTACACCCTGGAACACCAGTGAAGTCTGGCAATTCCGGCTGCACCATGCCAGGGGCAACCCAGACGTCATCATTAACATGAGGAGAAGAAGCCACCCTAGCCTGCAGGCCAGATGCCTCTTGCTGCACTACATCAACGGGAACACTAGCATCCCCAGATGCCTCTTGCCTCACTACACCAACAGGAATACTAGCATCCCCAGATACATTTTGCATCTCTTCACCAACAGGAGAACTCACATCCCCAGCTGCCTCTTGCATCTCAACATCAACAGAAGAACTCGCATCCCCAGATGCCACTTGCTGCTCAACAACAACAGAAAGACTAGCAGCACCAGATGCCTCATGCTGCTCTACAACAGGAAGACTAGCAGCACCAGATAACCTTTGGCGCACCACAGCAATGTGAAACCTTTTGGGCGCAGCCTTTACCACACTTGCCTGTTCCCGATGAGAAAAAAAGGGAAACCTTGAGGACCTAGGCTGCCGCTCACATGGCTTTTGCCTCTCTACCGGCACATCAATGTCCCTCTCTACCACAGGCACTTCATCAGCACTAGAAGAAGAATCATCATCCGATGATACCATGCGAAGAGAAAACTCACTGCCTGAATCTTCTGCACCTACCTCATGCTCCGAATCGGAGTCAGTGTCTGGACCATGGTCAGAGGAAGACTCAAAAAGCAAACTAACAACCTGCTTAGCAGTAATCCTGCGAGCAGCCATTATCCTTACAAATCAAGAAGACTACACACACAAGTGAACAACAACCTACACTGTGCAAAGGAAGAAGTAAACAAGGCAGAGTCTTCACACAAAAATCAATACACTCAAAAACAATTAAAATCTAACCAAATATAAGAAGACTCACCAGCACCTACTCTGCTGAAACACAGCAAAAAGAAAGGAAATCCAACTGGAAAGAAAAAAAAAAGTATAGATTAGACAAAGTACACATCAAGCAGCAATACAAAAAAAAAAAGTTAACAATCAAGAAACACAAAGCCACACAAACAGCAATAACTTCACTTTTCATAACAACACATTTATCTAGGAAAAATAGTACAAAAAACATTTACTTACCAAGCACATGCAACTACACAAGCTGCAAAACCAGCATTAACCGAACCACAACCTACACCAATACAAACAGCAAAAGCCTGGATCAAAAACAAAGAAGAAAAAAAATAATTTAATACTACATTTCACAAAAAACATAACAAATGAATAAACAATACACAAATTTACCCCCAAAATCACATCCACACAGATGGGCCATCAAAAAGGGCAAAACGGACAAAAGTACGGGGTGATTTGCCCACCGGGGGGGAGGCCAGAAAATCTAAATTTAAAATCCGACCCACCTGAAAGCGACCCTTGCCCAATGGGTCACTTCCTACAATCTAAATTAAAATCCCTGGTGCTAGTGGGGGCATTTCCACCGCACAATCGCAATGCTGTGCGCGACCGTGAGCCAGAAATGCCCTGCAAAGAGACATCAGAAGAGAGGAAAATCACTTACCTCTCCCCTGATGCCTCTTTGCAAACCCCCCCAAATATCTCAAAACCAACCTAACACCTCCAGGCGCAGGAAGCAAATGGCTTCCCGACCGCCTGGGAATCCCTGAAGATGTTGGCGCGTGCTGTGCGCGCTGACGTCATCAGGGATTCTCATGGGGAGGGGGACAACAGAATTACTGTGGTTAACTGCGATGCTGGACAGAGGCACTTGCATCCTTGATTTTCACAAGCGCAATCCTAAAACAGTTCCTATGACCAGGAGCTTCTTTCTCCCCATCTGCTGCTCTCAACAGTCTCTGACCATTTATACACATAAGAGGCATGTGAACTCACACAGAAGATCCCCGTTTGGCAACGCCCACCAACTAGCGGAGTGCACCATCTTTCCTAAATTTACCCACTATGATGGACAGCTCACTCAAGGGACCTGTGCATACATTGGTGCGATGGCATAGTAACACACACGGACACTGGAGACAAAGCAAGCGCTCGAGTTGCAGCACAAATTCAGGAAAACATTCATCAACCCAAAAACATTTGTGACCTTCCCACTATGATTCACAGCTCACACAATGGACCCCTGCGCACATCTGTGCAATTGCATAGTAACGCACACATGGACACTGGAGACAAAGATGGGGCTCGAGTTGCAGCACAAACTCAGGAAAGCAATCATCAGCCCAAAAACATTTGGGAACTTCCCACTATGATGAACAAATGGTCTCTGTTTCCAGATACCTAAGAGCCTTGCTAGTTTATTCA
Organism: Lissotriton helveticus; assembly: GCF_964261635.1. Classification (NCBI taxonomy): domain Eukaryota; kingdom Metazoa; phylum Chordata; class Amphibia; order Caudata; family Salamandridae; genus Lissotriton; species Lissotriton helveticus. The sequence goes on from NC_136058.1 coordinate 69,389,851, forward strand.
GATAACAACCAACACACACTGGGGTCGATTGTGAAAATATGGTATTGTGTACAAAAAAGGGGAGAAATGCTCCTCTTTTAGGTGTCCCCTCTCTCACCAGGGTTGCCCCACGGTGACATGCTTCATCATTGGGGCCATCCCAGTCCTCTACGGGCTGGGGCGTGCTGCGACTTGCGAAAGTTACGTAGGAGCACTTTATTAGACTATGTGTGGTGCATGTGTATTTGAGGAGTGGACTATGTGATGTGTGTTAAAAATACCTGCCCAGTAGGTTTACAATAAACTTTATTCTTGCCTCTAGGTAGTAATAAACGGGGTGGAAAGATAGGCTGCCCTAAACGTAATGTGTCCAGATGTACCTATCAACTCCTATCGTCGACATGTTTCGTGCATACCCCAAGCACTATGATGGACAGCTCACACAAGGGACCCCTGCGCACATCTGTGCAATTGCATAGTAACGCACACATGGACACTGGAGACAAAGATGGCGCTCGAGTTGCGGCACAAACTCAGGAAAACAATCATCAACACAAAAACATTTGTGAGCTTCCCACTATGATGGACAGCTCACTCAAGGGACCCCTGCGCACATTTGTGCAGTTGCATAGTAACGCACACATGGTCAATGGAGACAAAGATGGCGCTAGAGTTGCAGCACAAATTCAGGAAACAATCAACAGCCCAAAAACATTTGTGAGCTTCCCACTATGATGGACAGCTCACTCAAGGGACCCCTTTGCACATGGCATAGTAACACACACATGGTCACTGGAGACAAAGCATGTGTTTGAAAAGCAGCACACAAAAAAAACACATTCATCAGCCCAAAAACACTAGTGAGCTTTGCCTAGGCAGCACAGGTGTGTTTTTTAGCCACTTCAGAAACACACATCAGTATAAGTAATGAAGGACAGAGGCACTTGCATCCTTCATTACAATGAGCACTATCATTTTACTTTATAAATGACCCCCATCAGCATTTTTGTAGAAAAAACGGCCTTTCAACAACATTGCAGCCAGGAGAAGACTTCATAGATAATGTTCCCCCAACAAGGGGAGCGACCCTTCCCCAAGGGGCCGCTCCCCGAACTACGAAATTGATCAAGAAACAACAAAAAAAAAAATCCCTAACATTCCTGCTGCACGATCGCATGATCGTGCAGCAGGAAACCTCTAAAGTGCCATCGAGGGAAAGGAAAAGCCTTTCCTTTCCCTCGTTAGAAGTTACAAGCAATCTCCCCCGCCCCAGCCACAAAACGAACCTGTTTCCAACACGACGCGCAGGAAGCAAATGGCTTCCCTGCGCGTCGGTAAACAAAAGGAACCTCCGGTGACGTCAGCGCGCCTCGCGCGCTGACGTCATCGATGACGCGGGCGGGGAGGGCGGGGGGAGGCAGGGGAAGGTCTTCCCCTGCCATCCCCGCAGAAACGAACACAATCGGGCAGACTCGGGGGGAGCGCTGGCGCTTCCCCCGAGGGTGGGGCTCATGACGAGCTGGGATCGTCATGAGCGTGCGAGGAGGCTACGCCATGACGAGCCCAGCTCGTCATCAGCCCCGAAGGGGTTAACATTGTTTGAGGGGACCGTTATTTGGCTTCCGTTTTTCCAACTTCACATCACCACAAGGCATATCAGTGCAGTGATGAATTTGAAATAAATATATAACCCCTCAGCATGGTGTTGAAATCATTTGTGTTTCTTTTTAAAAAATAAAATCCTAATTTAGTTGTTTCTTCTACAAAAAAGGAACACTGAAAATGTTGACGAACTGCATAATGTTTGACAAAGTCACCTATCAAAATGTTCCTACATTGATAACAACTGCAACGACTGGTGTTTATGCCAATGTACAGTTGTTGCTGCTGGGGATGCAGACCTGACAGGGTTTCCAGGTTTAATATGTCAAAAGGTAATTTTGGCTGCATTTACATTGAATTCAGTGATTTGAATTTAATGTTAAACTACTCTCTCAGAAGGATTTTTAATTCTGTTGTTAATCCTGTTAATAAGTCACGGCTACAAATCTCAGACTGCCACAAAAAATGGACTGCATGATCTACAACACATCCACTTACAGAAGTTCAGAGATCTTCATCTGAATACAGAGACAATTCCATTGTTTAAAATTTTCCTACCATAAATGTTTCTGGTGTCTGTACCTTCATTTGATGGCTTCAATAACATGAAAGTAATTTGTGCAATATGTTTATCCTGAGAACTCAAAAAAATGAACATTAATTCCCTAGTTGATGTTCACTGTGTTATAGCTTGAAGAAAGATATTGCTGTTTGGTCAGCTATAGCCCAGTGGTTTATTCTCAAGTTTACATGATTTAACTTGTTCAACCTTTCAATGGTTCTAGTCCCGCGGGTGCTCCCGGGCCTTTTTTTCCCCATTATTTGTCAATTAATGAACTATGCATCTTTAACTGCTTCATTCACTCTATTTGGTAAATATCGCCTATTTCCTCTTTCTGTTTCTACAAATGATCATTAAAGCATTGCCTACTAGCAGAGTGGGTTCTCAGCTACATCACTCAGCCTTTCCAGTGCTGTGTGATTGTCCCGACGTATATTAACATATTGAAAAAAAGTAATTCAATGAGGTTCGAAAGGCATTTGTCCATCTAAACCAAACATCACCTTTTGATTGCTTTAGAACTAATTTTTTAAAACTTTGTTAACTTGCAAGCCTGAAGCAATAATGATGATAATGTTGAAGAAAGAATTTTAAATCTTATGAAACTAAATTCCCAGATTGTCAGTATTCTAGCTTAAACTAGAATGTATCACTATGATGACATAACGCTTTCACCATAATACACTAACAGCAAGTTAAGTATTTCAAGTAGACTCATTATATATTGCTGTAATAAGAACTATTGGAAATTACCTTTTTTATGAGTTGACATCATTTTTTGGAATGCATAAGTATTAGGTATAGAATAAGCAAGTGTAGTAACGTGATGCGTGCAGCCCCCTTTAACATTGTTTGAGGGGACCGTTAGTTGGCTTCCGTTTTTTCAACTTAACATCACCATAAGGTATATCAATGCAGTGATGAATTTGAAAAAAATATATAACCCCACAACATGGTGTTGGAATCATTTGTGTTTCTTTTTCAAAAATAAAATCCAAATTTAGTGGTTTCTTCTACAAAAAAGGAACACTGAAAATGCTGACGAACTGCATAATGTTTGACAAAGTCACCTAGCAAAAGGTTCCTACATTGATTACAACTGCAACGACTGGTGTTTATGCCAATGTACAGTTTTTGCTGCTGGAGATGCAGACCTGACAGGGTTTCCAGGCTTAATATGTCAAAACCTAATTTTGGCTGCATTTACATTGAATTCTGTGATTTGAATTTAATGTTAAACTACTCTCTCAGAAGAATTTTTAATTCTGTTGTTAATCCTGTTAATAAATCACGGCTACAAATCTCAGACTGCCACAAAAAATGGACTGCATGATCTATAACACATCTACTTACAGAAGTTCAGAGATCTTCATCTGAATACAGAGACAATTCCATGGGTTAAGATTTTCCTACCATAAATGTTCCTGGTGTCTGTACCTTCATTTGCGGCTGAACACCCTTCCAGTATTCAGGAGTAGTTCAAAGTGAAGGATATATATTTCTGATCGCTAATGTCTTCAATAACATGAAAGTAATTTGTGCAACATGTTTATCCTGAGAGTTCAAAAAAATGAACAATAATTCCCTAGTTGATGTTCACTGTGTTATAGCTTGAAGAAAGATGTTGTGGTTGGGTCAGCTATAGCCAAGTTTACATGATTTAACTTGTTCAACCTTTCAATGGTTCTAGTCCCGCGGGTGCTCTCTGGCCTTTTTTCCCCATCATTTGTCAATTAAAGAACTACGCATCTTTACTTGCTTCATTCACTCTATTTGGTAAATATCGCCTATTTCCTCTTTCTGTTTCTACAAATGATCATTAAAGCATTGCGTACTCGCAGAGTGGGGGTTCTCAGCTACATCACCCAGCCTTTCCAGTGCTGTGTGATTGTCCGACGCATAATAACATATTGAAAAAAAGTAATTCAATGAGGTAAGGAAGGCATTTGTCCATCAAAACCAAACATCACCTTTTTATGGCTTTAGAACTAATTTTTTAAAACTGTGTTAACTTGCAAGCCTGTAGCAATAATTATGATAATGTTGAAGACAGAATTTTAAATCTTATGAAACTAAATTCCCAGATTGTCAGTATTCTAGCTTAAACTAGAAGGTATCACTATGATGACACAACGCTTTCACCATAATACACTAACAGCATGTTAAGTAATTCAAGTAGACTCATTATATATTGCTGTAATAAGAATTATTGGAAATTACCTTTTTATGAGTTGACATCATTTGTTGGAATGCATACATATTAGGTATAGAATAAGCAATTGCAGTAACGTTATGCATACAGCCCCCTTTATCATTGTTTGAGGGGACCGTTAGTTGGCTTCCGTTTTTTCAACTTCACATCACCACAAGGTATATCAGTGCAGTGATGAATTTGAAAAAAATATATAACCCCTCAGCATGGTGTTGGAATCATTTGTGTTTCTTTTTAAAAAATAAAAGCCTAATTTAGTGGTTTCTTCTACAAAAAAGGAACACTGAAAATGTTGACGAACTGCGTTATGTTTGACAAAGTCACCTATCAAAATGTTCCTACATTGATAACAACTGCAACAACAGGTGTTTATGCCAATGAGCAGTTGTTGCTGCTGGGGATGCAGACCTGACAGGGTTTCCAGGTTTAATATGTCAAAACCTAATTTTGGCTGCATTTACATTGAATTCTGTGATTTGAATTTAATGTTAAACTACTCTCTCAGAAGGATTTTTAATTCTGTTGTTAATCCTGTTAATAAATCACAGCTACAAATCTCAGACTGCCACAAAAAATGGACTGCATGATCTACAACACATCCACTTACAGAAGTTCAGAGATCTTCATCTGAATAAAGAGACAATTCCATAGGTTAAAATGTTCCTACCATAAATGTTTCAGGTGTCTGTACATTGATTGGAGGCTGAACACCCTTCAAATATTCAGGAGTAGCTCAAAGTGAAAAATATATATTTCTGATCGCTAATGGCTTCAATAACATGAAAGTAATTTGTGCAACATGTTTATCCTGAGAGTTCAAAAAAATGAACAATAATTCCCTAGTTGATGTTCACTGTGTCATAGCTTGAAGAAAGATGTTGCTGGTGGGTCAGCTATAGCCCAGCGGTTCCTTCTCAAGTTTACATGATTTAACTTGTTCAACCTTTCAATGCTTCTAGTCCCACAGGTGCTATCTGGCCTTTTTTCCCCATCATTTGTCAATTAATGAACTACACATCTTTACTTACTTCATTTACTCTATTTGGTAAATATCGCCTATTTCCTTTTTCTGTTTCTACAAATGATCATTAAAGCATTGCCTACTAGCAGAGTGGGTTCTTAGCTACATCACCCAGCCTTTCCAGTGCTGTGTGATTGTCCCAACGCATAATAACATATTCAAAAAAAGTAATTCAATGAGGTAAGGAAGGCATTTGTCCATCAAAACCAAACATCACCTTTTCATTGCTTTAGAACTAATTTTTTTAAACTGTGTTAACTTGCAAGCCTGTAGCAATAATGATGATAATGTTGAAGACAGAATTTTAAATCTTATGAAACGAAATTCCCAGATTGTCAGTATTCTAGCTTAAGCTAGAATGTATCACTATGATGACATAACGCTTTTACCATAATACACTAACAGCAAGTTAAGTAATTCAAGTAGACTCATTATATATTGCTGTAATAGGAACTATTGGAAATTACATTTTTATGAGTTGACATCATTTGTTGGAATGCATAAGTACTAGGTATAGAATAAGCAAGTGCAGTAAAGTGATGTATGCAGCCCCCTTTAACATTGTTTGAGGGGACCGTTAATTGGCTTCTGTTTTTTCAACTTTACATCACCACAAGGTATATCAGTGCAGTGATGAATTTGAAAAAAATATATAACCCCACAGCATGGTTTTGGAATCATTTGTGTTTCTTTTTAAAAAATAAAATCTAATTTAGTGGTTTCTTCTACAAAAAAGGAACACTGAAAATGTTGACGAACTGCGTATTTCTATGGGGTCTGATATATAACCGTTTACCCTTATCCTAGTGGAAACCCATGCGTCTCAGAACTGTGTGTAAATACTCCCATTCAATCGTGTCGAAAGCCTTCGCGGCGTCCAGTAGGATCGCCGCGGCTTTGGTTTCAGGTATCAAATAATGCGAAAGTGCGAACAGTGTTCTCGTATTATGCGTTGTTGACCTTTCAGGTATGAATCCCGACTGGTCAGGCCTAATTAGTGCAGGCATCAGGGGTTTAAGCCGTGTGGCCAGCAGGCATGCAAGTATTTTAACGTCTACGTTAATAAGTGATAAGGGCCTGTATGAGTCACATATGTCAGGTTCCTTACCGGGCTTGAGTAGAGTTATGAGCATCGACTCCCGCAGAGTCTCCGGGAGGATTTGTTTCTCATGCGCGTCCCCATACATTTCTACCAAATGAGGGGCTAACTGATCCGCAAAGGCCTTGTAAAATTCCCCAGTGAAGCCATCCGGCCCCGGCGCCTTGCCGTTTGGGAGAGTTTTAATGACCTCGGTCACGTCTTCAACTGCGATCGGTCTGGACAAGTATGCTCTATGTCCATCTGACAGCCATGCCATTTCGACATCCGCCATATATTCTAGGATGGCATCAGGTGACATGGAGAGGTGTGATTCATACAGATGGCCATATGTGTTACGGAATTCTTCCAATATCCCCTTCATGTCAGACCTATTCGTCCCTGCATCATCACAGCCTTCCTCCTTCACCATATGCTCTAGCTATACCCCGTTTCGATATGTATTTGAGTTCTGCGTTGGCGTATTCCTGATGTTCAGTTAAGGTCTGTTTGATATCCCCTAGTATGGTGTCATCTTGAGTGCGTTCGTATCGTAGCTCTAGGTCACTCAATTTGGACTCCCTAAGTCGTATTTGTTGTCTGATGTCTTTCAGTATTCCCGCTGTAGTACTAATACAATTCCCCCTTATCGTTGCTTTAAACGCGTCCCATAATACCCCTTTGTCATCCGTCGTGGGAGAGTTGAGGACAAAATATTCTTCTATGGCGTTTTGTCTCCGTGAATACAGTGTCATGTAGTGCTGTCGCATTGAATCGCCATGCGAAGGGTGGCGGTGTGTAATGGGGTAGTTGTAATGACAGTAATACTGGGTTGTGGTCCGAGAGCGTGCGCGGTAAGTGCCTGATATCTGCCGCCCACAAAGACACATCTCTCGATCCCAACCAGTAGTCAATTCTAGACCAACTATTATGCACTGCCGACACATGGGTAGCTATTGTGCTTCCTGGGTTACGAGTTCTCCAGATATCACTTAAATGTAGCTCTTCAATAGCGTCCAGCAATTCAGCGCGTGCCTGTTTGTGTGTTTCTACAGTGTTCGGTGACCTGTCCACCCCATCTTGCAAGGCTATATTAAAATCACCACCCCACACCAAATGGGGAATATGTAGGTCGGAAATAGTGTGCCATAGTTTAGTGAAACAAGCATTGGAAATGCAATCGGGCTCTGATTTTTTTTGAGTTTGAGCTAATGGCATTGTAAATGGCAATGTGTTTTCGCCATGTGGTATGGAGTGATACCTGGCTTACGGAAGGCTGTGATTCAGCGGCCCCCCTACGCCGGATCTCAATTAAGAGACCTAAGGAGGCGAACAGATGGTTTGACAGTAACCTAAAAGAAAAGAAATTGGCCCTTCGCCGCGCTGAAAGACTCTGGAGAAGGGAATACTGTCCCTATCTGAAAACTCGTTATTTAATACTTCGGCAGGACTATAAGAAAGCTATTGTTGAAACTAAAACTACTTACTTTTCATCAAAAATTTTAGCAGTGGAGAACCAACCTCGAGAATTTTTTTCAATAGTTAAGGAGCTAGCCTTCTCTGATAGGAGTACATCTAAACCCCTCCCCACTCAAGCCCTATGCAATTCATTAAATGCTTACTTTATTGATAAAGTACTTAATATTAAAAGTAACATTCCCCCTCCCTCTGCCTCTTATGTTGATCCCTGTCCACCAGCCCTGCCGCTTAGCTTAATATCAATCCCTCCTATCACGGAAACCGGGTTCCGGGAAATTTTGCTAAAGGTTAAATCAGGCTCACCAGCGGACACCTGCCCGGCTCGTATCCTGCAGCAAATTTTCACGGTCTGCACACAGCCCCCGATCGTCTTCTTAAATAGCTCCCTCTCACAGGGAATTGTGACCCCGGCCCTTAAAGTAGCTACCATTGTGCCCATTCTGAAAAAACCAGGGGCCGATTCAGCTATTTCTTCCAACTATCGGCCCATTTCGTTGCTGCCGTACTTGGCCAAGGTGCTTGAGCGGCACGTGGCCGCGGTGCTTAGCAACCATGTTGAGGCTACGGGAGGCTTGGCATCCTGCCAGGCTGGCTTCCGCCCCAGACACTCGACCGAGTCTGTGGTGGTGTCAGTCCTAAACACACTCAGGGAGAGTCGAGACCAAAATAAACATCAAGCCCTGGTGCTCCTCGATCTTTCCGCCGCTTTCGATACGGTGGACTATTCCATCTTGCTTTCACGTATCGGAGCGGCGGGAATCGGGGGGTCAGCACTAGTATGGCTCTCGTCCTTCCTGCGGGATCGCACTCAGGCGGTCCGGCTGGGAGAGTTCAAGGCAGACCCTTTGAAGGTCACTTGTGGTGTCCCCCAAGGTTCTTCTCTTTCTCCTTTATTGTTTACTCTTTATATCTACCCTCTTATTTTTGCACTTCAGCAGCTGGAGGTTGCTGTGTTTAATTATGCAGATGACCTCCAGCTGGTCTTTGATCTCTCTTCTTCCCCTCACGCTATCTCCAATTTTCAGTCTATTATGATTTTTATCAGGGACTGGATGAGTCACAACCATCTGAAGCTCAATCCGGATAAAACCGAGTTGGTGCTTACGGGTGGCTCCTCCAGTCCCTGGAACTCTGCATTTTGGCCCCTCACTCTTGGTTCCTCCCCTCTTCCTTCTTCTACGGTAAAAACATTGGGTATAAAAATTAACAATCAGCTCACTCTTCACTCACAGGTTGGTGCTGTTGTTTCTTCCTGTTTTCTTATGCTTAGGACTATTCGTATTGTTTCCCGTTTCTTTTCCCCCCTGGCACTTAAACTCATAATGTCTGCCTTGGTTATCTCCCGGCTAGACTATGCCAATGCCCTTCACAACGGCATTCCGGCATATAGCCTACGCAAACTCCAGCTTGTGCAGAACCAAGCAGCCCGGCTGGTTTATGGCCTTCCCCGGTTCCATCATTCTACACCTTTGTTGAAGGAACTGCACTGGTTGCCTGTTCGGCAACGTTCGCTTTTTAAGATGGGGTGCATGGTATTTCAGGCACGACAGGGAACGGCCCCGGCCTTCATTTCCTCCCTCTTAATTAACTATGTTCCCGTCAGACACCTTCGTTCGTCTGATCGGTCCTTATTGCTAGTCCCTCGTTTCATTAGAAAAAAATGGGGAGGTTCCAACTTTTCCGTCCTAGCCCCGGTATTCTGGAACTCCCTGCCTGACCACCTTCGAGCTTTAAAACAATACTCCCTCTTCCGTAAGGGCCTGAAAACTTTCTTGTTTGCTCAGGCTTTTCCCCTTTAAATGGCCCAGCCCTGTTTTATTGTTTGCCGCCAAAGCGCCAAGAAACCGTAATGGTGTATGATGCGCTATATAAATTTTTTAAATTCAAATTCAGTGTGTGCATATGGTGTGTAGTGGAATTATGTGAGTTAGATTGGAATTGTAGCAATAGTGGCATGCTGTGCTTTATATGAATATGTTTAAAAGTAATTGTCTCCAGCAGGTTGTACTGGAGCCTGGCAAGTCACACACTCTTGTTACTATTGATGTATTTTTATTTTATTTGTGGGTATTTGTAAAGCGCGAACGTTCGCTCCCAGGGGAGCATCATGGCGCTAAGCGAGTTACGGAGGAATAACTGGAATACGTGGTGAAATAAAAAAAAGGAACTAGATAGCAGCCAGGACAGAGGAATCGGAGAGTTTGTAGACCCATGTCTTAAGGAGTTTCCTGAAGTTGTTCTCATTATTGATGACTCTGAGGTCAATGGGCAAGGTGTTCCAGGCTTTAGCTGCCAGAACATTAAAGGACTTTCCTCCTCTGGTCTTGTATTTAAATCTGGGGATTTGGACAAGGTTAGTCCCAGAAGATCTCAGGCAGCGCGAAGGATTGTAGCGCTTGAAGCGGTTTACAAAATAGCGGGGTCCTGTGTTTTGCATGGTCTTATGAACTGTGAGAAGCAGTTTGAAGAAAATTCTTTTGTGTAATGGCATCCAATGAAGTGAATTCAGGGCTGCAGATGCAGATGACCTTCTGGGGAGTTGCAAAACCAATCGAGCTGCAGCATGTTGTAAACTCTGCAGCTTCCTGAGGGTAGATTTTTTCACCCCAGCCATAAGGCCGTTGCAGTAGTCAAGTCGGGAGAGTAGAAGGGCTACCGCGACTGACTTTCTGGCTGCGATTGGGAGGAAATCAAAGAATTTCCTCAGAGATTTTATTAGTCCAAAACATCGACCAGCAGTGATCTTGACGTGGTCGTCAAAAGTGAGGGAGGAATCAAATTGTACACCCAGATTTCTGGCTGCTGTAACTGCACTAGGAGGAGCCTCGGAGCCTGTGGGCCACCAGTCTTTAGGGGAGAAAGAGATATTCTTACCTATTGGAATAATCTCTGTCTTTGCGCTATTACATCTGAGATGGTTAGTGTTTAGCCATGCAAAGACATCGGAAAGGCAGTTTTTAAAGCGAAGCTCTGCGTCCGTACGCTGTTTGTCGATGGTGACGACCAATTGTGTGTCGTCAGCGTAGGACGTAACCAGGATACCATGCGACTCTATCACAGCTAAGAGGGGTGCCATGTAGATATTAAAAAATAGGGGGCTCAATACGGACCCCTGGGGCACTCCAGATGTAATTAACTTTTCGCTGGAAAGATAGGGTCCAAGTGCTACAGTCTGGGACCTATTTGATAAAAAAGATGAAATCCAGGCCAAGGCTAAGTCTGTCACACCGATCTCTCGCATTCGATTGATTAGAATAGCGTGTGAGATGGTATCGAATGCCGCTGTGAGATCCAACAGGATGAGGACAGCTTGCTTGCCCTCATCCTGTAGGAATTTAATAGAGTCGGTAAGCTCGATCAAGGCTGTTTCTGTCGAGTGACCGGAGCGGAAGCCCGATTGCTGTGGATGCAGGATGTTGTGGGCTTCTGTGAAGGTTTTAAGTTCCTCGTGCACTAAATGCTCCGTGACTTTGCCTAGGAAAGGAAGTAAGGAGATAGGCCGCATATTAGTCAGGTCTGTAGGTGGTTTATTCTGTTTTTTTAACAGAGGTTTGACAGTGGCCTTCTTCCATTTGACAGGTACAATTCCAGATGCAAGGGATTCATTAATGATTCCATTGATGTGGGGATTGACTGTATCAATCAGGTGATGGAGGATAATAGGGGGACAAGAGTCCGTGGGTGCTCCTGATTTGCAGACGCAGATTGCCTTACGTGTCTGTTCCAAGGATACTGATTTAAAACTGGAGAGAGGGAGGTGATTAACTGTGACTTGTGTGGTGGTCGTCGGGGGTAGAGGAAAGTCATTCTGAATGTTGACAATTTTGTCAACGAAGTAGTCTGCAATTTGGTTGCAGAGACTCTCTGACGGAGGTATGTCAACGGTAAGAGCTTTTGGGTGGGTAAAGGACTTGACTATAGTGAAGATTGTTTTTTGATTTTGGTGCGCTTCCATTATAAGATTAGTAAAATAGTCCTTTTTAGCTGCTTTGATGTCAGAGAGATATACTTTTCTCTGTTGAACATAACGAGTTTTGGAGGTCGTGTCATATGTTTGTCTCCACTGTCTTTCAAGTCTCCGGCATTGGAGGTGGCTATCTGCCAGGGTCTTAGTGTACCATGGGGCATTGGGTTTTCTTTTCTTAAGTCCCTTTCCTTGGTTACTTTTGGGTTCAGAATTAACCGCAACTATTTGGCACATCCAGGTGTGGAAGTTACATGAGTCGGCTTCGACATCTCCTGTTAGTGCGGGGGGTAGGGGCAACGGTTTGGACTCAAGCTGTATACGTTCTGCCACCTTCTTCCAGTTGACTGTATAAGCGGCTTGGGTGTGTCTGGGGTTAGATAGGGGAGCAGTAGGTGTCATAATGTCAAAGGGGATAAAAAAATGATCGGTCCAAATTAAGGGCAGTGGAGGGGAGGTGGAAAGGGAAGGAATATTAGAACAGATGCCATCAATGGTATGACCAGCACTATGGGTGGCCATATTAATAAGTTGGGGGAGGCTGAAGATGTTCAGGGACTGTAAAAAGGAAATGACGTGGGGATCAGTGGAAGATTCCATGTGCAGATTCATATCACCAAGGAGCATGAAATTAGAATATTGTAACATAAGTGCGCCTAAAGCCTCGTCCAGAGAGTTGAGGAAAGAGGAGGGATTGCCCGGGGGACGGTAAAGGAGTCCAGCTGAGAAAGAGAACGATGGAGTAATTTTGATTGAGAACCCCAGACTTTCAACGTCTTTAAGATGGTATAGGTCGAATGTGTGGCAAGGAAATATATCCTTGATTATTAATGCTATCCCACCACCTCGACCTGAGGGTCTGTCCCTTCTAAAAATAGTGTACCCTGGGGGGAGGGCAATGGCCAGATCGGGGTTGGAAGAATCGTTAAGCCAACTTTCCGTAATAAACAAGGCATCCAGCTCTTGATTTAGTATTAGGTCGTGAACGTCTTGGCAATGGCAGGCTAAGGACCTGGCATTAACCAGACCTCCCTTGAAGAGGGTGGGGCGAGTATTTGGAGGGGCGTGCATATCGTTGAAGCCATTTGTATGTGCCCTATACACATCGATCCCACACAACAGGGGCATTGAAGCCATTGAGTCCTTCTTACTCAACCATCCGATTGATGACGATTTGAAAGTTCTGATACTTGAACTCATACAGTTTACCTTGTATCACAGCTATTTTTCCTTCAACAATGACTACTATCTTCAACTCGTTGGAACGTCTATGGGGAATTGTGCAGCCCCTAGCTATGCGAACTTGTTTATGCACCGCATGGAACTTGATCACATCTTGAGTCACAATGAATGGGCAGACAACATTTTGACCCTATGGAGATACATCGATGACATTTTCCTTATCTGGATTGGTCAACCGGAAGAAATTCTTGATTTCCTGAAATACATAAACACTTTGGATGACCACATCAGGTTCACACACACTATCAGCCCTCACAGTTTGCCATTTCTGGATGTCCAGGTGACACTACTCGACAACAAAATCATTACCAACCTATTCGTTAAAGCTACGGATAGAAACAATGCGTTACTTTACACCAGCTGTCATCCTACTCCCCTCAAAACGCATTTGCCATTTTCTCAGCTATTAAGGGCCAAAAGGATTTGTTCCTAACCAGAGGCTTATGCAACATCGGAAGAAAAGATACTTCAAAGATACAGAGATCGGAGATATCCCGAGGCTACACTGCAAGCAGCCAAAAATCGTGCAGCTACAAAAACTCGGTCAGATCTTCTATCCACAAACATCAAACCAACTGGTGAACAGAGGCCAGTTTTTGTATCAAAATATTCAACAAGGAGCAAGTTGATCAAGAACATCATCCTAAGAAGTTGGGATATGATTCGTTTTGAACCAGACTTTCAGGGCATCTTTAACTGCAGACCACTATTTGCATACCAGAGAGCAAAAAACATCAAAAACATCTTGGAAACTGAACCCATCAACCCTTCCGCAAAATACTCAGGCACCACTCCGTGCCACAATTGTGGCCATTGTCACAATATCATTCCAGGAAATACTATGAATCATCCAGCGTCAGGGAAAATTATCAAACTACGGACTAATGCTACCTGTGATTCAAAAAATGTAGTATATCTACTCAAGTGTCCCTGTGGATTGCCTTATGTAGGCAAGACTGAAAGAAAAGTCAAAATTCGTTTGACTGAACATAATAGTACTATCAGAAACAAATCCATCAAAGCACCTTTGGCGGCTCACTTTACCACACACCAGCATAACGTGAGTCAATTGAGGTTCCTTGTGTTGGAGGTTGTCCCACTGAGATCAGGCGTTGACAACAGAAAAATATTACTCCAGAGGGAAACCGTTTGGATCAAGAGACTCGATGCTTGCCAACCTAAGGGTCTCAATGATAGACTCGAATATAGTTGTTTCCTCTAATGAATTGTTGTCTCTAATGTACATACTGTCCAATTCCGCCTTTCTAAACTTACACCCCACGAGTTACCACTCTACTCCCTGTTTCACATTCATTTTTCCAGTACCTTCGTTCTTAATCTATCACTACACTTATTTTTACCTGGCTACATTTCCTGTATATACCTTTCCTGAACTGTCTATGACTTTCTTTAATAATCGTTTTACTTCACTGTTTACCATTTCGTTTACTGTTCATTCCTAATTTTTCCGCTCTGTGCCTGACCACTCTCTTCCTGTTCCCACACTTTGTCCCCATACTCTGTAATGCATATGACTTTATTCTTATGTTTGCAATGACACCTTCATGTTTTAACCATTGAATTTAACCATTCCAAGATGGCCGCCGTTACCATCTCACACTGTTCATGTTCTGATGTTCGTATATTTATATGGTTAAACCTTGTCACTAGATTTTAATTTTTCAATACTTAGTAGTATATTATGCCACGGCCACTGTTATGACCTCAAATTGCATGTACGTCCGTTTTATCACAGATACACTTTCACTACCACTAGTTCCTGTGGTAGTCCGTTTTTTATTTCTCTTTACCGCCTATTGACTTCCGCATTCACCGAACAGTTCACCGAGCCCCGGCAGCCTCGCATGTCGCGCGCCGTCTCACTTGACATTCGGTAAGCCTGCTGACACTCCTGTACAGTCACACTTTTGGTCTTTGATCGCATGCTTACAGGCTTTCCTCCCGCAGCACGCATTAATATTGGGCACTGCACTCGGATGAATATGGTTTGCTTTGTTTCCTTCGCCGGTTTGTTTCGTTCACTATCCGTTTTAATGCACATTTAACCGTTTTTTTACTGTCTCGCTAAATATCCGCTCTCCTATCCTGTATTAGACTCACCAGAGCACTTTACTTTCACACCAGTCTAAGCTTTACATCGGATCACGCATGCCTTATTTCACCCCCCTTCACTGCTCTATGAACCTCGTGGTTGCGAGCTCCTTCCTGATATCAGTGTGTTTATTTTCAGATCAGTCGCTATCCCCTGGTGAAGGGCCTAGCCCGAAATGCATAGGGATGATGTACCGATGTACGGATGTAATTAAAAAGTGAAATTCATTTCTACCTTGCAAGACCGTCACTATGATGTAATATGTGACTCCCTGATTAAATATACTTTCAAAAAGGATTACCATTGATCACGTTTATTCTACATTGCCAATATTTTGCAAAGAAAAAACAATACAGGAGTCCATACTCCGATTGGAGTGCCATTGGAAACAGTGCAGGACGCCCCTGCACTCCCCCTTTGTTCTGTAAAAGTAAAGTGTACCATACTGAGATTGCTACAATAGTTAATTGTGGATGCTTTAACAATTGATGCATGCACTGATGGCTGGTGGTGTGTGTGACTGCCTGTAAACATTGTGCACTGATGGCTGGTGGTGTGTGTGCTTGGTAAAAGACTGCACTGCCGCCTGGAGGTGTGTGTGCCTGGTGGAAGGGTGCACTGACGGCTGGTGGGTGTGTGGTTGGTAAAAGCGTGCACAGATGGCTGATGGTGTGTGTGTTTGGTGAAAGCGTGCAATGACGGTTGCTGGTGAGTGCGCCTTGTAAAAGAATGCACTGACGGCTGGTGTTGTACGCCTGGTGGTGTTTGTGGTTTGTGAAAGCGTGCATTGATGGCTGGTGGTGTTTGGCCCTGGTGAAAGCGTGCACTGACCGCTGGTGGTGTGTTGTTGTGTGTGTGGTTGTGTGTGTAGTGGTGAGTGTGCAGTGGTGAGTCTGTGGGGGTGAGTGTGTGGTAGTGAGTGTGTTACACCAATGTGGTGCACTGGTGCCACGGCACCTGCTCCACCAATGGTAGCTACGCCTACGCCACACTGGTACCACTGCTCCAGCTCCACTAAATATACTTACACCACACCGGTACCACTGCACATGCTGCACCAATGATAGCTACGCCACACTGGTACCACTACACCTGCTGCACAATCATAGCTAAGTAACACTGATAATACTGAACCTGCTACACAACGCCATCTACCACACACTGGTGCCACTGCACCTGCTGCACAATCATAGCTAAGCAACACTACCACTGCAACTGCTCCACCAAATATACTTACACCACACGGGTGCCACAGCACCTGCTGCACAATTGTAGCTATGCCACACTGGTGCCACTGCACCTGCTGCACAATGGTAGCTACGCCACACTGGTGGTACTACACCTGCTGCGCAATAATAGCTAAGTAACACTGATAACACCTCACCTGCTCCACGAATGGTAACTACGCCACACACTGGTGCCACTGCACCTGCTGCACAATCATAGCTAAGCAACACTACCACTGCACCTGCTCCACCAGTGGTAGCTACCACTCACCGGTACCACTGCACATGCTGCACCAATGATAGCTATGCCACACTGGTGCCACTGCACCTGCTGCACAATCATAGCTAAGTAACACTGATAACACTACACCTGCTACACAAAGCCATCTACCACACACTGGTGCCACTGCACCTGCTGCACAATAATAGCTAAGCAACACTACCACTGCAACTGCTCCACCTATGGTAGCTACCACACACTGGTACCACTGCACCTGCTGCACTAAACTGGTACCACAGCACCTGCTCCACCAATGGTAGCTACGCCTATGCCACACTGGTAACACTGAACCTGCTCCACCAAATATACTTACACCACACCGGTACCACTGCACATGCTGCACCAATGATAGCTACGGCACACTGGTGCCACTGCACCTGCTGCACAATCATAGCTAAGTAACACTGATAACACTGCACCTGCTACACATGCAATCTACCACACACTGGTGCCACTGCACCTGCTTCACAATCCCAGCTAAGCAACACTACCACTGCACCTGCTCCACCAATGGTAGCTACCACTCACCGGTACCACTGCACACGCTGCACCAATGATAGCTACGCCACACTGGTGCAACTGCACCTGCTGTACAATCATAGCTAAGCAACACTACCACTGCACCTGCTCCACCAATGTTAGCTACCACTCACCGGTACCAATGCACATGCAGCACCAATGATAGCTACGCCACACTGGTGCCACTGCACCTGCTGCACAATCATAGCTAAGTAACACTGATACCACTACACCTGCTACACAACGCCATCTACCACACACTGGTGCCACTGCACCTGCTGCACAATCATAGCTAAGCAACACTACCACTGCAACTGCTCCACCTATGGTGCTATGCCACACTGGTGCCACTGCACCTACTGCACAATGGTAGCTACGCCACACTGGTGGTACTACACCTGCTGCGCAATCATAGCTAAGTAACACTGATAACACCTCACCTGCTCCACGAATGGTAACTACGCCACACACTGGTGCCACTGCACCTGCTGCACAATCATAGCTAAGCAACACTATCACTGCACCTGCTCCACCAATGGTAGCTACCACTCACCGGTACCACTGCACATGCTGAACCAATGATAGCTACGCCACACTGGTGCCACTGCACCTGCTGCACAATCATAGCTAAGTAACACTGATAACACTACACCTGCTACACAACGCCATCTACCACACACTCGTGCCACTGCACCTGCTGCACAATCATAGCTAAGCAACACTACCACTGCAACTGCTCCACCTATGGTGCTATGCCACACTGGTGCCACTGCACCTACTGCACAATGGTAGCTACGCCACACTGGTGGTACTACACCTGCTGTGCAATAATAGCTAAGTAACACTGATAACAGCTCACCTGCTCCACGAATGGTAACTACGCCACACACTGGTGCCACTGCACCTGCTGCACAATCATAGCTAAGCAACACTACCACCACACCTGCTCCACCTATGGTAGCTACCACACACTGGTGCCACTGCACCTGCTGTACAATCATAGCTAAGCAACACTACCACTGCACCTGCTCCACCAATGGTAGCAACCACTCACCGGTACCACTGCACGTGCAGCACCAATGATAGCTACGCCACACTGGTGCCACTGCACCTGCTGCACAATCATAGCTAAGCAACACTACCACTGCAACTGCTCCACCTATGGTGCTATGCCACACTGGTGCCACTGCACCTACTGCACAATGGTAGCTACGCCACACTTGTGGTAATACCCCTGCTGTGCAATCATAGCTAAGTAACACTGATAACACCTCACCTGCTCCACGAATGATAACTACGCCACACACTGGTGCCACTGCACCTGCTTCACAATCATAGCTAAGCAACACTACCACTGCACCTGCTCCACCAATGGTAGCTACCACTCACCGGTACCACTGCACATGCAGCACCTATGATAGCTACGCCACACTGGTGCCACTGCACCTGCTGCACAATCATAGCTAAGTAACACTGATAACACTACACCTGCTACACAACGCCATCTACCACACACTGGTGCCACTGCACCTGCTGCACAATCATAGCTAAGCAACACTGCCACTGCAACTGCTCCACCTATGGTGCTATGCCACACTGGTGCCACTGCACCTACTGCACAATGGTAGCTACGCCACACTGGTGGTAATACACCTGCTGCGCAATCATAGCTAAGTAACACTGATAACACCTCACCTGCTCCACGAATGATAACTACGCCACACACTGGTGCCACTGCACCTGCTGCACAATCATAGCTAAGCAACACTAACACTGCACCTGCCCCACCAATGGTAGCTACCACTCACCGGTACCACTGCACATGCTGCACCAATGATAGCTACGCCACACTGGTGCCACTGCACCTGCTGCACAATCATAGCTAAGTAACACTGATAACACTACACCTGCTACACAACGCCATCGACCACGCACTCGTGCCACTGCACCTGCTGCACAATCATAGCTAAGCAACACTACCACTGCAACTGCTCCACCTATGGTGCTATGCCACACTGGTGCCACTGCACCTACTGCACAATGGTAGCTACGCCACACTGGTGGTACTACACCTGCTGTGCAATAATAGCTAAGTAACACTGATAACACCTCACCTGCTCCACGAATGGTAACTACGCCACACACTGGTGCCACTGCACCTGCTGCACAATCATAGCTAAGCAACACTACCACCACACCTGCTCCACCTATGGTAGCTACCACACACTGGTGCCACTGCACCTGCTGTACAATCATAGCTAAGCAACACTACCACTGCACCTGCTCCACCAATGGTAGCTACCACTCACCGGTACCACTGCACGTGCAGCACCAATGATAGCTATGCCACACTGGTGCCACTGCACCTGCTGCACAATCATAGCTAAGTAACACTGATAACACTACAACGGCTACACAAAGCCATCTACCACACACTGGTGCCACTGCACCTGCTGCACAATCATAGCTAAGCAACACTACCACTGCAACTGCTCCACCTATGGTGCTATGCCACACTGGTGTCACTGCACCTACTGCACAATGGTAGCTACGCCACACTGGTGGTAATACACCTGCTGCGCAATCATAGCTAAGTAACACTGATAACACCTCACCTGCTTCACGAATAATAACTACGCCACACACTGGTGCCACTGCACCTGCTTCACAATCATAGCTAAGCAACACTACCACTGCACCTGCTCCACCAATGGTAGCTACCACTCACCGGTACCACTGCACATGCAGCACCAATGATAGCTACACCACACTGGTGCCACTGCACCTGCTGCACAATCATAGCTAAGTAACACTGATAACACTACACCTGCTACACAACGCCATCTACCACACACTGGTGCCACTGCACCTGCTGCACAATCATAGCTAAGCAACACTACCACTGGAACTGCTCCACCTATGGTGCTATGCCACACTGGTGCCACTGCACCTACTGCACAATGTTAGCTACGCCACACTGGTGGTAATACACCTGCTGCGCAATCATAGCTAAGTAACACTGATAACACCTCACCTGCTCCACGAATGATAACTACGCCACACACTGGTGCCACTGCACCTGCTGCACAATTATAGCTAAGCAACACTACCACCACACCTGCTCCACCTATGGTAGCTACCACACACTGGTGCCACTGCACCTGCTGTACAATCATAGCTAAGCAACACTACCACTGCACCTGCTCCACCAATGGTAGCTACCACTCACCGGTACCACTGCACGTGCAGCACCAATGATAGCTATGCCACACTGGTGCCACTGCACCTGCTGCACAATCATAGCTAAGTAACACTGATAACACTACAACGGCTACACAAAGCCATCTACCACACACTGGTGCCACTGCACCTGCTGCACAATCATAGCTAAGCAACACTACCACTGCAACTGCTCCACCTATGGTGCTATGCCACACTGGTGTCACTGCACCTACTGCACAATGGTAGCTACGCCACACTGGTGGTAATACACCTGCTGCGCAATCATAGCTAAGTAACACTGATAACACCTCACCTGCTTCACGAATAATAACTACGCCACACACTGGTGCCACTGCACCTGCTTCACAATCATAGCTAAGCAACACTACCACTGCACCTGCTCCACCAATGGTAGCTACCACTCACCGGTACCACTGCACATGCAGCACCAATGATAGCTACACCACACTGGTGCCACTGCACCTGCTGCGCAATCATAGCTAAGTAACACTGATAACACCTCACCTGCTCCACGAATGATAACTACGCCACACACTGGTGCCACTGCACCTGCTGCACAATCATAGCTAAGCAACACTACCACTGCACCTGCCCCACCAATGGTAGCTACCACTCACCGGTACCACTGCACATGCAGCACCAATGATAGCTATGCCACACTGGTGCCACTGCACCTGCTGCGCAATCATAGCTAAGTAACACTGATAACACCTCACCTGCTCCACGAATGATAACTACGCCACACACTGGTGCCACTGCACCTGCTGCACAATCATAGCTAAGCAACACTACCACTGCACCTGCCCCACCAATGGTAGCTACCACTCACCGGTACCACTGCACATGCTGCACCAATGATAGCTACCCCACACTGGTGCCACTGCACCTGCTGCACAATCATAGCTAAGTAACACTGATAACACTACACCTGCTACACAACGCCATCGACCACACACTGGTGCCACTGCACCTGCTGCACAATCATCGCTAAGCAACACTACCACTGCAACTGCTCCACCTATGGTGCTATGCCACACTGGTGCCACTGCACCTACTGCCCAATGGTAGCTACGCCACACTGGTGGTACTAAACCTGCTGCGCAATCATAGCGAAGAAACACTAATAACACCTCACCTGCTCCACGAATTATAAATACGCCACATACTGGTGCCACTGCACCTGCCTCACAATCATAGCTAAGCAACACTACCACTGCACCTGCTCCACCAATGGTAGCTACCACTCACCGGTACCACTGCACATGCTGCACCAATGATAGCTTCGCCACACTGGTGCCACTGCACCTGCTGCACAATCATAGCTAAGTAACACTGATAACACTACACCTGCTACACAAGGCCATCTACCACACACTGGTGCCACTGCACCTGCTGCACAATCATAGCTAAGCAACACTACCACTGCAACTGCTCCACCTATGGTGCTATGCCACACTGGTGCCACTGCACCTACTGCACAATGGTAGCTACGCCACACTGGTGGTAATACACCTGCTGCGCAATCATAGCTAAGTAACACTGATAACACCTCACCTGCTCCACGAATGGTAACTACGCCACTCACTGGTGCCACTGCACCTGCTGCACAATCATAGCTAAGTAACACTGATAACACTGCACCTGCTACACAGCGCCATCTACCACACACTGGTGCCACTGCACCTGAGCTAAGCAACACTACCACTGCAACTGCTCCACCTATGGTAGCTACCACACACTGGTACCACTGCACCTGCTGCACTAATGATAGCTACACCACACTGGTGCCACTGAACCTGCTGCACAATGGTAGCTACCACACACTGGTACAACTGCACCTGCTGCACTAATAATAGCTACAACACACTGGTGCCACTGCCCCTGCTCCACTAATGATAGCTACACCACACTGGTGCCACTGCACCTGCTGCACAACTGAAGCCACTGTCTATATAAACACAGCTGTAGTCAGTAAAGAAAACCAGATCTGCATGAAAAGAGGAAACACAAGACACAGAACAGCACGAACGCGCGGATTTTATTACGCCGGCACCCTGACAGCTCCTAATTGAAATTTATAACACTCCCCTGCGCGCGTAACCACACAGAATATGGCGGAAGTGCCCAGAATGATTTACACATGGCCTATTGTGTGAAGCCTACTAGAAAGACAGCACAGCGAAGACAAATCACTATGCAGATGGCAAAAAAAAGGACTGAAAAAGCTCGCGCACTGAGGAATTTTTCCTGCACGATTCAAAAGCCGTTAACAAAAGGAGCTCGGAGCTCCGCCCCCCTGCTTACACAGGCGTGACGTAGGCCAAGCCCTAAAAACTGGGGTCATCCGTGTTCGGCCCATAAGTGTTAATGAAAGCTATAGACTGATGTCTCAGTAAACCAATCGCTATGACAAATCTGCCCTCTGGATCTTTGATCACCTTTGATACTCGGAAATTAAGCCCCTTTCGTACAAATATGCTGACTCCCCTGGTGTGGGACGAGTAGTTGGAGCTATGTATAGATTCCGCCCATCTACTCCCTATGGTCGCTGTGGTGTGCCCTGCGATGTGCGTTTCCTGGAGGAAAGCAATATCTATTTTATGTCTGGTAAGGTAAGCAAAGATTAGACGTATTTTCTTGGGGTGATTCATTCCCCTGACATTCCAGGTGAGAAGATTTAGGTTAGTGTCTTTCACGTCATCAATGTGTGTCTCTGTTACATCTCAATTTCACGGCGCTGTGTCTTTCATGTGGTGTGCATTTCGGCCGTATACCAGTGTCATGCAAAGCTACCATCTCAGTTAGATAACGCAGATCGGATTTCGCAATGTTTTTCAGATACAGTGAATGGTAATGAACTTCCCCAACTGTTTCTCTTCTCCCCCCACCCACTTCAGCAACCCAATCCTGCCAAAGCCAATACCCCAAATCAGTTAAACAATAAAACCAACATTCTTCGGGGGACACCCAGGTTGTGGGTCCGCCAGGTTCACACGTCTCCATCCACATTGTGGATGTGGACGGGTAGACTGTCACATCACAGTAGGCAACATTGTGTTGTCAATAAAACCAAATCTCCTTCAAGTACTTGCGCCATGGTGTGCCATGTGCTAAGGCCTCAGACCCTTCCCCCAAAGTCTTCCATGCTTTCACGCTCAGAGTGCACTCATACGTTTCACTATGGTGCGGCTTGGCTGCATCAGGAGAGCATCAGACAGTCACCATGCCTCTCCTCGGTTGTACCCCTCTGGTCTTAAGTAGGCTCACGCCCCTGAACAATGCGTATTTCGTGTTAAGTTGATCCACCTTAGTCTATCGGACCGTCAATGTTCACAACCAGTCTCTTTGACCATTCAGTACATGTCAGAGTATCTACGCTGGAACGTTTGTACAAATGCATCTGGTACATCGGGAGACAGGAAAGTCCCGTCTATTCTAATTAACCCCGGCTTACCTCCATAGTTCAAGCGTGCCATTCACACAGTACATCGTGCTCCGTGGAGTTCCTATGGGTGAAGACAACTTGTCGTGTGTCTCCTCGGGCGAGCAGAGGAAAATGCATTGCAACTGAATACCCTCTCAGCTCTTGTCTTCATGCTGTTCTCCTCGCTCTGGCGTTTTTTTCCTCTTGATCAGCTTTTTTATGAATTCATGAGCTGCTTGCGGCGTTACCAAAACCATTGATCTGCCATCTTGAGTGACTTTGAGCTTTGCAGGATAGAGCATGGAGTATTCCACACCCAGATCCCTGAGCTTCTTTTTTGCGGACTGGAACTCCTTGCGGGCCAACTGCACAGCCATGGTGTGGTCCGGATAAAAGTCGACTTTGTTCCCTTGGTGGGTAATGTTTCCTTTTTCACGTGCCCTCTGCAGGACCACGTCCCTATCCCTGTAGTTTAGGAGACGTGCTATTATGATGCGTGGAGGTGACCCCGGTTTCGGGGGAGGCGCCAAGGAGCGGTGAGCCCGTTCCACGAAGAACACTGTGGAAAAGGCCTCCTCACCAAAGATTTCTTTAAGTCGTTTCTCCACGTATAGTTCCATCTTTCCAGTGTTGGTCGTCTCCGGCAGCCCCGCTATGCGAATATTATTGCGGCGGGACCGCGCTTCCAAATCCTCTGTCTTATTGCGCAGTGTGTCCATCGCTTTCTCCATGGCGGTGCAGGTTTTCGTGTTGGCGTTAGAGACATCCTCCACTGTCGATATCCTTGTTTCAGCCTCCACTAACCGCTCTCCATGCTTGTCCATTTTTGCAGCCATGTTGTCGACCCTCTGCGTGAGAGTGTCTAGTTTTCCATTCATTTCTTGCAGGCTGCACTGTATGGCCCTCAAAATTCCCTCCATTCCAGCGCTCTCAGTTGCCTCAGGGTCAGCGTCCATTCCGATCCTCCAGTTGCCCCTCTGGTCTGTTTCTTTGCCTCAAACTGCAGCTTTGTTTGTTGTTTTTCTGGTTTGCCCATAACACCGGTTCCACCCGGTGATCCGCGGCTTACACGCTGTTGGGTTTGAGCGGCGTGAGTCTTTCTCGTTACCGTGGTCATTCGCTGGCTGTGGAGCTCTCATGCACCGGGGATGCAGTCGTGCCCGTTCCAGCTCCAGAGTCCGTCTGGAGTACACTGGGCAGTCTATCTCCCAGAATGATGCTTAGTCTGTTTGCAGTGGCTCTATGGCAACTTCCACCATTACCGTACCACCCTCAATCGCGCTTTCTCCCGCAGTTGGCACGTTCTTGTAGATCACGACTCAGGAGCAAATTTTGCGCCGTACATACAGGACCTCGTTGGATGGCGAGGGCTGCACGCTGGATGTGCGTCGGTTCCAATGCCAATAATTATGCTCCTCCAATGGTAGTTCTCGGGCTCACTCCATTACCACGCACAGGGGGATGTGGCCGATGTTACCGCCGTTCCCAGTCTGTCCCGCGCAGTGTTCAGCATCGCCATAGTAACATTGGTCTGTCACTTTCCCAATGGCCGCTAATCCTCAGACCACGCTCCACATCAGCTAGGTCCCTCGTGTCTCCAGTATGTGCGCCTGAGCAAGTAGCCGCTGTACACCGCGGTTCTTTGCGAGTAAGCACACATCCGGCAGTCACAAACGCCTCTGAGAAGGTCGAGACCCGAGTGTTGGGCTTTCCGGCAGAGTCAGATCACCGCTGTCGGGAAGTTAGTGCGATATAGTCACATATTTAATGTACGTAAAGGGCAATGGAGTGCTACACATCTGTGTGTTTCATGCTGACTGCCATTTTGTGAGCCGTGGAACGCATATCGCTATGTACTCACGGTCCGTTGTTCGTTGAGTCCGCACAAGAGTCTTTGCCCCACATTATCGTCGGACACTCCACGCATCTCTGTAGATGTCCAGTGGGCACGGAAAGTGTCCAGGGGACGTCCGTTTGGTGTGCCACTTCAGATCGAGTTCGCCACCATTTTGGGAGGTCGTCCGAGGTCCGCACCGTCCACCTCCGTTTTCGCCTATTGCGGCATTTTCAGACCATGGAAACACACGTCCGGGGTCCTCCGCATGTTCCGACGGCTTAAGCAGCAAAGCCCATCCGTTTTAAGGCCATTGACATTCCGCTAGCAGTCTCAGCAGTCTCCCGTCCGACGGAGCTGTCCCAGGAGCCAGCCATCCCGCAGTGCGCCCTCTAGCGCCCCCTGTGATTTGAATTTAATGTTAAACTACTCTCTCAGAAGGTTTTTTCATTCTGTTGTTAATCCTGTTAATAAATCACGGCTACAAATCTCAGACTACCACAAAAAAATGGACTGCCTGATCTACAACACATCCCCTTACAGAATTTCAGAGTTCTTCATCTGAATACAGAGACAATTCCATGGGTTAAGATTTTCATATCATAAATGTTTCTGGTGTCTGTACCTTCATTTGAGGCTGAACACCCTTCCAATATTCAGGAGTAGTTCAAAGTGAAGAATATATATTCCTTATCGCTAATGGCTTCAATAACATGAAAGTAATTTGTGCAATAAGTTTATCCTGAGAGTTCAAAAAAATTAACATTAATTCCCTTGTTGATGTTCACTGTGTTATAGCTTGAAGAAAGACTTTGCTGCTGGGTCAACTATAGCCCAGCGGTTCCTTCTCAAGTTTACATGATTTAACTTGTTCAACCTTTAAATGGTTCTAGTCCCGCGGGTGCTCTCTGGCCTTTTTTTCCCATCACTTGTCAATTAATGAACTACACATCTTTACTTGCTTCATTCACTCTATTTGGTAAATATCGCCTATTTCCTCTTTCTATTTCTACAAATGATCATTAAAGCATTGTCTACTAGCAGAGTGGGTTCTCAGCTACATAACCCAGCCTTTCCAGTGCTGTGTGATTGTTCCGACGCATAATAACATATTAAAAAAAAGTAATTCAATGAGTTAAGGAAGGCATTTGTCCATCAAAACCAAACATCACCTTTTGATTGCTTTAGAACTAATTTTTTAAACCTTTGTTAACTTGCAAACCTGTAGCAATAATGATGATAATGTTGAAGACAGAATTTTAAATCTTATGAAACTAAATTTACAGATTGTCAGTATTCTAGCTTAAACTAGAATGTATCATTATGATGACATAACGCTTTCACCATAATACACTAACAGCAAGTTAAGTAATTCAAGTAGACTCATTATATATTGCTGTAATAAGAACTATTGGAAATTACCTTTTTATGAGTTGACATCATTTGTTGGAATGCATAAATATTAGGTATAGAATAAGCAAGTGAAGTAACGTGATGCATGCAGCCCCCTTTAACATTATTTGAGGGGACCGTTAGTTGGCTTCCGTTTTTTCAACTTCACATCACCACAAGGTATATCAGTGCAGTGATGAATTTGAAAAAAATATATAACCCCACAGCATGGTGTTGGAATCATTTGTATTTCTTTTTAAAAAATAAAATCCTAATTTAGTGGTTTCTTCTACAAAAAAGGAACCCTGAAAATGTTGACGAACTGCATAATGTTTGACAAAGTCACATAGCAAAATGTTCCTACATTGATAACAACTGCCACGACAGGTGTTTATGACAATGTACAGTTGTTGCTGCTGGGGATGCAGATCTGACAGTGTTTCCAGATTTAATATGTCAAAACCTAATTTTGGCTGCATTTACATTGAATTCTGTGATTTGAATTTAATGTTAAACTACTCTCTCAGAAGGATTTTTAATTCTGTTGTTAATCCTGTTAATAAATCACGGCTACAAATCTCAGACTGCCACAAAAAATGGACTGCCTGATCTACAACACATCCCCTTACAGAAGTTCGGAGTTCTTCATCTGAATACAGTGACAATTCCATGGGTTAAGATTTTCATACCATAAATGTTTCTTGTGTCTGTACCTTCATTTGTGGCTGAACACCCTTCCAATATTTAGGAGTAGCTCAAAGTGAAGAATATATATTCCTTATCGCTTATGGCTTCAATAACATGAAAGTAATTTGTGCAATATGTTTATCCTGAGAGTTCAAAAAAATTAACATTAATTCCCAATTGATGTTCACTGTGTTATAGCTTGAAGAAAGATGTTGCTTTTGGGTCAGCTATAGCCCAGCGGTTCCATCTCAAGTTTATATGATTTAACTTGTTCAACCTTTCAATGGTTCTAGTCCCGCGGGTGCTCGCTGGCCTTTTTTTCCCATCATTTGTCAATTAATGAACTATGCATCTTTACTTGCTTCATTCACTCTATTTGGTAAATATCGCCTATTTCCTCTTTCTATTTCTACAAATGATCATTAAAGCATTGACTACTAGCAGAGTGGGTTCTCAGCTACATAACCCAGCCTTTCCAGTGCTGTGTGATTGTCCCGACGAATAATAACATATTGAAAAAAAGTAATTCAATGAGTTAAGGAAGGCATTTGTCCATCAAAACCCAACATCACCTTTTGATTGCTTTAGAACTAATTTTTTAAACCTTTGTTAACTTGCAAACCTGTAGCAATAATGATGATAATGTTGAAGACAGAATTTTAAATCTTATGAAACTAAATTTCCAGATTGTCAGTATTCTCGCTTAAACTAGAATGTATCATTATGATGACATAACGCTTTCACCATAATACACTAACAGCAAGTTAAGTAATTCAAGTAGACTCATTATATATTGCTGTAATAAGAACTATTGGAAATTACCTTTTTATGAGTTGACATCATTTGTTGGAATGCATAAATATTAGGTATAGAATAAGCAAGTGAAGTAACGTGATGCATGCAGCCCCCTTTAACATTATTTGAGGGGACCGTTAGTTGGCTTCCGTTTTTTCAACTTCACATCACCACAAGGTATATCAGTGCAGTGATGAATTTGAAAAAAATATATAACCCCACAGCATGGTGTTGGAATCATTTGTGTTTCTTTTTTAAAAATAAAATCCTAATTTAGTGGTTTCTTCTACAAAAAGGAACCCTGAAAATGTTGACGAACTGCATAATGTTTGACAAAGTCACATAGCAAAATGTTCCTACATTGATAACAACTGCCACGACAGGTGTTTATGACAATGTACAGTTGTTGCTGCTGGGGATGCAGACCTGACAGTGTTTCCAGGTTTAATATGTCAAAAGCTAATTTTGGCTGCATTTACATTGAATTCTGTGATTTGAATTTAATGTTAAACTACTCTCTCAGAAGGATTTTTAATTCTGTTGTTAATCCTGTTAATAAGTCACGGCTACAAATCTCAGACTGCCACAAAAAATGGACTGCCTGATCTACAACACATCCCCTTACAGAAGTTCAGAGTTCTTCATCTGAATACAGTGACAATTCCATGGGTTAAGATTTTCATACCATAAATGTTTCTTGTGTCTGTACCTTCATTTGTGGCTGAACACCCTTCCAATATTTAGGAGTAGCTCAAAGTGAAGAATATATATTCCTTATCGCTTATGGCTTCAATAACATGAAAGTAATTTGTGCAATATGTTTATCCTGAGAGTTCAAAAAAATTAACATTAATTCCCAATTGATGTTCACTGTGTTATAGCTTGAAGAAAGATGTTGCTGTTGGGTCAGCTATAGCCCAGCGGTTCCTTCTCAAGTTTACGTGAATTAACTTGTTCAACCTTTCAATGGTTCTAGTCCCGCGGGTAATCTCTGGCCTTTTTTCTCCATTATTTGTCAATTAATGAACTACGCATCTTTACTTGCTAAATTCACTCTATTTGGTAAATATCGCCTATTTCCTCTTTCTTCTTCTACAAATGATCATTAAAGCATTGCCTACTAGCAGAGTGGATTCTCAGCTACATCACCCAGCCTTTCCAGTGCTGTGTGATTGTCCCAACGCATAATAACACATTGAAGAAAAGTAATTCAATGAGGTGAGGAAGGCATTTGTCCATCAAAACCAAACATCACCTTTTGATTGCTTTAGAGCTAATTTTTTAAAACTGTGTTAACTTGCAAGCCTGTAGCAATAATGATGATAATGTTGAAGACAGAATTTTAAATCTTATGAAACTAAAGTCCCAGATTGTCAGTATTCTAGCTTAAACTAGAATGTATCACTATGATGACATAACGCTTTCACCATAATACACTAACAGCAAGTTAAGTAATTCAAGTAGACTCATTTTATATTGCTGTAATAAGAACTATTGGAAATTACCTTTTTTATGAGTTGACATCATTTGTTGGAATGCATAAATATTAGGTATAGAATAAGCAAGTGAAGTAACGTGATGCATGCAGCCCCCTTTAACATTGTTTGAGGGGACCGTTAGTTGGCTTCCGTTTTTTCAACTTCACATCACCACAAGGTATATCAGTGCAGTGATACATTTGAAAAAAATATATATCCCCACAGCATGGTGTTGGAATCATTTGTGTTTCCTTTGAAAAAATAAAATCCTAATTTAGTGGTTTCTTCTACAAAAAAGGAACACTGAAAATGTTGATGAACTGCGTAATGTTTGACAAAGTCCCCTATCAAAATGTTCCTACATTGATAACAACTGCAATGACAGGTGTTCATGCCAATGCACAGTTGTTGCAGCTGGGGATGCAGACCTGACAGGGTTTCCAGGTTTAATATGTCAAAACCTAATTTTGGCTACATTTACTTTGAATTCTGTGATTTGAATTTAATGTTAAACTACTCTCTCAGAAGGATTTTTGATTCTGTTGTTAATCCTGTTAATAAATCACGGCTACAAATCTCAGACTGCCACAAAATATGGACTGCATGTTCTACAACACATCCACTTACAGAAGTTCAAAGATTTTCATCTAAATACAGAGACAATTCCATGGGTTAAGATTTTCCTACCATAAATGTTTCTGGTGTATGTACCTTCATTTGAGGCTGAACACCGTTCCAATATTCAGGAGTAGCTCAAAGTGAAGAATATATATTTCTTATCGCTAATGGCTTCAATAACAAGAAAGTAATTTGTGCAATATGTTTATCCTGAGAGTTCAAAAAAATGAACATTATTTCCCTAGTTGATGTTCACTGTATTATAGCTTGAAGAAAGATGTTGCTTTTGGGTCAGCTATAACCCAGCAGTTCCTTCTCAAGTTTACTTGATTTAATTTGTTCATCTTTGCAATGGTTCTAGCCCTGTGGGTGCTCTCTGGCCTTTTTTCCCCATCATTTGTCAATTAATGAACTACACATTTCAATTTGCTTCATTTACTCTATTTGGTAAATATCGCCTATTTCCTCTTTCTATTTCTACAAATGATCATTAAAGCATTGCCTACTAGCAGAGTGGGTTCTCAACTACATAACACAGCCTTTCCAGTGCTGTGTGATTGTCCCGACGCATAATAACATATTGAAAAAAAGTAATTCAATGAGGTAAGGAAGGCATTTGTCCATCAAAACCAAACATCACCTTTTGATTGCTTTAGAACTCATTTTTTAAAACTTTTTTAACTTACAAGCCTGTTGCAATAATGATGATAATGTTGAAGACAGAATTTTAAATCTTATGAAACTAAATTCTCAGATTGTCAGTATTCTAGCTTAAACTAGAATGTACCACTATGATGACATAACGCTTTCACCATAATACACTAACAGCAAGTTAAGTAATTCAAGTAGACTCATTATATATTGCTGTAATAAGAGCTATTGGAAATTACCTTTTTATGAGTTGACATCATTTGTTGGAATGCATAAATATTAGGTACAGAATAAGCAAGTGCAGTAACGTGATGCATGCAGCCCCCTTTAACATTGTTTGAAGGGACCGTTAGTTGGCTTCCGTTTTTTCAACTTCACATCACCACAAGGTATATCAGTGCAGTGATGAATTTGAAACAAATATATAACCCCTCAGCATGGTGTTGGAATCATTTCTGTTTCTTTAAAAAAAAAAAAATCCTAATTTAGTGGTTTCTTCAACAAAAAAGGAACACTGAAAATGTTGACGAACTGCATAATGTTTGACAAAGTCACCTATCAAAATGTTCCTACATAGATAACAACTGCAACGACAGGTGTTTATGCCAATGTACAGTTCTTGCTGCTGGAGATGCAGACCTGACAGGGTTTCCAGGTTTAATATGTCAAAACCTAATTTTGGCTGCATTTACATTGAATTCTGTGATTTGAATTTAATGTTAAACTACACTAACAGAAGGATTTTTAATTCTGTTGTTAATCCTGTTAATAAATCACGGCTACAAATCTCAGACTGCCACAAAAAATGGACTGCATGATCTACATCACATCCACTTACAGAAGTTCAGACATCTTCATCTGAATGCAGAGAAAATTCCATGGGTTAAGATTTTCCTACCTTAAATGTTTCTGGTGTCTGTACCTTCATTTGAGGCTGAACACCCTTCCAATATTCAGGAGTAGCTCATAGTGAAGAATATATTTTTCTTATCGCTAATGGCTTCAATAACATGAAAGTAATTTGTGCAATATGTTTATCCTGAGAGTTCAAAAAAATTAACATTAATTCCCTAGTTGATGTTCACTGTGTTATAGCTTGAAGAAAGATGCTGCTGTCGGGTCAGCTATAGCCCAGCGGTTCCTTCTCAAGTTTACATGATTTAACTTGTTCAACCTTTCAATGGTTCTAGTCCCGCGGGTGCTCTCTGGCCTTTTTTCCCCATCATTTGTCGATTAATGAACTACGCTTCTTTACTTGCTTCATTCACTCTATTTGGTAAATATTGCCTATTTCCTCTTTCTGTTTCTACAAATGATCATTAAAGCATTGCCTACTAGCAGAGTGGGTTCTCAGCTACATCACCCAGCCTTTCCAGTGCTGTGTGATTGTCCAGACACATAATAACATATTGAAAAAAAGTAAAGCGATGAGGTAAGGAAGGCATTTGTCCATCAAAACCAAACATCACCTTTTGATTGCTTTAGAACTAATTTTTTTAACCACTTGGCTGCTAAGGCTTTTCCCCTCCTACGCTGATATTTGGTGTATCCCATTATACATGACGAGTTGACCACTATTTCAAAACCTAATTTTGGCTGCATTTACATTGAATTCTGTGATTTGAATTTAATGTTAAACTACACTAACAGAAGGATTTTTAATTCTGTTGTTAATCCTGTTAATAAATCACGGCTACAAATCTCAGACTGCCACAAAAAATGGACTGCATGATCTACATCACATCCACTTACAGAAGTTCAGAGATCTTCTTCTGAATACAGAGAAAATTCCATGGGTGAAGTCTGTACCGGCATTGCTTGCGGCAGCGCTGCAGTTCACCGGCTCGACTTGGCTCAAGGATACCCGTCGG
Source organism: Lissotriton helveticus (assembly GCF_964261635.1). NCBI lineage: Eukaryota > Metazoa > Chordata > Amphibia > Caudata > Salamandridae > Lissotriton > Lissotriton helveticus. The sequence continues at coordinate 69,423,121 of NC_136058.1, forward strand.
ACACTGCAAGCGGATCAGCGGGGGCAGCCGATGTGTTGGGAGCGGATCTCCCATCCCGCGCCCCTCCGCTGGTTTGAGGCAGCTGTGGAGCTGCGGAAGAGTCAAAGGGCGGCTGTTCATAGCGTGTTCCTGAGGTCCGGGAGAGCGGTGAAATGGTGCGGTAAGGGGGCTTCTCTGGAGGATGGCATGTTAGAAGCACCTGATACAGGCAAGGTTGTGAAATTTGGTAAAAATTTAAAATCGAAAAACAATTTAGAACCTACAGCTGTTAGCACTGAATGTAGCCTTAATCACGCAGGAACAGCTATAAATAGAGACAGGAGCTCCCTGTTGCACACAGACCAAGATACAAACGGCGGGCTTGCAAAAGACTCTTGTCCCTTATTAGCCCCAGCTCCGAATCCGGCTATTATCAAGAACAAACTGCAGGCTCTGTCTCTGGCAGTCCTAAATCAGAGTAACAGCAAAACACTGACCAGAGCACAGACCGGGAGGAGGGATTCAGGAGGAAGGAAGGGTTCCAGTAGCGACAACCTGGGGAAGCGAAAGGGGAAGGGGAAGGGCAAAAAGAAGGACATAGCCCTAGAGACTAAAGCTGTGGAGCTGGACTCTGAACCAGAATCTCTGACGGAAGAGGCCCCCGAAAGAGGTCTTGAAACAAGCACTGAGACAGACCTCGAGCTAGATATATTACAATCAGCCCAGGGCAAAGCCCAGGTTAGAGCGCCTTTTAAGGAAGGTGGCCAACTGCCATCAAGCACGACTAAACCAGGGGGCGACTACCTGGGCAATACCGCTAAAGAGCCACTTCAGAGGTCCGCTAACAAGATAATACCTAAAAAGAGTAAAGCCACACTGATTACACCTTCTTTGAGGTCTTATTTTAAGGCCCTACCCCAGACCATAAATATCAATCGAGAATCTCTGCACCCTCATAATTTGACTGCCAAACAAAATAAACCCACCTCAGCTGAACCCTTCGATTCACGGAGCCCAGTAGCCACATTTAGCCATACCAAGTTTTCAGAAGTGGATGAAATGGAACAGGCGGATAAGTCAGACCGGGCTAATGCTACAATAGATTTGAGCACTGATTTGAACAGAGCTATAGAGATTCCATCAGAGCATTTGGTGGTCGATGTGGAGAACGCAGAATCCCCAGATGCCTCCAGTGCTACAAAAGATTCGGTATTACTCGCCGGGAGTAACAATGAAGACAGCGAGAGTACTCTCCAACATCTACTTCTTAATATGAGAGATGAGATTAAAACAGGTTTTGCGGAAGCCAAAAAGAGCTTTGCCGAGTCGAGGCAAAACCAATCAGAGATTCGTGCTATGTGCGAGAACTTAGAGACCAAAGTCGACGGGCTCTCCGAGAGGACTGGGAGCTTAGAGAGCACTGTAAGTGAACTCAAAGTCAAATTGGATCACGCAGAAACCAGAATTCAGTCTCTACGCAGAGAGGGGGATGCTGTAAAAGACAGAGTTGAGTCTTTAGAAAATTATTCAAGGAGGAATAATCTTAGACTTCTAAAAATTCCAGAAGGCAAAGAAGGAAGCGAAATAAAGAAATATGTTGTTTCTTTGTTAAAGGAGGCACTTAATCTAGAGGAGTCAACAGAAGACCTAGAATTAGATATACAAAGGATCCATTGCGATCCCTTCCGACTGAACTCGGGCAGGAGCAAACCGAGAAAGATCCTCGTTAATTTTCTAACGTATGCGACTAAGGAAAATATACTTAATCTAGCACTAAAAGCTAAGTCGCTGAAGGCTTCGGACTTTTCCTTCGAAGTGAGATCTGATTTGTCTAAAACTACATTGGAAAGGCAATGGGAGCTGGGACAACGAATGGAAAAGTTCAGAGCTTTGGGAGCCACTGTGCAGATAAGATTCCCCGCGTTTCTGAAAGTTATGTTCAATAATAAAATGTATAATATTAAGACTCCCCTAGAGGCAGATGAACTATTAGCATCCATCAAAGAATCTTCTTAAACCACTGGGTATAGGACGCTTATCCAATCAAGCCCCAGTTAAACAGCAAAAACACCAAAGAGGAACAAGCTAGACAACTAACAAATAAAGAGATAAGACAAGTACTAAAACCCAGAAAGAAAAGAGGGATATTAATTACCATACGCTACAGAAGGAAGGGAAAAAAGATAGGAGAAGAGAGGGTAAAGATGAAGAAGGAGGTATAAATAAATAAAGAAATAAATAAATAGGTAAAGATTGAAAAAAAAAAGGGGGGGATAAATTGGAAATTGGAAAATGCATATAACAAAAAAAACCCAGATGTAGTATCTGAGAGCACAGAGTTGAGGGGTAAAGGTTTAAGTGTCCCTCCTCCTCTCCACCTGTCGCTTTTTTTTTCTACCCTCATAATAACAACTGCGACATCCATGACACCCAAGACATCTATTTAAATAAAGAGTGTCGACCTCCTAATGAACTAGCGCATCAGCGGGGGCAAGGTCGGTGACGTCAACCTGGCAAGCCATCTGGCCAGAGTATGTAGGGGGGGGGGTTTCTAGGGGAGGAAGGGGGGCAACCAGGGGGGTGAAAGCACAAAAAGGTCCTCATAAGCAAAGGATTAATACATTTAATCTTGTAGAGCCCAGGGAGAAATACTCAATAAAGCTGGCCGATACAGTTTATAAAAGACAGACAGCAGCAGAGATTGTATCATGGGAGGAGCAGAACAGCCGAATGTTAAAGGGAAAGTATAATGAGGGACATTAAATTTTTGTCATGGAACGTAAATGGCTTACGTGTGCGAGGCAGGAGACATAAAATCCTCCAATATCTTAGAGACTCGCCCGCGCAGGTCATAACAATCCAGGAGACTCACTTAAAGAAACAAGAGTTTTCAGATATAATGAAAAAACTGAAATGGGTGGACAAATTCATTACTACGGACCATAACTCTAATATTCGGGGAGTAGCTATTATTTTTAAAAAGGTAGCTAGGGCTCAGATAGCGGATTGGAGGACAGATTCGAGCGGAAGATGGCTGCTGGCTAATGTCCAGCTTGATGGGAGGCGAGTCACCCTGGTAGGATATTATGGTCCCAATCAGGACGATCCCTCCTATTTAAATACATTACAAAACCACTTGATCACCATCACGGATCCAATAATTTGGATGGGCGACTTTAATCTAGTGCTAGATCCGAAATTAGATAAAACCCCTACTTCGAGAGCTGTTGTCCATAATAAAATGAGAGAAACTCTTGTACACTCTATGTCCAATCTGGGGATGGAAGATTTGTGGAGACAAAGGGCCGGGAAAACTTTGGGAGTCTCGTATTACAATCATAAATATAAACACAAATCACGTATAGACTACGCCCTGTTTAGCTTCTCCATAAGAGACTCAATAAAGAACTTATCATATTTGCCGCAACACATCTCCGATCATTCTGCCATTACCTTTTCGATTACGTTAGATCAGGGGCCCACTCATGCCTCTTGGTCATTTGACCGCTCTATTTTATTGGAACAAGAAGAAAGAGAACTTCTTACAACTGAAACTGCCTCCTTTTTGGAGTGGAATATAGGTTCCGCCTCCCTGGGGATTGTCTGGGAGTCATGGAAAGCATACATAAGGGGGCATATTACGAATCGGGCATCCTACAAGAAAAAGATATACAGAGAGGAGATAACAAAAGTAGAGCAGGATCTGGCCTTCTTAGAGTCTGCAGACCCAGACCCATCGGGAAATTTGGAAAAGAAAAGGGAGCTAAAAGACAAATTAAATACACTTCTGCAGGAGAGACTGAGTAAACGATGGCAGGTCAACAAGCTCTCCCATTTTGAATACGGCGAATCGGCAGGGAAGCTCCTGGCTTGGAAAATAAAAACCGATCAGGCTAGGAATCATATAAAAGAAGTAAGGTTAGTGGGGGAAGTCGATAGCAGGAAGACAGATCTCGAAATAGGGGAAGCTTTTAGCATCTTTTTTCTAGATATATACACAGATGCGACTAGTGTCAATATCGAGAAAAGAACGGAGTGGCTGGATAAGGTGAATCTTCCTAAGTTGTCGACGGCACAGAGGGAAAATCTAGAGAAAGAAATTACTGAGGCTGAGGTTGAAAAAGTCATTAAACATCTAAAATTAAGAAAGGCTGCAGGACCTGATGGTATTCCGTGAGAGCTATATCGAGTCCTTAACCCAATTCTCACCCCGATTCTAACGAACCTTTTCAACAATATCCTAATTAGAGGGCAAGCACCACCTAGCTCTTGGGGAGAGGCAAATATCACCTTAATCCTAAAATCAGGCAAAGATCCCGCAGACTGTGGATCATATCGTCCAATCTCGCTTCTCAACAACGATTATAACATCTTCTCGTCAGTCTTGGCTGCACGTTTGGGAAGCGAGATTGGCACAATTATCCATCAGGACCAAAAGGGGTCTATTAGAGGCCGACAACTGGCGGACTTAACCTACGATCTAATCGGCGCGATAGACATCGCGTCAACCTTTGCCTTGCCTCTCGCTATAATGACACTTGATGCTACAAAAGCATTTGATAGGGTAAACTGGTCCTGCCTAACTGCTGTCATGGAGAAGTTTCAATTTGGCCCTAAATTCTGCAGAGTGGGAGGGCTATTATATAAAAACCCGAGAGCCAGCCTACTAATTAATGGCATGCGTACAAATCCATTTGAAATAAGTAGAGGGACAAGACAGGGGTGCCCTCTTTCCCCTCTTTTATTTAACATTTATGTTGAACCATTTGCCCAGAGTATTAGGGAGGACACCAATATTTTGCCTTTTGTTTTTTCCGGATGGGAGAAGAAAGTCGGACTATATGCCGACGACATTCTCATATATATGACAGACCCGGTCCAGGCATTCCCCATAGTAATTAAAAGAGCGGAGGAATTCGGAAAATTTTCTGGGTACGAAATAAACGCCGGAAAAACAGATATAATGGCTTGGAACATCAGGAATCTACGACTTCCGGTCAGGCCTTCAATCCGCTATCTGGGCATTAAAATTACAAACGATCTAAATTTCTTGACCCAGTCTAACCTGGACAGGATATCCCGTGAAGCTAAAGCTCTCATGAAGTCTTGGTCTTTTCTCCCCCTCACCATCTATGGGAGAACCAGCCTGGTGAAAATGTCTATCCTCCCCAAATATACATTTATTTTTAATTGTATTCCATTAACATTTGATACTAAGTCACTCTTCAAATATCAGCAAAATATCAATTCATTTATCTGGTGCTTTAAGTCAACTAGGCTGGCTTGGAAGAAGCTGAGAAGGAGGAGAGAAAAAGGAGGGCTTGCCTTGCCAGACATTGAATACTACGCATGGGCGCTCCATCTGACCCATTCGAGAATGTTATTAAAGACTCCGCTAGACAATTCAAACGGCCGTATGTTCAAGGCAAAGATCCTGGGCTCCACTCTCCCATTGGACGGACTTCTAATTAAGTTTGGGCATCAGAGATTTTTCAAGAAAGTCAGGCTAAAGACTCTATATAGCTCTCTTAAAGAATGGACTCAAATCAAATCCAAGCTAGGGATAGCATACTTCTCCAACTACGCACCAATCTGGGACCTTTCAGGACTCTCCATTCAATACATTGATACTGTCAAAACCGTGTTGCGGGAAGCAGGAATAACACATTGGGGAGATTTAGTTGTAGAAGGGAACTATTTTCAGACAAGGTATATATATCTACAATTGTCCAGTTGGATGCGAATTCAAAGAAAGGCAAAGGCTAAATTTGGTGAAGCTAGTATATTGGAAAAGAATCTAGTTGAGAAACCTTATGGAGGTAAAGAAGTAGCTTTCTATTACTGGAATATTATTGAAGAGGTAGAGGGCGAATTTCATCTTCCTGTAAAACTTTGGGGGGGAGAGGGAGAACCTCTGGCAGAAGAGAAATGGGTAGAATCTTTTAGTCTTCTCTATAAAATCATTAAACCTGCCTGGCTGAGGCGCAATCAACTATTTACACTGCACCGAGCGTACTATTCCCCCAAAAAGCTCTCCAAGTTTCAACCAGGGAAGTGCTGTAGTAAATGCTCCCTCCCAGCTGCCTCAGACCTACATATGTTTTGGGAATGTCCGAATATTAAGAAATTCTGGCAAGAGGTTGAGGCATCACTAGAATCAATTCTTCGGATCCCTATTTCTATCTCATAGTCCTTAGTCATCTTTGGGATAAATAATAACATCAAGGGACTCGAAAGGGATTTTCTATATTACGCTATCCTAATAGCAAGAAGAGAACTATGCAAAAACTGGGTTAATGTCAACTCACCGACCCATACAGAGTGGTTGTCTTCACTGTATGAAGTATCGAAGATAGACCTGACCAGAGCCTGTAGTGCTCGATCTCTGAGATTTTGAAACTTTTTAGTTGATTGAAGACGGGATAACTAAAGAGCCCGGGTTTTTTCTTTTTTTTTCCCCGGGTCCGATGATTAAGCCTAAGTCTCCATGTCCAATGGGAGGCACCCCACGCCACAACGGTATTGGACTATCGGCCGACATCGGGCTTGAATGGAGATGGTTCGTGCGGGGCTTTCCTCACTAAGACATTAGGCCCACTTCGTGGGAGGTATCGAAGCCAATCTCTGGCTTCGTGATGGCACAGAAATGAATGTCTTCCTGCAGCTAGAGTTTTATTCCCTGTAACGACAAAGTGGCCTATGAGGACAAATAAAAAAATGGACTTCATGATCTACGACACAACCACTTACAGAAGTTCAGAGATCTTCATCTGAATACAGAGAAAATTCCATGGGTTAAGATTTTCCTACCATAAATATTTCTGGTGTCTGTACCTTCATTTGAGGCTGAACACCCTTTCAATATTCAGGAGTAGCTCAAAGTGAAGAATATATATTTCTTATAGCTAATGGCTTCAATAACCTGAAAGTAATTTGTGCAATATGTTTATCCTGAGAGTTCAAAAAAATTAACATTAATTCCCTAGTTGATGTTCCCTGTGTTATAGCTTGAAGAAAGATGTTGCTGTTGGGTCAGCTATAGCCCAGCGGTTCCTTCTCAAGGTAACATGATTTAACTTGTTCAACCTTTCAATGGTTCTACCCCCGCGGGAGCTCTCTGGCCTTTTTTCCCATTCATTTGTCAATTAATGAACTACGCTTCTTTGCTTGCTTCATTCACTCTATTTGGTAAATTTTGCCTATTTCCTCTTTCTGTTTCTACAAATGATCATTAAAGCATTGCCTACTAGCAGAGTGGGTTCTCAGCTACATCACCCAGCCTTTCCAGTGCTGTGTGATTGTCCCGACGCATAATAACATATTGAAAAAAAGTAAATCAATGAGGTAAGGAAGGCATTTGTCCATCAAAACCAAGCAACACCTTTTGATTGCTTTAGAACTAATTTTTTAAAACTTTGTTAACTTGCAAGCCTGTAGCAATAATGATGATAATGTTGAAGACAGAAGTTTAAATCTTATGAAACTAAATTCACAGATTGTCAGTATTCTAGCTTAAACTAGAATGTATCACTAGGATGACATAACGCTTTCACCATAATACACTAACAACAAGTTAAGTATTTCAAGTAGACTCATTATATATTGCTGTAATAAGAACTATTGGAAATTAAATTTTCATGAGTTGATATCAGTTGTTGGAATGCATAAGTATTAGGTATAGAATAAGCAAGTGCAGTAACGTGATGCATGCAGCCCCCTTCAACATTGTTTGAGGGGACCGTTAGTTGGCTTCCGTTTTTTCAACTTCACATCTCCACAAGGTATATCAGTGCAGTGATGAATTTGAAAAAAATATATAACCCCTCTGCATGGTGTTGGAATCATTTGTGTTTCTTTAAAAAAAAAAATCCTAATTTAGTGGTTTCTTCTACAAAAAAGGAACACTGAAAATGTTGACGAACTGCACAATGTTTGACAAAGTCATCTATCAAAATGTTCCTACAGTGATAACAACGGCAACGACAGATGTTTATGCCAATGTACAGTTGTTGCTGCTGGGAATGCAGACCTGACAGGGTTTCCGGGTTTATATGACAAAACCTAATTTTGGCTGCATTTAAATTGAATTCTGTGATTTGAATTTAATGTTAAACTACTCTCTCAGAAGGATTTTTAATTCTGTTGTTAATTCTGTTAATAAATCTTGGCTACAAATCTCAGACTGCCACAAAAAATGTACTGCATGATCTACAACACATCCACTTACAGAAGTTCAGAGATCTTCATCTCAATACAGAGACAATTCCATGGGTTAAGACTTTCCTACCATAAATGTTTCTGGTGTCTGTACCTTCATTTGAGGCTGAACACCCTTCCAATATTCAGGAGTAGCTCAAAGTGAAGAATATACATTTCTTATCGCTAATGGCTTCAATAACATGAAAGTAATTTGTGCAATATGTTTATCCTGAGAGTTCAAAAAATTAACATTAATTCCCTAGTCGATGTTCACTGTGTTATAGCTTGAAGAAAGATGTTGCCGTTGGGTCAGCTATAGCCCAGCGGTTCCTTCTCAAGTTTACATCATTTAAGTTGTTCAACCTTTCAATGGTTCTAGTCCTGAGGGTGCTCTCTGGCCTTTTTTTCCCATCATTTGTCAATTAATGAACTACGCATTTTTACTTGCTTCATTCACTCTATTTGGTAAATATCGCCTATTTCCTCTTTCTATTTCTACAAATGATCATTAACGCATTGCCTACTAGCAGAGTGGGATCTCAGCTACATAACACAGCCTTTCCAGTGCTGTGTGATTGTCCCGACGCATAATACCATATTGAAAAAAAGTAATTCAATGAGGTAAGGAAGGCATTTGTCCATCAAAACCAAACATCACCTTTTGATTGCTTTAGAACAAATTTTTTTAACCACTTGGCTGCTAAGGCTTTTCCCCTCCTACGCTGACATTTGGTGTATCCCATTATACATGACGAGATGACCTTGTCATGAGCACAGATCCAGTGTGCCTCATGACGAGTTCACCTTGTCATTAGCATGCAAGTGGTAACACTTTTTTAACTTACAAGCCTGTTGCAATAATGATGATAATGTTGAAGACATAATTTTAAATCTTATGAAACTAAATTCCCAGGTTGTCAGTATTCTAGCTTAAACTAGAATGTATCACTATGATGACATAACGCTTTCACCATAATAAACTAAGAGCAAGTTAAGTAATTCAAGTAGACTCATTATATATTGCTGTAATAAGAACTATTGGAAATTACCTTTTTTATGAGTTACATCATTTGTTGGAATGCATAGGTATTAGGTACAGAATAAGCAAGTGAGTAACGTGATGCATGCAGCCCCCTTTAACATTGTTTGAGGGGACCTTTAGTTGGCTTCCAGTTTCTTCAACTTAACATCACCACAAGGTATATCAGTGCAGTGATGAATTTGAAAAAATGTATAACCCCACAGCATGGTGTTGGAATCATTTGTGTTTCTTTTTAAAAATAAAATCCTAATTTAGTGGTTCCTTCTACAAAATAGGAACCCTGAAAATGTTGACAAACTGCATAATGTTTGACAAAGTCACCTAGCAAAATGTTCCTACATTGATAACAACTGCAACGACAGGTGTTTATGACAATGTACAGTTGTTGCTGCTGGGGATGCAGACCTGACAGGGTTTCCAGGTTTAATATGTCAAAACCTAAATTTGGCTGCATTTACATTGAATTCTGTGATTTGAATTTAATGTTAAACTACTCACTCAGAAGGATTTTTAATTCTGTTGTTAATCCTGTTAATAAATCACGGCTACAAATCTCAGACTGCCACAAACAATGGACTGACTGATCTACAACACATCCCCTTACAGAAGTTCAGAGTTCTTCATCTGAATACAGAGACAATTCAATGAGTTAAGATTTTCATACCATAAATGTTTCTGGTGCCTGTACCTTCATTTGAGGCTGGACACCATTCCAAAATTTAGGAGTAGCTCAAAGTGAAGAATATATATTCCTTATCGCGAATGGTTTCAATAACATGAAAGTAATTTGTGCAATATGTTTATCCTGAGAGTTCAAAAAATTTACATTAATTCCCTAGTTGATGTTCACTGTGTTATAGCTTGAAGAAAGATGTTGTTCTTGGGTCAGCTATAGCCCAGCGGTTCCTTCTCAAGTTTACATCATTTAACTTGTTCAACCTTTCAATGGTTCTAGTCCCGCGGGTTCTCTCTGTCCTTTTTTTCCCATCATTTGTCAATTAATGAACTACGCATTTTTACTTGCTTCATTCACTCTATTTGGTAAATATCGCCTATTTCCTCTTTCTATTTCTACAAATGATCATTAAAGCATTGCCTACTAGCAGAGTGGGTTCTCAGATACATAACACAGCCTTTCCAGTGCTGTGTGATTGTCCCGACGCATAATAACATATTGAAAAAAAGTAATTCAATGAGGTAAGGAAGGCATTTGTCTATCAAAACCAAACATCACATTTTGATTGCTTTAGAACTAATTTTTTTAAACTTTTTTAACTTACAAGCCTGTTGCAATAATGATGATAATGTCGAAGACAGAATTTTAAATCTTATGAAACTATATTCCCAGATTGTCAGTATTTTAGCTTAAACTAGAATGTATCACTATGATGACATAAAGCATTCACCATAATCCACTAACAGCAAATTAAGTAATTCAAGTAGACTCATTATATATTGCTGTAATAAGAACTATTGGAAATTACCTTTTTTATGAGTTGACATCATTTGTTGGAATGCATAAGTATTAGGTATAGAATAAGCAAGTGAGTAACGTGATGCATGCAGCCCCCTTTAAAATTGTTTGAGGGGACCGTTAGTTGGCTTCCAGTTTTTTCAACTTCACATCACCACAAGGTATATCAGTGCAGTGATGAATTTGAAAAAATGTATAACCCAACAGCATGGTGTTGGAATCATTTGTGTTTCTTTTTAAAAAATAAAATCCTAATTTAGTGGTTTCTTCTACAAAAAAGGAACCCTGAAAATGTTGACGAACTGCATAATGTTTGACAAAGTCACCTAGCAAAATGTTCCTTCATTGATAACAACTGCAACGACAGGTGTTTATGACAATTTACAGTTGTTGCTGCTGGGGATGCAGACCTGACAGGGTTTCCAGGTTTAATATGTCAAAACCTAATTTTGGCTGCATTTACATTGAATTCTGTGATTTGAATTTAATGTTAATTTACTCACTCGAAAGGATTTTTAATTCTGTTGTTAATCCTGTTAATAATTCACGGCTACAAATCTCAGACTGCCACAAACAATGGACTGCCTGATCTACAACACATCCCCTTACAGAAGTTCAGAGTTCTTCATCTGAATACAGAGACAATTCCATGGGTTAAGATTTTCATACCATAAATGTTTCTGGTGTCTGTTCCTTCATTTGAGGCTGAACACCCTTCCAATATTTAGGAGTAGCTCAAAGTGAAGAATATATATTCCTTATCGCTAATGACTTCAATAACATGAAAGTAATTTGTGAAATATGTTTATCCTGAAGTTCAAAAAATTAACATTAATTCCCTAGTCGATGTTCACTGTGTTATAGCTTGAAGAAAGATGTTGCTGTTGGGTCAGCTATAACTCAGCGGTTCCTTCTCAAGTTTACATCATTTAACTTGTTCAACCTTTCAATGGTTCTAGTCCCGCGGGTGCTCTCTGGCCTTTTTTTCCCATCATTTGTCAACTAATGAACTACGCATCTTTACTTGCTTCATTCACTCTATTTGGTAAATATCGCCTATTTCCTCTTTCTATTTCTACAAATGATCATTAAAGCATTGCCTACTAGCAGAGTGGGTTCTCAGCTACATAACCCAGCCTTTCCAGTGCTGTGTGATTGTCCCAACGCATAATAACATATTGAAAAAAAGTAATTCAATGAGGTAAGGAAGGCATTTGTCCATCAAAACCAAACATCACCTTTTGATTGCTTTAGAACTAATTTTTTAAACCTTTTTTAACTTACCAGCCTGTTGCAATAACGATGATAATGTTGAAGACAGAATTTTAAATCTTATGAAACTAAATTCCCAGATTGTCAGTATTCTAGCTTAAACTAGAATGTATCCCTATGATGACATAACGCTTTCACCATAATAAACTAACAGCAAGTTAAGTAATTCAAGTAGACTCATTATATATTGCTGTAATAAGAACTATTGGAAATTACCTTTTTTATGAGTTGACATCATTTGTTGGAATGCATAGGTATTAGGTATAGAATAAGCAAGTGAGTAACGTGATGCATGCAGCCCCCTTTAACATTGTTTGAGGGGACCTTTAGTTGGGTTCCAGTTTTTTCAACTTCACATCACCACAAGGTATATCAGTGCAGTGATGAATTAGAAAAAATGCATAACCCCACAGCATGGTGTTGGAATCATTTGTGTTTCTTTTTTAAAAATAAAATCCTAATTTAGTGGTTTCTTCTACAAAAAAGGAACCCTGAAAATGTTGACAAACTGCATAATGTTTGACAAAGTCACCTAGCAAAATGTTCCTACATTGATAACAACTGCAACGACAGGTGTTTATGACAATGTACAGTTGTTGCTGCTGGGGATGCAGATCTGACAGGGTTTCCAGGTTTAATATGTCAAAACCTAATTTTGGCTGCATTTACATTGAATTCTTTGATTTGAATTTAATGTTAAACTACTCACTCAGAAGGATTTTTAATTCTGTTGTTAATCCTGTTAATAATTCACGGCTACAAATCTCAGACTGCCACAAACAATGGACTGCCTGATCTACAACACATCCCCTTACAGAAGTTCAGAGTTCTTCATCTGAATACAGAGACAATTCCATGGGTTAAGATTTTCATACCATAAATGTTTCTGGTGTCTGTTCCTTCATTTGAGGCTGAACACCCTTCCAATATTTAGGAGTAGCTCAAAGTGAAGAATATATATTCCTTATCGCTAATGGCTTCAATAACATGAAAGTAATTTGTGCAATATGTTTATCCTGAGAGTTCAAAAAATTAACATTAATTCCCTAGTTGATGTTCACTGTGTTATAGCTTGAAGAAAGTTGTTGCTGTTGGGTCAGCTATAGCCCAGCGGTTCCTTCTCAAGGTTACATGATTTAACTTGTTCAACCTGTCAATGGTTCTAGCCCCGCGGGTGCTCTCTGGCCTTTTTTTCCCATCATTTGTCAATTAATGAACTACGCATCTTTACTTGCTTCATTCACTCTATTTGGTAAATATTGCCTATTTCCTCTTTCTACTTCTACAAATGTTCATTAAAGCATTGCCTACTAGCAGAGTGGGTTCTCAGCTACATACCACAGCCTTTCCAGTGCTGTGTGATTATCCCGACCCATAATAACATATTGAAAAAGAGTAATTCAATGAGGTAAGGAAGGCATTTGTCCATCAAAACCAAACATCACCTTTTAATTGCTTTAGAACTAATTTTTTTAAACTTGTTTAACTTACAAGCCTGTTGCAATAATGATGATAATGTTGAAGACAGAATTTTAAATCTTATGAAACTAAATTCCCAGATTGTCAGTATTCTAGCTTAAACTAGAATGTATCACTATGATGACATAACGCTTTCACCATATTAAACTAACAGCAAGTTAAATAATTCAAGTAGACTCATTATATATTGCTGTAAAAAGAACTATTGGAAATTACCTTTTTTATGAGTTGACATCATTTGCTGGAATGCATAGGTATTAGGTATAGAATAAGCAAGTGAGTAACGTGATGCATGCAGCCCCCTTTAACGTTGTTTGAGGGGACCTTTAGTTGGCTTCCAGTTTTTTCAACTTCACATCACCACAAGGTATATCAGTGCAGTGATGAATTAGAAAAAATGTATAACCCCACAGCATGGTGTTGGAATCATTTGTGTTTCTTTTTTAAAAATAAAATCCTAATTTAGTGGTTTCTTCTACAAAAAAGGAACCCTGAAAATGTTGACAAACTGCATAATGTTTGACAAAGTCACCTAGCAAAATGTTCCTACATTGATAACAACTGCAATGACAGGTGTTTATGACAATGTACTGTTGTTGCTGCTGGGGATGCAGACCTGACAGGGTTTCCAGGTTTAATATGTCAAAACCTAATTTTGGCTGCATTTACATTGAATTCTTTGATTTGAATTTAATGTTAAACTACTCACTCAGAAGGATTTTTAATTATGTTGTTAATCCTGTTAATAAATCACGGCTACAAATCTCAGACTGCCACAAACAATGGACTGCCTGATCTACAACACATCCCCTTACAGAAGTTCAGAGTTCTTCATCTGAATACAGAGACAATTCCATGGGTTAAGATTTTCATACCATGAATGTTTCTGGTGTCTGTTCCTTCATTTGAGGCTGAACACCCTTCCAATATTTAGGAGTAGCTCAAAGTGAAGAATATATTTTTCTTATCGCTAATGGCTTCAATAACATGAAAGTAATTTGTGCAATATGTTTGTCCTGAGAGTTCAAAAAATTAACATTAATTCCCTAGTTGATGTTCACTGTGTTATAGCTTGAAGAAAGATGTTGCTTTTGGGTCAGCTATAGCCCAGCAGTTCCTTCTCAAGGGTACATGATTTAACTTGTTCAACCTTTCAATGGTTCTAGCCCCGCGGGTGCTCTCTGGCCTTTTTTCCCCATCATTTGTCAATTAATGAACTACGCATCTTTACTTGCTTCATTCACTCTATTTGGTAAATATCGCCTGGTTCCTCTTTCTATTTCTACAAATGATCATTAAAGCATTGCCTACTAGCAGAGTGGGTTCTCAGCTACATAACACAGCCTTTCCAGTGCTGTGTGATTGTCCCGACGCATAATAACATGTTGAAAAAAAGTAATTCAATGAGGTAAGGAAGGCATTTGTCCATCAAAACCAAACATCACCTTTTGATTGCTTTAGAACTAATTTTTTTAACCACTTGGCTGCTAAGGCTTTTCCCCTCCTACGCTGACATTTGGTGTATCCCATTATACATGACGAGTTGACCTTGTCATGAGCACAGATCCAGTGTGCTTCATGACGAGTTCACCTTGTCATTAGCATGCAAGTGGTTAAACTTTTTTAACTTACAAACCTGTTGCAATAATGATGATAATGTTGAAGACAGAATTTTAAATCTTATGAAACTAAATTCCCAGATTGTCAGTATTCTAGCTTAAATTAGAATGTATCACTATGATGACATAACGCTTTCACCATAATAAACTAACAGCAAGTTAAGTAATTCAAGTAGACTCATTATATATTGCTGTAATAAGAACTATTGGAAATTACCTTTTTTATGAGTTGACATCATTTGTTGGAATGCATAGGTATTAGGTATAGAGTAAGCAAGTGAGTAACGTGATGCATGCAGCCCCCTTTAACATTGTTTGAGGGGACCTTTAGTTGGCTTCCAGTTTTTTCAACTTCACATCACCACAAGGTATATCAGTGCAGTGATGAATTTGGAAAAATGTATAACCCCACAGCATGGTGTTGGAATCATTTGTGTTTCTTTTTAAAAAATAAAATCCTAATTTAGTGGTTTCTTCTACAAAAAAGGAACCCTGAAAATGTTGACAAACTGCATAATGTTTGACAAAGTCACCTAGCAAAATGTTCCTACATTGATAACAACTGCAACGACAGGTGTTTATGACAATGTACAGTTGTTGCTGCTGGGGATGCAGACCTGACAGGGTTTCCAGGTTTAATATGTCAAAACCTAATTTTGGCTGCATTTACATTGAATTCTGTGATTTGAATTTAATGTTAAACTACTCACTCAGAAGGATTTTTTATTCTGTTGTTAATCCTGTTAATAAATCACGGCTCCAAATCTCAGACTGCCACAAACAATGTACTGACTGATCTACAACACATCCCCTTACAGAAGTTCAGAGTTCTTCATCTGAATACAGAGACAATTCCATGGGTTAAGATTTTCATACCATAAATGTTTCTGGTGTCTGTACCTTCATTTCAGGCTGAACACCATTCCAAAATTTAGGAGTAGCTCAAAGTGAAGAATATATATTCCTTATCGCTAATGGCTTCAATAACATGAAAGTAATTTGTGCAATATGTTTATCCTGAGAGTTCAAAAAATTTACAATAATTTCACAGTTGATGTTCACTGTGTTATAGCTTGAAGAAAGATGTTGCTGTTGGGTCAGCTATAGCCCAGCAGTTCCTTCTCAAGTTTACATCATTTAACTTGTTCAACCTTTCAATGGTTCTAGTCCCGCGGGTGCTCTCTGGCCTTTTTTTCCCATCATTTGTCAATTAATGAACTACGCATTTTTACTTGCTTCATTCACTCTATTTGGTAAATATCGCCTATTTCCTCTTTCTATTTCTACAAATGATCATTAAAGCATTGCCTACTAGCAGAGTGGGTTCTCAGATACATAACACAGCCTTTCCAGTGCTGTGTGATTGTCCCGACGCATAATAACATATTGAAAAAAAGTAATTCAATGAGGTAAGGAAGGCAATTGTACATCAAAACCAAACATCACCTTTTGATTGCTTTAGAACTAATTTTTTTAAACTTTTTTAACTTACAAGCCTGTTGCAATAATGATGATAATGTTGAAGACAGAATTTTAAATCTTATGAAACTATATTCCCAGATTGTCAGTATTCTAGCTTAAACTAGAATGTATCACTATGATGACATAACGCTTTCACCATAATACACTAACAACAAGTTAAGTAATTCAAGTAGACTCATTATATATTGCTGTAATAAGAACTATTGGAAATGACCTTTTTTATGAGTTGACATCATTTGTTGGAATGCATAAGTATTAGGTATAGAATAAGCAAGTGAGTAACGTGATGTATGCAGCCCCCTTTAACATTGTTTGAGGGGACCGTTAGTTGGCTTCCAGTTTTTTTAACTTCACATCACCACAAGGTATATCAGTGCAGTTATGAATTTGAAAAAATGTATAACCCCACAGCATGGTGTTGGAATCATTTGTGTTTCTTTTTAAAAAATAAAATCCTAATTTAGTGGTTTCTTCTACAAAAAAGGAACCCTGAAAATGTTGACGAACTGCATAATGTTTGACAAAGTCACCTAGCAAAATGTTCCTACATTGATAACAACTGCAACAACAGGTGTTTATGACAATTTACAGTTGTTGCTGCTGGGGATGCAGACCTGACAGGGTGTCCAGGTTTAATATGTCAAAACCTAATTTTGGCTGCATTTACAATGAATTCTGTGATTTGAATTTAATGTTAAACTACTCACTCAGAAGGATTTTTAATTCTGTTGTTAATCCTGTTAATAAATCACAGCTACAAATCTCAGACTGCCACAAACAATGGACTGCCTGATCTACAACACATCACCTTACAGAAGTTCAGAGTTCTTCATCTGAATACAGAGACAATTCCATGGGTTAAGATTTTCATACTATAAATGTTTCTGGTGTCTGTACCTTCATTTGAGACTGAACCCCCTTCCAATATTTAGGAGTAACTCAAAGTGAAGAATATATATTCCTTATCGCTAATGGCTTCAATAACATGAAAGTAATTTGTGCAATATGTTTATCCTGAGAGTTCAAAAAATTAACATTAATTCCCTAGTCGATGTTCACTGTGTTATAGCTTGAAGAAAGATGTTGCTGTTGGGTCAGCTATAGCCCAGCGGTTCCTTCTCAAGTTTACATCATTTAACTTGTTAAACCTTTCAATGGTTCTAGTCCCGCGGGTGCTCTCTGGCCTTTTTTTCCCATCATTTGTCAATTAATGAACTACGCATCTTTACTTGCTTCATTCACTCTATTTGGTAAATATCGCCTATTTCCTCTTTCTATTTCTACAAATGATCATTAAAGCATTGCCTACTAGCAGAGTGGGTACTCAGCTACATAACCCAGCCTTTCCAATGCTGTGTGATTGTCCCGATGCATAATAACATATTGAAAAAAGGTAATTCAATGAGGTAAGGAAGGCATTTGTCTATCAAAACCAAACATCACATTTTGATTGCTTTAGAACTAATTTTTTTAAACTTTTTTAACTTACAAGCCTGTTGCAATAATGATGATAATGTCGAAGACAGAATTTTAAATCTTATGAAACTATATTCCCAGATTGTCAGTATTCTAGCTTAAACTAGAATGTATCACTATGATGACATAAAGCATTCACCATAATCCACTAACAGCAAATTAAGTAATTCAAGTAGACTCATTATATATTGCTGTAATAAGAACTATTGGAAATTACCTTTTTTATGAGTTGACATCATTTGTTGGAATGCATAAGTATTAGGTATAGAATAAGCAAGTGAGTAACGTGATGCATGCAGCCCCCTTTAAAATTGTTTGAAAGGACCGTTAGTTGGCTTACAGTTTGTTCAACTTCACATCACCACAAGGTATATCAGTGCAGTGATGAATTTGAAAAAATGTATAACCCCACAGCATGGTGTTGGAATCATTTGTGTTTCTTTTTAAAAAATAAAATCCTAATTTAGTGGTTTCTTCTACAAAAAAGGAACCCTGAAAATGTTGACGAACTGCATAATGTTTGACAAAGTCACCTAGCAAAATGTTCCTACATTGATAACAACTGCAACGACAGGTGTTTATGACAATGTACAGTTGTTGCTGCTGGGGATGCAGACCTGACAGGGTTTCCACGTTTAATATGTCAAAACCTAATTTTGGCTGCATTTACATTGAATTCTTTGATTTGAATTTAATGTTAAACTACTCACTCAGAAGGATTTTTAATTCTGTTGTTAATCCTGTTAATAAATCACGGCTACAAATCTCAGACTGCCACAAACAATGGACTGCCTGATCTACAACACATCCCCTTACAGAAGTTCAGAGTTCTTCATCTGAATACAGAGACAATTCCATGGGTTAAGATTTTCATACCATAAATGTTTCTGGTGTCTGTTCCATCATTTGAGGCTGAACACCCTTCCAATATTTAGGAGTAGCTCAAAGTGAAGAATATATATTCCTTATCGCTAATGGCTTCAATAACATGAAAGTAATTTGTGCAATATGTTTATCCTGAGAGTTAAAAAAATTAACATTAATTCCCTAGTCGATGTTCACTGTGTTATAGCTTGAAGAAAGATGTTGCTGTTGGGTCAGCTATAGCCCAGCGGTTCCTTCTCAAGTTTGCATCATTTAACTTGTTCAACCTTTCAATGGTTCTAGTCCCGCGGGTGCTCTCTGGCCTTTTTTTCTCATCATTTGTCAATTAATGAACTACGCATCTTTACTTGCTTCATTCACTCTATTTAGTAAATATCGCCTATTTCCTCTTTCTATTTCTACAAATGATCATTAAAGCATTGCCTACTAGCAGAGTGGGTTCTCAGCTACATAACCCAGCCTTTCCAGTGCTGTGTGATTGTCGCGACGCATAATAACATATTGAAAACAAGTAAACCAATGAGGTAAGGAAGGCATTTGTCCATCAAAACCAAATATCAGCTTTTGATTGCTTTAGAACTAATTTTTTAAACCTTTTTTAACTTACAAGCCTGTTGCAATAATGATGATAAAGTTGAAGACAGCATTTTAAATCTTATGAAACTAAATTCCCAGATTGTCAGTATTCTTGCTTAAAGTAGAATGTATCACTATGATGACATAACGCTTTCACCATAATACACTAACAGCAAGTTAAGTAATTCAAGTAGACTCATTATATATTGCTGTAATAAGAACTATTGGAAATTACCTTTTTTATGAGTTGACATCATTTGTTGGAATGCATAAGTATTAGGTATAGAATAAGCAAGTGAGTAACGTGATGCATGCAGCCCCCTTTAACATTGTTTGAGGGGACCGTTAGTTGGCTTCCAGTTTTTTCAACTTCACATCACCACAAGGTATATCAGTGCAGTGATGAATTAGAAAAAATGTATAACCCCACAGCATGGTGTTGGAATCATTTGTGTTTCTTTTTAAAAAATTAAAATCCTAATTTAGTGGTTTCTTCTACAAAAAAGGAACCCTGAAAATGTTGACGAACTGCATAATGTTTGACAAAGTCACCTAGCAAAATGTTCCTACATTGATAACAACTGTAACGACAGGTGTTTATGACAATGTACAGTTGTTGCTGCTGGGGATGCAGACCTGACAGGGTTTCCAGGTTTAATATCTCAAAACCTAATTTTGGCTGCATTTACATTGAATTCTTTGATTTGAATTTAATGTTAAACTACTCACTCAGAAGGATTTTTAATTCTGTTGTTAATACTGTTAATAAATCACGGCTACAAATCTCAGACTGCCACAAACAATGGACTGCCTGATCTACAACACATCCCCTTACAGAAGTTCAGAGTTCTTCATCTGAATACAGAGACAATTCCATGGGTTAAGATTTTCATACCATAAATGTTTCTGGTGTCTGTTCCTTCATTTGAGGCTGAACACCCTTCCAATATTTAGGAGTAGCTCAAAGTGAAGAATATATATTCCTTATCGCTAATGGCTTCAATAACATGAAAGTAATTTGTGCAATATGTTTATCCTGAGAGTTCAAAAAATTAACATTAATTCCCTAGTTGATGTTCACTGTGTTATAGCTTGAAGAAAGATGTTGCTGTCGGGTCAGCTATAACCCAGCGGTTCCTTCTCAAGGTTACATGATTTAACTTGTTCAACCTTTCAATGGTTCTAGCCCCGCGGGTGCTCTCTGGCCTTTTTTCCCCATCATTTGTCAATTAATGAACTACGCATTTTTACTTGCTTCATTCACTCTATTTGGTAAATATCGCCTATTTCCTCTTTCTATTTCTACAAATGATCATTAAAGCATTGCCTACTAGCAGAGTGGGTTCTCAGATACATAACACAGCCTTTCCAGTGCTGTGTGATTGTCCCGACGCATAATAACATATTGAAAAAAAGTAATTCAATGAGGTAAGGAAGGCATTTGTCCATCAAAACCAAACATCACCTTTTGATTGCTTTAGAACGAATTTTTTTAAACTTTTTTAACTTACAAGCCTGTTGCAATAATGATGATAATGTTGAAGACAGAATTTTAAATCTTATGGAACTATATTCCCAGATTGTCAGTTTTCTAGCTTAAACTAGAATGTATCACTATGATGACATAACGCTTTCACCATAATACACTAACATCAAGTTAAGTAATTCAAGTAGACTCATTATATATTGCTGTAATAAGAACTATTGGAAATTACCTTTTGTATGAGTTGACATCATTTGTTGGAATGCAAAAGTATTAGGTATAGAATAAGCAAGTGAGTAACGTGATGCATGCAGCCCCCTTTAACATTGTTTGAGGGGACCGTTAGTTGGCTTCCAGTTTTTTCAACTTCACATCACCACAAGGTATATCAGTGCAGTGATGAATTTGAAAAAATGTATAACCCCACAGCATGGTGTTGGAATCATTTGTGTTTCTTTTTAAAAAATAAAATCCTAATTTAGTGGTTTCTTCTACAAAAAAGGAACCCTGAAAAGGTTGACGAACTGCATAATGTTTGACAAAGTCACCTAGCAAAATGTTCCTACATTGATAACAACTGCAACGACAGGTGTTTATGACAATGTACAGTTGTTGCTGCTGGGGATGCAGACCTGACAGGGTTTCCAGATTTAAAATGTCAAAACCTAATTTTGGCTGCATTTACATTGAATTCTTTGATTTGAATTTAATGTTAAACTACTCACTCAGAAGGATTTTTAATTCTGTTGTTAATACTGTCAATAAATCACGGCTACAAATCTCAGACTGCCACAAACAATGGACTGCCTGATCTACAACACATCCCCTTACAGAAGTTCAGAGTTCTTCATCTGAACACAGAGACAATTCCATGGGTTAAGATTTTCATACCATAAATGTTTCTGGTGTCTGTTCCTTCATTTGAGGCTGAACACCCTTCCAATATTTAGGAGTAGCTCAAAGTGAAGAATATATATTCCTTATCGCTAATGGCTTCAATAACATGAAAGTAATTTGTGCAATATGTTTATCCTGAGAGTTCAAAAAATTAACATTAATTCCCTAGTTGATGTTCACTGTGTTATAGCTTGAAGAAAGATGTTGCTGTCGGGTCAGCTATAGCCCAGCGGTTCCTTCTCAAGTTTACATCATTTAACTTGTTAAACCTTTCAATGGTTCTAGTCCCGCGGGTGCTCTCTGGCCTTTTTTTCCCATCATTTGTCAATTAATGAACTACGCATCTTTACTTGCTTCATTCACTCTATTTGGTAAATATCGCCTATTTCCTCTTTCTATTTCTACAAATGATCATTAAAGCATTGCCTACTAGCAGAGTGGGTACTCAGCTACATAACCCAGCCTTTCCAATGCTGTGTGATTGTCCCGATGCATAATAACATATTGAAAAAAAGTAATTCAATGAGGTAAGGAAGGCATTTGTCTATCAAAACCAAACATCACATTTTGATTGCTTTAGAACTCATTTTTTTAAACTTTTTTAACTTACAAGCCTGTTGCAATAATGATGATAATGTCGAAGACAGAATTTTAAATCTTATGAAACTATATTCCCAGATTGTCAGTATTCTAGCTTAAACTAGAATGTATCACTATGATGACATAAAGCATTCACCATAATCCACTAACAGCAAATTAAGTAATTCAAGTAGACTCATTATATATTGCTGTAATAAGAACTATTGGAAATTACCTTTTTTATGAGTTGACATCATTTGTTGGAATGCATAAGTATTAGGTATAGAATAAGCAAGTGAGTAACGTGATGCATGCAGCCCCCTTTAAAATTGTTTGAGGGGACCGTTAGTTGGCTTCCAGTTTTTTCAACTTCACATCACCACAAGGTATATCAGTGCAGTGATGAATTTGAAAAAATGTATAACCCCACAGCATGGTGTTGGAATCATTTGTGTTTCTTTTTAAAAAATAAAATCCTAATTTAGTGGTTTCTTCTACAAAAAAGGAACCCTGAAAATGTTGACGAACTGCATAATGTTTGACAAAGTCACCTAGCAAAATGTTCCTACATTGATAACAACTGCAACGACAGGTGTTTATGACAATGTACAGTTGTTGCTGCTGGGGATGCAGACCTGACAGGGTTTCCACGTTTAATATGTCAAAACCTAATTTTGGCTGCATTTACATTGAATTCTTTGATTTGAATTTAATGTTAAACTACTCACTCAGAAGGATTTTTAATTCTGTTGTTAATCCTGTTAATAAATCACGGCTACAAATCTCAGACTGCCACAAACAATGGACTGCCTGATCTACAACACATCCCCTTACAGAAGTTCAGAGTTCTTCATCTGAATACAGAGACAATTCCATGGGTTAAGATTTTCATACCATAAATGTTTCTGGTGTCTGTTCCATCATTTGAGGCTGAACACCCTTCCAATATTTAGGAGCAGCTCAAAGTGAAGAATATATATTCCTTATCGCTAATGGCTTCAATAACATGAAAGTAATTTGTGCAATATGTTTATCCTGAGAGTTAAAAAAATTAACATTAATTCCCTAGTCGATGTTCACTGTGTTATAGCTTGAAGAAAGATGTTGCTGTTGGGTCAGCTATAGCCCAGCGGTTCCTTCTCAAGTTTGCATCATTTAACTTGTTCAACCTTTCAATGGTTCTAGTCCCGCGGGTGCTCTCTGGCCTTTTTTTCTCATCATTTGTCAATTAATGAACTACGCATCTTTACTTGCTTCATTCACTCTATTTAGTAAATATCGCCTATTTCCTCTTTCTATTTCTACAAATGATCATTAAAGCATTTCCTACTAGCAGAGTGGGTTCTCAGCTACATAACCCAGCCTTTCCAGTGCTGTGTGATTGTCGCGACGCATAATAACATATTGAAAAAAAGTAAACCAATGAGGTAAGGAAGGCATTTGTCCATCAAAACCAAATATCAGCTTTTGATTGCTTTAGAACTAATTTTTTAAACCTTTTTTAACTTACAAGCCTGTTGCAATAATGATGATAAAGTTGAAGACAGCATTTTAAATCTTATGAAACTAAATTCCCAGATTGTCAGTATTCTTGCTTAAAGTAGAATGTATCACTATGATGACATAACGCTTTCACCATAATACACTAACAGCAAGTTAAGTAATTCAAGTAGACTCATTATATATTGCTGTAATAAGAACTATTGGAAATTACCTTTTTTATGAGTTGACATCATTTGTTGGAATGCATAAGTATTAGGTATAGAATAAGCAAGTGAGTAACGTGATGCATGCAGCCCCCTTTAACATTGTTTGAGGGGACCGTTAGTTGGCTTCCAGTTTTTTCAACTTCACATCACCACAAGGTATATCAGTGCAGTGATGAATTAGAAAAAATGTATAACCCCACAGCATGGTGTTGGAATCATTTGTGTTTCTTTTTAAAAAATAAAATCCTAATTTAGTGGTTTCTTCTACAAAAAAGGAACCCTGAAAATGTTGACGAACTGCATAATGTTTGACAAAGTCACCTAGCAAAATGTTCCTACATTGATAACAACTGTAACGACAGGTGTTTATGACAATGTACAGTTGTTGCTGCTGGGGATGCAGACCTGACAGGGTTTCCAGATTTAATATGTCAAAACCTAATTTTGGCTGCATTTACATTGAATTCTTTGATTTGAATTTAATGTTAAACTACTCACTCAGAAGGATTTTTAATTCTGTTGTTAATACTGTTAATAAATCACGGCTACAAATCTCAGACTGCCACAAACAATGGACTGCCTGATCTACAACACATCCCCTTACAGAAGTTCAGAGTTCTTCATCTGAATACAGAGACAATTCCATGGGTTAAGATTTTCATACCATAAATGTTTCTGGTGTCTGTTCCTTCATTTGAGGCTGAACACCCTTCCAATATTTAGGAGTAGCTCAAAGTGAAGAATATATATTCCTTATCGCTAATGGCTTCAATAACATGAAAGTAATTTGTGCAATATGTTTATCCTGAGAGTTCAAAAAATTAACATTAATTCCCTAGTTGATGTTCACTGTGTTATAGCTTGAAGAAAGATGTTGCTGTCGGGTCAGCTATAGCCCAGAGGTTCCTTCTCAAGGTTACATGATTTAACTTGTTCAACCTTTCAATGGTTCTAGCCCCGCGGGTGCTCTCTGGCCTTCTTTCCCAATCATTTGTCAATTAATGAACTACGCATTTTTACTTGCTTCATTCACTCTATTTGGTAAATATCGCCTATTTCCTCTTTCTATTTCTACAAATGATCATTAAAGCATTGCCTACTAGCAGAGTGGGTTCTCAGATACATAACACAGCCTTTCCAGTGCTGTGTGATTGTCCCGACGCATAATAACATATTGAAAAAAAGTAATTCAATGAGGTAAGGAAGGCATTTGTCCATCAAAACCAAACATCACCTTTTGATTGCTTTAGAACGAATTTTTTTAAACTTTTTTAACTTACAAGCCTGTTGCAATAATGATGATAATGTTGAAGACAGAATTTTAAATCTTATGGAACTATATTCCCAGATTGTCAGTTTTCTAGCTTAAACTAGAATGTATCACTATGATGACATAACGCTTTCACCATAATACACTAACATCAAGTTAAGTAATTCAAGTAGACTCATTATATATTGCTGTAATAAGAACTATTGGAAATTACCTTTTTTATGAGTTGACATCATTTGTTGGAATGCATAAGTATTAGGTATAGAATAAGCAAGTGAGTAACGTGATGCATGCAGCCCCCTTTAACATTGTTTGAGGGGACCGTTAGTTGGCTTCCAGTTTTTTCAACTTCACATCACCACAAGGTATATCAGTGCAGTGATGAATTTGAAAAAATGTATAACCCCACAGCATGGTGTTGGAATCATTTGTGTTTCTTTTTAAAAAATAAAATCCTAATTTAGTGGTTTCTTCTACAAAAAAGGAACCCTGAAAAGGTTGACGAACTGCATAATGTTTGACAAAGTCACCTAGCAAAATGTTCCTACATTGATAACAACTGCAACAACAGGTGTTTATGACAATTTACAGTTGTTGCTGCTGGGGATGCAGACCTGACAGGGTTTCCAGGTTTAATATGTCAAAACCTAATTTTGGCTGCATTTACATTGAATTCTGTGATTTGAATTTAATGTTAAACTTCTCACTCAGAAGGATTTTCAATTCTGTTGTTAATCCTGTTAATAAATCACGGCTACAAATCTCAGACTGCCACAAACAATGGACTGCCTGATCTACAACACATCTCCTTACAGAAGTTCAGAGTTCTTCATCTGAATACAGAGACAATTCCATGGGTTAAGATTTTCATACTATAAATGTTTCTGGTGTCTGTACCTTCATTTGAGGCTGAACACCCTTCCAATATTTAGGAGTAGCTCAAAGTGAAGAATATCTATTCCTTATCGCTAATGGCTTCAATAACATGAAAGTAATTTGTGCAATATGTTTATCCTGAGAGTTCAAAAAATTAACATTAATTCCCTAGTCGATGTTCACTGTGTTATAGCTTGAAGAAAGATGTTGCTGCTGGGTCAGCTATAGCCCAGCGGTTCCTTCTCAAGTTTACATCATTTAACTTGTTCAACCTTTCAATGGTTCTAGTCCCGCGGGTGCTCTCTGGCCTTTTTTTCCCATCATTTGTCAATTAATGAACTACGCATCTTTACTTGCTTCATTCACTCTATTTGGTAAATATCGCCTATTTCCTCTTTCTATTTCTACAAATGATCATTAAAGCATTGCCTACTAGCAGAGTGGGTTCTCAGCTACATAACCCAGCCTTTCCAGTGCTGTGTGATTGTCCCGACGCATAATAACATATTGAAAAAAAGTAATTCAATGAGGTAAGGAAGGCATTTGTCCATCAAAACAAAACATCACCTTTTGATTGCTTTAGAACTAATTTTTTAAACCTTTTTTAACTTACAAGCCTGTTGCAATAATGATGATAAAGTTGAAGACAGAATTTTAAATCTTATGAAACTAAATTCCCAGATTGTCAGTATTCTAGCTTAAACTAGAATGTATCACTATGATGACATAACGCTTTCACCATAATACACTAACAGCAAGTTAAGTAATTCAAGTAGACTCATTATATATTGCTGTAATAAGAACTATTGGAAATTACCTTTTTATGAGTTGACATCATTTGTTGGAATGCATAAGTATTAGGTATAGAATAAGCAAGTGAGTAACGTGATGCATGCAGCCCCCTTTAACATTGTTTGAGGGGACCGTTAGTTGGCTTCCAGTTTTTTCAACTTCACATCACCACAAGGTATATCAGTGCGGTGATGAATTAGAAAAAATGTATAACCCCACAGCATGGTGTTGGAATCATTTGTGTTTCTTTAAAAAAAAAAAATCCTAATTTAGTGGTTTCTTCTACAAAACAGGAACCCTGAAAAGGTTGACGAACTGCATAATGTTTGACAAAGTCACCTAGCAAAATGTTCCTACATTGATAACAACTGCAACAACAGGTGTTTATGACAATTTACAGTTGTTGCTGCTGGGGATGCAGACCTGACAGGGTTTCCAGGTTTAATATGTCAAAACCTAATTTTGGCTGCATTTACATTGAATTCTGTGATTTGAATTTAATGTTAAACTACTCACTCAGAAGGATTTTCAATTCTGTTGTTAATCCTGTTAATAAATCACGGCTACAAATCTCAGACTGCCACAAACAATGGACTGCCTGATCTACAACACATCCCCTTACAGAAGTTCAGAGTTCTTCATCTGAATACAGAGACAATTCCATGGGTTAAGATTTTCATACTATAAATGTTTCTGGTGTCTGTACCTTCATTTGAGGCTGAACACCCTTCCAATATTTAGGAGTAGCTCAAAGTGAAGAATATCTATTCCTTATCGCTAATGGCTTCAATAACATGAAAGTAATTTGTGCAATATGTTTATCCTGAGAGTTCAAAAAATTAACATTAATTCCCTAGTCGATGTTCACTGTGTTATAGCTTGAAGAAAGATGTTGCTGCTGGGTCAGCTATAGCCCAGCGGTTCCTTCTCAAGTTTACATCATTTAACTTGTTCAACCTTTCAATGGTTCTAGTCCCGCGGGTGCTCTCTGGCCTTTTTTTCCCATCATTTGTCAATTAATGAACTACGCATCTTTACTTGCTTCATTCACTCTATTTGGTAAATATCGCCTATTTCCTGTTTCTATTTCTACAAATGATCATTAAAGCATTGCCTACTAGCAGAGTGGGTTCTCAGCTACATAACCCAGCCTTTCCAGTGCTGTGTGATTGTCCCGACGCATAATAACATATTGAAAAAAAGTAATTCAATGAGGTAAGGAAGGCATTTGTCCATCAAAACCAAACATCACCTTTTGATTGCTTTAGAACTAATTTTTTAAACCTTTTTTAACTTACAAGCCTGTTGCAATAATGATGATAAAGTTGAAGACAGAATTTTAAATCTTATGAAACTAAATTCCCAGATTGTCAGTATTCTAGCTTAAACTAGAATGTATCACTATGATGACATAACGCTTTCACCATAATACACTAACAGCAAGTTAAGTAATTCAAGTAGACTCATTATATATTGCTGTAATAAGAACTATTGGAAATTACCTTTTTATGAGTTGACATCATTTGTTGGAATGCATAAGTATTAGGTATAGAATAAGCAAGTGAGTAACGTGATGCATGCAGCCCCCTTTAACATTGTTTGAGGGGACCGTTAGTTGGCTTCCAGTTTTTTCAACTTCACATCACCACAAGGTATATCAGTGCGGTGATGAATTAGAAAAAATGTATAACCCCACAGCATGGTGTTGGAATCATTTGTGTTTCTTTTTAAAAAATAAAATCCTAATTTAGTGGTTTCTTCTACAAAAAAGGAACCCTGAAAATGTTGACGAACTGCATAATGTTTGACAAAGTCACCTAGCAAAATGTTCCTACATTGATAACAACTGCAACGACAGGTGTTTATGACAATGTACAGTTGTTGCTGCTGGGGATGCAGACCTGACAGGGTTTCCAGGTTTAATATGTCAAAGCCTAATTTTGGCTGCATTTACATTGAATTCTGTGATTTGAATTTAATGTTAAACCACTCACTCAGAAGGATTTTTAATTCTGTTGTTAATCCTGTTAATAAATCACGGCTACAAATCTCAGACTGCCACAAACAATGGACTGACTGATCTACAACACATTCTCTTACAGAAGTTCAGAGTTCTTCATCTGAATACAGAGACAATTCCTTGGGTTAAGATTTTCATACCATAAATGTTTCTGGTGTCTGTTCCTTCATTTGAGGCTGAACACCCTTCCAATATTTAGGAGTAGCTCAAAGTGAAGAATATATATTCCTTATCGCTAATGGCTTCAATAACATGAAAGTAATTTGTGCAATATGTTTATCCTGAGAGTTCAAAAAATTAACATTAATTCCCTAGTTGATGTTCACTGTGTTATAACTTGAAGAAAGATGTTGCTGTTGGGTCAGCTATAGCCCAGCAGTTCCTTCTCAAGGTTACTTGATTTAACTTGTTCAACCTTTCAATGGTTCTAGCCCCGCGGGTGCTCTCTGGCCTTTTTTTCCCATCATTTGTCAATTAATGAACTACGCATCTTTACTTGCTTCATTCACTCTATTTGGTAAATATCGCCTTTTTCCTCTTTCTATTTCTACAAATGATCATTAAAGCATTGCCTACTAGCAGAGTGGGTTCTCAGCTACATAACACAGCCTTTCCAGTGCTGTGTGATTGTCCCGACGCATAATAACATGTTGAAAAAAAGTAATTTAATGAGGTAAGGAAGGCATTTGTCCATCAAAACCAAACATCACCTTTTGATTGCTTTAGAACTAAATTTTTTTAACCACTTGACTGCTAAGGCTTTTCTCCTCCTGCGCTGACATTTGGTGTATCCCATTATACATGACGAGTTGACCTTGTCATGAGCACAGATCCAGTGTGCCTCATGACGAGTTCACCTTGTCATTAGCATGCAAGTGGTTAAACTTTTTTAACTTACAAGCCTGTTGCAATAATGATGATAATGTTGAAGACAGAATTTTAAATCTTATGAAACTAAATTCCCAGATTGTCCGTATTCTAGCTTAAACTAGAATGTATCACTATGATGACATAACGCTTTCACCATAATAAACTAACAGCAAGTTAAGTAATTCAAGTAGACTCATTATATATTGCTGTAATAAGAACTATTGGAACTTACCTTTTTTATGAGTTGACATAATTTGTTGGAATGCATAGGTATTAGGTATAGAATAAGCAAGTGAGTAACGTGATGCATGCAGCACCCTTTAACATTGTTTGAGGGGACCTTTAGTTGGCTTCCAGTTTTTTCAACTTCACGTCACCACAAGGTATATCAGTGCAGTGATGAATTTGAAAACATGTATAACCCCACAGCATGGTGTTGGAATCATTTGTGTTTCTTTTTAAAAAATGAAATCCTAATTTAGTGGTTTCTTCTACAAAAAGGGAACCCTGAAAATGTTGACAAAGTGCATAATGTTTGACAAAGTCACCTAGCAAAATGTTCCTACATTGATAACAACTGCAACGACAGGTGTTTATGACAATGTACAGTTGTTGCTGCTGGGGATGCAGACCTGACAGGGTTTCCAGGTTTAATATGTCAAAGCCTAATTTTGGCTGCATTTACATTGAATTCTGTGATTTGAATTTAATGTTAAACTACTCACTCTGAAGGATTTTTAATTCTGTTGTTAATCCTGTTAATAAATCACAGCTACAAATCTCAGACTGCCACAAACAATGGACTGCCTGATCTACAACACATCCCCTTACAGAAGTTCAGAGTTCTTCATCTGAATACAGAGACAATTACATGGGTTAAGATTTTCATACTATAAATGTTTCTGGTGTCTGTACCTTCATTTGAGGCTGAACACCCTTCCAATATTTATGAGTAGCTCAAAGTGAAGAATATATATTCCTTATCGCTAATGGCTTCAATAACATGAAAGTAATTTGTGCAATATGTTCATCCTGAGAGTTCAAAAAATTAACATTAATTCCCTAGTCGATGTTCACTGTGTTATAGCTTGAAGAAAGATGTTGCTGTTGGGTCAGCTATAGCCCAGCGGTTCCTTCTCAAGTTTACATCATTTAACTTGTTCAACCTTTCAATGGTTCTAGTCCCGCGGGTGCTCTCTGGCCTTTTTTCCCATCATTTGTCAATTAATGAACTACGCATCTTTACTGGCTTCATTCACTCTGTTTGGTAAATATCGCCTATTTCCTCTTTCTATTTCTACAAATGATCATTAAAGCATTGCCTACTAGCAGAGTGGGTTCTCAGCTACATAACCCAGCCTTTCCAGTGCTGTGTGATTGTCCCGACGCATAATAACATATTGAAAAAAAGTAATTCAATGAGGTAAGGAAGGCATTTGTCCATCAAAACCAAACATCACCTTTTGATTGCTTTAGAACTAATTTTTTAAACCTTTTTTAACTTACAAGCCTGTTGCAATAATGATGATAATGTTGAAGACAGAATTTTAAATCTTATGAAACTAAATTCCCAGATTGTCAGTATTCTAGCTTAAACTAGAATGTATCACTATGATGACATAACGCTTTCACCATAATACACTAACAGCAAGTTAAGTAATTCAAGAAGACTCATTATATATTGCTGTAATAAGAACTATTGGAAATTACCTTTTTTATGAGTTGACATCATTTGTTGGAATGCATAAGTATTAGGTATAGAATAAGCAAGTGAGTAACGTGATGCATGCAGCCCCCTTTAACATTGTTTGAGGGGACCGTTAGTTGGCTTCCAGTTTTTTCAACTTCACATCACCACAAGGTATATCAGTGCAGTGATGAATTTGAAAAAATGTATAACCCCACAGCATGGTGTTGGAATCATTTGTGTTTCTTTAAAAAAAAAAAAATCCTAATTTAGTGGTTTCTTCTACAAAACAGGAACCCTGAAAATGTTGACGAACTGCATAATGTTTGACAAAGTCACCTAGCAAAATGTTCCTACATTGATAACAACTGCAACAACAGGTGTTTATGACAATTTACAGTTGTTGCTGCTGGGGATGCAGACCTGACAGGGTTTCCACGTTTAATATGTCAAAACCTAATTTTGGCTGCATTTACATTGAATTCTTTGATTTGAATTTAATGTTAAACTACTCACTCAGAAGGATTTTTAATTCTGTTGTTAATCCTGTTAATAAATCACGGCTACAAATCTCAGACTGCCACAAACAATGGACTGCCTGATCTACAACACATCCCCTTACAGAAGTTCAGAGTTCTTCTTGTGAATACAGAGACAATTCCATGGGTTAAGATTTTCATACCATAAATGTTTCTGGTGTCTGTTCCTTCATTTGAGGCTGAACACCATTCCAATATTTAGGAGTAGCTCAAAGTGAAGAATATATATTCCTTATCGCTAATGGCTTCAATAACATGAAAGTAATTTGTGCAATATGTTTATCCTGAGAGTTCAAAAAATTAACATTAATTCCCTAGTTGATGTTCACTGTGTTATAGCTTGAAGAAAGATGTTGCTGTTGTGTCAGCTATAGCCCAGCGGTTCCTTCTCAAGGTTACTTGATTTAACTTGTTCAACCTTTCAATGGTTCTAGCCCCGCCGGTGCTCTCTGGCCTTTTTTTCCCATCATTTGTCAATTAATGAACTACGCATCTTTACTAGCTTCATTCACTCTATTTGGTAAATATCGCCTATTTCCTCTTTCTATTTCTACAAATGATCATTAAAGCATTGCCTACTAGCAGAGTGGGTTCTCAGCTACATAACACAGCCTTTTCAGTGCTGTGGGATTGTCCCGACGTATAATAACATATTGAAAAAAAGTAATTCAATGAGGTAAGGAAGGCATTTGTCCATCAAAACCAAACATCACCTTTTGATTGCTTTAGAACTAATTTTTTTAACCACTTGGCTGCTAAGGCTTTTCCCCTCCTACGCTGACATTTGGTGTATCCCATTATACATGACGAGTTGACCTTGTCATGAGCACAGATCCAGTGTGCCTCATGACGAGTTCACCTTGTCATTAGCATGCAAGTGGTTAAACTTTTTTACCTTACAAGCCTGTTGCAATAATGATGATAATGTTGAAGACAGAATTTTAAATCTTATGAAACTAAATTCCCAGATTGTCAGTATTCTAGCTTAAACTAGAATGTATCACTATGATGACATAACGCTTTCACCATAATAAACTAACAGCAAGTTAAGTAATTCAAGTAGACTCATTATATAATGCTGTAATAAGAACTATTGGAAATTACCTTTTTTATGAGTTGACATCATTTGTTGGAATGCATAGGTATTAGGTATAGAATAAGCAAGTGAGTAACGTGATGCATGCAGCCCCCTTTAACATTGTTTGAGGGGACCTTTACTTGGCTTCCAGTTTTTTCAACTTCACATCACCACAAGGTATATCAGTGCAGTTATGAATTTGAAAAAATGTATAATCCCACAGCATGGTGTTGGAATCATTTGTGTTTCTTTTTAAAAAATATAATCCTAATTTAGTGGTTTCTTCTACAAAAAAGGAAACCTGAAAATGTTGACGAACTGCATAATGTTTGACAAAGTCACCTAGCAAAATTTTCCTACATTGATAACAACTGCAACAACAGGTGTTTATGACAATGTACAGTTGTTGCTGCTGGGGATGCAGACCTGACAGGGTTTCCAGGTTTCATATGTCAAAACCTAATTTTGGCTGCATTTACATTGAATTCTGTGATTTGAATTTAATGTTAAACTACTCACTCAGAAGGATTTTTAATTCTGTTGTTAATCCTGTTAATAAATCACGGCTACAAATCTCAGACTGCCACAAACAATGGACTGACTGATCTACAACACATCCCCTTACAGAAGTTCAGAGTTCTTCATCTGAATACAGAGACAATTACATGGGTTAAGATTTTCATACCATAAATGTTTCTTGTGTCTGTACCTTCATTTGAGGCTGAACACCATTCCAAAATTTAGGAGTAGCTCAAAGTGAAGAATATATATTCCTTATCGCTAATGGCTTCAATAACATGAAAGTAATTTGTGCAATATGTTTATCCTGAGAGTTCAAAAAATTTACATTAATTCCCTAGTTGATGTTCACTGTGTTATAGCTTGAAGAAAGATGTTGCTGTTAGGTCAGCTATAGCCCAGCGGTTCCTTCTCAAGTTTACATCATTTAACTTGTTCACCCTTTCAATTGTTCTAGTCCCGCGGGTGCTCTCTGGCCTTTTTTTCCCATCATTTGTCAATTAATGAACTACGCATTTTTACTTGCTTCATTCACTCTATTTGGTAAATATCGCCTATTTCCTCTTTCTATTTCTACAAATGATCATTAAAGCATTGCCTACTAGCAGAGTGGGTTCTCAGATACATAACACAGCCTTTCCAGTGCTGTGTGATTGTCCCGACGCATAATAACATATTGAAAAAAAGTAATTCAATGAGGTAAGGAAGGCATTTGTACATCAAAACCAAACATCTCCTCTTGAATGCTTTAGAACTAATTTTGTTAAACTTTTTTAACTTACAAGCCTGTTGCAATAATGATGATAATGTTGAAGACAGAATTTTAAATCTTATGAAACTATATTCCCAGATTGTCAGTATTCTAGCTTAAACTAGAATGTATCACTATGATGACATAACGCTTTCACCATAATACACTAACAGCAAGTTAAGTAATTCAAGTAGACTCATTATATATTGCTGTAATAAGAACTATTGGAAATTACCTTTTTTATGAGTTGACATCAATTGTTGGAATGCATAGGTATTAGGTATAGAATAAGCAAGTGTGTAACGTGATGCATGCAGCCCCCTTTAACATTGTTTGAGGGGACCGTTAGTTGGCTTCCAATTTTTTCAACTTCACATCACCACAAGGTAAATCAGTGCAGTGATGAATTTGAAAAAATGTATAACCCCACAGCATGGTGTTGGAATCATTTGTGTTTCTTTTTAAAAAATAAAATCCTAATTTAGTGGTTTCGTCTACAAAAAAGGAACCCTGAAAATGTTGACGAACTGCATAATGTTTGACAAAGTCACCTAGCAAAATGTTCCTACATTGATAACAACTGCAACGACAGGTGTTTATGACAATGTACAGTTGTTGCTGCTGGGGATGCAGACCTGACAGGGTTTCCACGTTTAATATGTCAAAACCTAATTTTGGCTCCATTTACATTGAATTCTGTGATTTGAATGTAATGTTAAACTACTCACTCAGAAGGATTTTTAATTCTGTTGTTAATCCTGTTAATAAATCACGGCTACAAATCTCAGACTGCCACAAACAATGGACTGCCTGATCTACAACACATCCCCTTACAGAAGTTCGGAGTTCTTCATCTGAATACAGAGACAATTCCATGGGTTAAGATCTTCATACCATAAATGTTTCTGGTGTCTGTTCCTTCATTTGAGGCTGAACACCCTTCCAATATTTAGGAGTAGCTCAAAGTGAAGAATATATATTCCTTATCGCTAATGGCTTCAATAACATGAAAGTAATTTGTGCAATATGTTTATCCTGAGAGTTCAAAAAATTAACATTAATTCCCTAGTTGATGTTCACTGTGTTATAGCTTGAAGAAAGATGTTGCTGTCGGGTCAGCTATAGCCCAGCGGTTCCTTCTCAAGTTTACATCATTTAACTTGTTAAACCTTTCAATGGTTCTAGTCCCGCGGGTGCTCTCTGGCCTTTTTTTCCCATCATTTGTCAATTAATGAACTACGCATCTTTACTTGCTTCATTCACTCTATTTGGTAAATATCGCCTATTTCCTCTTTCTATTTCTACAAATGATCATTAAAGCATTGCCTACTAGCAGAGTGGGTACTCAGCTACATAACCCAGCCTTTCCAATGCTGTGTGATTGTCCCGATGCATAATAACATATTGAAAAAAAGTAATTCAATGAGGTAAGGAAGGCATTTGTCTATCAAAACCAAACATCACATTTTGATTGCTTTAGAACTACTTTTTTTAAACTTTTTAAACTTACAAGCCTGTTGCAATAATGATGATAATGTCGAAGACAGAATTTTAAATCTTATGAAACTATATTCCCAGATTGTCAGTATTCTAGCTTAAACTAGAATGTATCACTATGATGACATAAAGCATTCACCATAATCCACTAACAGCAAATTAAGTAATTCAAGTAGACTCATTATATATTGCTGTAATAAGAACTATTGGAAATTACCTTTTTTATGAGTTGACATCATTTGTTGGAATGCATAAGTATTAGGTATAGAATAAGCAAGTGAGTAACGTGATGCATGCAGCCCCCTTTAAAATTGTTTGAGGGGACCGTTAGTTGGCTTCCAGTTTTTTCAACTTCACATCACCACAAGGTATATCAGTGCAGTGATGAATTTGAAAAAATGTATAACCCCACAGCATGGTGTTGGAATCATTTGTGTTTCTTTTTAAAAAATAAAATCCTAATTTAGTGGTTTCTTCTACAAAAAAGGAACCCTGAAAATGTTGACGAACTGCATAATGTTTGACAAAGTCACCTAGCAAAATGTTCCTACATTGATAACAACTGCAACGACAGGTGTTTATGACAATGTACAGTTGTTGCTGCTGGGGATGCAGACCTGACAGGGTTTCCACGTTTAATATGTCAAAACCTAATTTTGGCTGCATTTACATTGAATTCTTTGATTTGAATTTAATGTTAAACTACTCACTCAGAAGGATTTTTAATTCTGTTGTTAATCCTGTTAATAAATCACGGCTACAAATCTCAGACTGCCACAAACAATGGACTGCCTGATCTACATCACATCCCCTTACAGAAGTTCAGAGTTCTTCATCTGAATACAGAGACAATTCCATGGGTTAAGATTTTCATACCATAAATGTTTCTGGTGTCTGTTCCATCATTTGAGGCTGAACACCCTTCCAATATTTAGGAGTAGCTCAAAGTGAAGAATATATATTCCTTATCGCTAATGGCTTCAATAACATGAAAGTAATTTGTGCAATATGTTTATCCTGAGAGTTAAAAAAATTAACATTAATTCCCTAGTCGATGTTCACTGTGTTATAGCTTGAAGAAAGATGTTGCTGTTGGGTCAGCTATAGCCCAGCGGTTCCTTCTCAAGTTTGCATCATTTAACTTGTTCAACCTTTCAATGGTTCTAGTCCCGCGGGTGCTCTCTGGCCTTTTTTTCTCATCATTTGTCAATTAATGAACTACGCATCTTTACTTGCTTCATTCACTCTATTTAGTAAATATCGCCTATTTCCTCTTTCTATTTCTACAAATGATCATTAAAGCATTTCCTACTAGCAGAGTGGGTTCTCAGCTACATAACCCAGCCTTTCCAGTGCTGTGTGATTGTCGCGACGCATAATAACATATTGAAAAAAAGTAAACCAATGAGGTAAGGAAGGCATTTGTCCATCAAAACCAAATATCAGCTTTTGATTGCTTTAGAACTAATTTTTTAAACCTTTTTTAACTTACAAGCCTGTTGCAATAATGATGATAAAGTTGAAGACAGCATTTTAAATCTTATGAAACTAAATTCCCAGATTGTCAGTATTCTTGCTTAAAGTAGAATGTATCACTATGATGACATAACGCTTTCACCATAATACACTAACAGCAAGTTAAGTAATTCAAGTAGACTCATTATATATTGCTGTAATAAGAACTATTGGAAATTACCTTTTTTATGAGTTGACATCATTTGTTGGAATGCATAAGTATTAGGTATAGAATAAGCAAGTGAGTAACGTGATGCATGCAGCCCCCTTTAACATTGTTTGAGGGGACCGTTAGTTGGCTTCCAGTTTTTTCAACTTCACATCACCACAAGGTATATCAGTGCAGTGATGAATTAGAAAAAATGTATAACCCCACAGCATGGTGTTGGAATCATTTGTGTTTCTTTTTAAAAAATAAAATCCTAATTTAGTGGTTTCTTCTACAAAAAAGGAACCCTGAAAATGTTGACGAACTGCATAATGTTTGACAAAGTCACCTAGCAAAATGTTCCTACATTGATAACAACTGTAACGACAGGTGTTTATGACAATGTACAGTTGTTGCTGCTGGGGATGCAGACCTGACAGGGTTTCCAGGTTTAATATGTCAAAACCTAATTTTGGCTGCATTTACATTGAATTCTTTGATTTGAATTTAATGTTAAACTACTCACTCAGAAGGATTTTTAATTCTGTTGTTAATACTGTTAATAAATCACGGCTACAAATCTCAGACTGCCACAAACAATGGACTGCCTGATCTACAACACATCCCCTTACAGAAGTTCAGAGTTCTTCATCTGAATACAGAGACAATTCCATGGGTTAAGATTTTCATACCATAAATGTTTCTGGTGTCTGTTCCTTCATTTGAGGCTGAACACCCTTCCAATATTTAGGAGTAGCTCAAAGTGAAGAATATATATTCCTTATCGCTAATGGCTTCAATAACATGAAAGTAATTTGTGCAATATGTTTATCCTGAGAGTTCAAAAAATTAACATTAATTCCCTAGTTGATGTTCACTGTGTTATAGCTTGAAGAAAGATGTTGCTGTCGGGTCAGCTATAGCCCAGCGGTTCCTTCTCAAGGTTACATGATTTAACTTGTTCAACCTTTCAATGGTTCTAGTCCCGCGGGTGCTCTCTGGCCTTCTTTCCCCATCATTTGTCAATTAATGAACTACGCATCTTTACTTGCTTCATTCACTCTATTTGGTAAATATCGCCTATTTCCTCTTTCTATTTCTACAAATGATCATTAAAGCATTGCCTACTAGCAGAGTGGGTTCTCAGCTACATAACCCAGCCTTTCCAGTGCTGTGTGATTGTCCCGACGCATAATAACATATTGAAAAAAAGTAATTCAATGAGGTAAGGAAGGCATTTGTCCATCAAAACCAAACATCACCTTTTGATTGCTTTAGAACTAATTTTTTAAACCTTTTTTAACTTACAAGCCTGTTGCAATAATGATGATAAAGTTGAAGACAGAATTTTAAATCTTATGAAACTAAATTCCCAGATTGTCAGTATTCTAGCTTAAACTAGAATGTATCACTATGATGACATAACGCTTTCACCATAATACACTAACAGCAAGTTAAGTAATTCAAGAAGACTCATTATATATTGCTGTAATAAGAACTATTGGAAATTACCTTTTTTATGAGTTGACATCATTTGTTGGAATGCATAAGTATTAGGTATAGAATAAGCAAGTGAGTAACGTGATGCATGCAGCCCCCTTTAACATTGTTTGAGGGGACCGTTAGTTGGCTTCCAGTTTTTTCAACTTCACATCACCACAAGGTATATCAGTGCAGTGATGAATTTGAAAAAATGTATAACCCCACAGCATGGTGTTGGAATCATTTGTGTTTCTTTAAAAAAAAAAAAATCCTAATTTAGTGGTTTCTTCTACAAAACAGGAACCCTGAAAATGTTGACGAACTGCATAATGTTTGACAAAGTCACCTAGCAAAATGTTCCTACATTGATAACAACTGCAACAACAGGTGTTTATGACAATTTACAGTTGTTGCTGCTGGGGATGCAGACCTGACAGGGTTTCCACGTTTAATATGTCAAAACCTAATTTTGGCTGCATTTACATTGAATTCTTTGATTTGAATTTAATGTTAAACTACTCACTCAGAAGGATTTTTAATTCTGTTGTTAATCCTGTTAATAAATCACGGCTACAAATCTCAGACTGCCACAAACAATGGACTGCCTGATCTACAACACATCCCCTTACAGAAGTTCAGAGTTCTTCTTGTGAATACAGAGACAATTCCATGGGTTAAGATTTTCATACCATAAATGTTTCTGGTGTCTGTTCCTTCATTTGAGGCTGAACACCATTCCAATATTTAGGAGTAGCTCAAAGTGAAGAATATATATTCCTTATCGCTAATGGCTTCAATAACATGAAAGTAATTTGTGCAATATGTTTATCCTGAGAGTTCAAAAAATTAACATTAATTCCCTAGTTGATGTTCACTGTGTTATAGCTTGAAGAAAGATGTTGCTGTTGGGTCAGCTATAGCCCAGCGGTTCCTTCTCAAGGTTACTTGATTTAACTTGTTCAACCTTTCAATGGTTCTAGCCCCGCCGGTGCTCTCTGGCCTTTTTTTCCCATCATTTGTCAATTAATGAACTACGCATCTTTACTAGCTTCATTCACTCTATTTGGTAAATATCGCCTATTTCCTCTTTCTATTTCTACAAATGATCATTAAAGCATTGCCTACTAGCAGAGTGGGTTCTCAGCTACATAACACAGCCTTTTCAGTGCTGTGGGATTGTCCCGACGTATAATAACATATTGAAAAAAAGTAATTCAATGAGGTAAGGAAGGCATTTGTCCATCAAAACCAAACATCACCTTTTGATTGCTTTAGAACTAATTTTTTTAACCACTTGGCTGCTAAGGCTTTTCCCCTCCTACGCTGACATTTGGTGTATCCCATTATACATGACGAGTTGACCTTGTCATGAGCACAGATCCAGTGTGCCTCATGACGAGTTCACCTTGTCATTAGCATGCAAGTGGTTAAACTTTTTTACCTTACAAGCCTGTTGCAATAATGATGATAATGTTGAAGACAGAATTTTAAATCTTATGAAACTAAATTCCCAGATTGTCAGTATTCTAGCTTAAACTAG
Source organism: Lissotriton helveticus (assembly GCF_964261635.1). Lineage (NCBI taxonomy): Eukaryota > Metazoa > Chordata > Amphibia > Caudata > Salamandridae > Lissotriton > Lissotriton helveticus. The sequence goes on from NC_136058.1 coordinate 69,463,856, forward strand.
AATGTATCACTATGATGACATAACGCTTTCACCATAATAAACTAACAGCAAGTTAAGTAATTCAAGTAGACTCATTATATAATGCTGTAATAAGAACTATTGGAAATTACCTTTTTTATGAGTTGACATCATTTGTTGGAATGCATAGGTATTAGGTATAGAATAAGCAAGTGAGTAACGTGATGCATGCAGCCCCCTTTAACATTGTTTGAGGGGACCTTTAGTTGGCTTCCAGTTTTTTCAACTTCACATCACCACAAGGTATATCAGTGCAGTTATGAATTTGAAAAAATGTATAATCCCACAGCATGGTGTTGGAATCATTTGTGTTTCTTTTTAAAAAATATAATCCTAATTTAGTGGTTTCTTCTACAAAAAAGGAAACCTGAAAATGTTGACGAACTGCATAATGTTTGACAAAGTCACCTAGCAAAATGTTCCTACATTGATAACAACTGCAACAACAGGTGTTTATGACAATGTACAGTTGTTGCTGCTGGGGATGCAGACCTGACAGGGTTTCCAGGTTTCATATGTCAAAACCTAATTTTGGCTGCATTTACATTGAATTCTGTGATTTGAATTTAATGTTAAACTACTCACTCAGAAGGATTTTTAATTCTGTTGTTAATCCTATTAATAAATCACGGCTACAAATCTCAGACTGCCACAAACAATGGACTGACTGATCTACAACACATCCCCTTACAGAAGTTCAGAGTTCTTCATCTGAATACAGAGACAATTACATGGGTTAAGATTTTCATACCATAAATGTTTCTTGTGTCTGTACCTTCATTTGAGGCTGAACACCATTCCAAAATTTAGGAGTAGCTCAAAGTGAAGAATATATATTCCTTATCGCTAATGGCTTCAATAACATGAAAGTAATTTGTGCAATATGTTTATCCTGAGAGTTCAAAAAATTTACATTAATTCCCTAGTTGATGTTCACTGTGTTATAGCTTGAAGAAAGATGTTGCTGTTAGGTCAGCTATAGCCCAGCGGTTCCTTCTCAAGTTTACATCATTTAACGTGTTCACCCTTTCAATTGTTCTAGTCCCGCGGGTGCTCTCTGGCCTTTTTTTCCCATCATTTGTCAATTAATGAACTACGCATTTTTACTTGCTTCATTCACTCTATTTGGTAAATATCGCCTATTTCCTCTTTCTATTTCTACAAATGATCATTAAAGCATTGCCTACTAGCAGAGTGGGTTCTCAGATACATAACACAGCCTTTCCAGTGCTGTGTGATTGTCCCGACGCATAATAACATATTGAAAAAAAGTAATTCAATGAGGTAAGGAAGGCATTTGTACATCAAAACCAAACATCACCTCTTGAATGCTTTAGAACTAATTTTGTTAAACTTTTTTAACTTACAAGCCTGTTGCAATAATGATGATAATGTTGAAGACAGAATTTTAAATCTTATGAAACTATATTCCCAGATTGTCAGTATTCTAGCTTAAACTAGAATGTATCACTATGATGACATAACGCTTTCACCATAATACACTAACAGCAAGTTAAGTAATTCAAGTAGACTCATTATATATTGCTGTAATAAGAACTATTGGAAATTACCTTTTTTATGAGTTGACATCAATTGTTGGAATGCATAGGTATTAGGTATAGAATAAGCAAGTGTGTAACGTGATGCATGCAGCCCCCTTTAACATTGTTTGAGGGGACCGTTAGTTGGCTTCCAATTTTTTCAACTTCACATCACCACAAGGTAAATCAGTGCAGTGATGAATTTGAAAAAATGTATAACCCCACAGCATGGTGTTGGAATCATTTGTGTTTCTTTTTAAAAAATAAAATCCTAATTTAGTGGTTTTGTCTACAAAAAAGGAACCCTGAAAATGTTGACGAACTGCATAATGTTTGACAAAGTCACCTAGCAAAATGTTCCTACATTGATAACAACTGCAACGACAGGTGTTTATGACAATGTACAGTTGTTGCTGCTGGGGATGCAGACCTGACAGGGTTTCCACGTTTAATATGTCAAAACCTAATTTTGGCTGCATTTACATTGAATTCTGTGATTTGAATGTAATGTTAAACTACTCACTCAGAAGGATTTTTAATTCTGTTGTTAATCCTGTTAATAAATCACGGCTACAAATCTCAGACTGCCACAAACAATGGACTGCCTGATCTACAACACATCCCCTTACAGAAGTTCGGAGTTCTTCATCTGAATACAGAGACAATTCCATGGGTTAAGATCTTCATACCATAAATGTTTCTGGTGTCTGTTCCTTCATTTGAGGCTGAACACCCTTCCAATATTTAAGAGTAGCTCAAAGTGAAGAATATATATTCCTTATCGCTAATGGCTTCAATAACATGAAAGTAATTTGTGCAATATGTTTATCCTGAGAGTTCAAAAAATTAACATTAATTCCCTAGTTGATGTTCACTGTGTTATAGCTTGAAGAAAGATGTTGCTGTTGGGTCAGCTATAGCCCAGCGGTTCCTTCTCAAGGTTACATGATTTAACTTGTTCAACCTTTCAATGGTTCTAGCCCCGCGGGAGCTCTCTGGCCTTTTTTTCCCATCATTTGTCAATTACGAACTACGCATCTTTACTTGCTTCATTCACTCGATTTGGTAAATATCGCCTATTTCCTCTTTCTATTTCTACAAATGATCATTAAAGCATTGCCTACTAGCAGAGTGGGTTCTCAGATACATAACACAGCCTTTCCAGTGCTGTGTGATTGTCCCGACGCATAATAACATATTGAAAAAAAGTAATTCAATGAGGTAAGGAAGGCATTTGTCCATCAAAACCAAACATCACCTTTTGATTGCTTTAGAACTAATTTTTTTAAACTTTTTTAATTTACAAGCCTGTTGCAATAATGATGATAATGTTGAAGACAGAATTTTAAATCTTATGAAACTATATTCCCAGATTGTCAGTTTTCTAGCTTAAACTAGAATGTATCACTATGATGACATAACGCTTTCACCATAATACACTAACAGCAAGTTAGGTAATTCAAGTAGACTCATTATATATTGCTGTAATAAGAACTATTGGAAATTACCTTTTTTATAAGTTGACATCATTTGTTGGAATGCATAAGTATTAGGTATAGAATAAGCAAGTGAGTAACGTGATGCATGCAGCCCCCTTTAACATTGTTTGAGGGGACCGTTAGTTGGCTTCCAGTTTTTTCAACTTCACATCACCACAAGGTATATCAGTGCAGTGATGAAGTTGAAAAAATGTATAACCCCACAGCATGGTGTTGGGATCATTTGTGTTTCTTTTTAAAAAAAAAAATCCTAATTTAGTGGTTTCTTCTACAAAAAGGGAACCCTGAAAATGTTGACAAACTGCATAATGTTTGACAAAGTCACCTAGCAAAATGTTCCTACATTGATAACAACTGCAACGACAGGTGTTTATGACAATGTACAGTTGTTGCTGCTGGGGATGCAGACCTGACAGGGTTTCCAGGTTTAATATGTCAAAACCTAATTTTGGCTGCATTTACATTGAATTCTGTGATTTGAATTTAATGTTAAACTACTCACTCTGAAGGATTTTTAATTCTGTTGTTAATCCTGTTAATAAATCACAGCTACAAATCTCAGACTGCCACAAACAATGGACTGCCTGATCTACAACACATCCCCTTACAGAAGTTCAGAGTTCTTCATCTGAATACAGAGACAATTACATGGGTTAAGATTTTCATACTATAAATGTTTCTGGTGTCTGTACCTTCATTTGAGGCTGAACACCCTTCCAATATTTATGAGTAGCTCAAAGTGAAGAATATATATTCCTTATCGCTAATGGCTTCAATAACATGAAAGTAATTTGTGCAATATGTTCATCCTGAGAGTTCAAAAAATTAACATTAATTCCCTAGTCGATGTTCACTGTGTTATAGCTTGAAGAAAGATGTTGCTGTTGGGTCAGCTATAGCCCAGCGGTTCCGTCTCAAGTTTACTTCATTTAACTTGTTCAACCTTTCAATGGTTCTAGTCCCGCGGGTGCTCTCTGGCCTTTTTTCCCATCATTTGTCAATTAATGAAGTACGCATCTTTACTGGCTTCATTCACTCTATTTGGTAAATATCGCCTATTTCCTCTTTCTATTTCTACAAATGATCATTAAAGCATTGCCTACTAGCAGAGTGGGTTCTCAGCTACATAACCCAGCCTTTCCAGTGCTGTGTGATTGTCCCGACGCATAATAACATATTGAAAAAAAGTAATTCAATGAGGTAAGGAAGGCATTTGTCCATCAAAACCAAACATCACCTTTTGATTGCTTTAGAACTAATTTTTTAAACCTTTTTTAACTTACAAGCCTGTTGCAATAATGATGATAATGTTGAAGACAGAATTTTAAATCTTATGAAACTAAATTCCCAGATTGTCAGTATTCTAGCTTAAACTAGAATGTATCACTATGATGACATAACGCTTTCACCATAATACACTAACAGCAAGTTAAGTAATTCAAGAAGACTCATTATATATTGCTGTAATAAGAACTATTGGAAATTACCTTTTTTATGAGTTGACATCATTTGTTGGAATGCATAAGTATTAGGTATAGAATAAGCAAGTGAGTAACGTGATGCATGCAGCCCCCTTTAACATTGTTTGAGGGGACCGTTAGTTGGCTTCCAGTTTTTTCAACTTCACATCACCACAAGGTATATCAGTGCAGTGATGAATTTGAAAAAATGTATAACCCCACAGCATGGTGTTGGAATCATTTGTGTTTCTTTAAAAAAAAAAAATCCTAATTTAGTGGTTTCTTCTACAAAACAGGAACCCTGAAAATGTTGACGAACTGCATAATGTTTGACAAAGTCACCTAGCAAAATGTTCCTACATTGATAACAACTGCAACAACAGGTGTTTATGACAATTTACAGTTGTTGCTGCTGGGGATGCAGACCTGACAGGGTTTCCACGTTTAATATGTCAAAACCTAATTTTGGCTGCATTTACATTGAATTCTTTGATTTGAATTTAATGTTAAACTACTCACTCAGAAGGATTTTTAATTCTGTTGTTAATCCTGTTAATAAATCACGGCTACAAATCTCAGACTGCCACAAACAATGGACTGCCTGATCTACAACACATCCCCTTACAGAAGTTCAGAGTTCTTCTTGTGAATACAGAGACAATTCCATGGGTTAAGATTTTCATACCATAAATGTTTCTGGTGTCTGTTCCTTCATTTGAGGCTGAACACCATTCCAATATTTAGGAGTAGCTCAAAGTGAAGAATATATATTCCTTATCGCTAATGGCTTCAATAACATGAAAGTAATTTGTGCAATATGTTTATCCTGAGAGTTCAAAAAATTAACATTAATTCCCTAGTTGATGTTCACTGTGTTATAGCTTGAAGAAAGATGTTGCTGTTGGGTCAGCTATAGCCCAGCGGTTCCTTCTCAAGGTTACTTGATTTAACTTGTTCAACCTTTCAATGGTTCTAGCCCCGCCGGTGCTCTCTGGCCTTTTTTTCCCATCATTTGTCAATTAATGAACTACGCATCTTTACTAGCTTCATTCACTCTATTTGGTAAATATCGCCTATTTCCTCTTTCTATTTCTACAAATGATCATTAAAGCATTGCCTACTAGCAGAGTGGGTTCTCAGCTACATAACACAGCCTTTTCAGTGCTGTGGGATTGTCCCGACGTATAATAACATATTGAAAAAAAGTAATTCAATGAGGTAAGGAAGGCATTTGTCCATCAAAACCAAACATCACCTTTTGATTGCTTTAGAACTAATTTTTTTAACCACTTGGCTGCTAAGGCTTTTCCCCTCCTACGCTGACATTTGGTGTATCCCATTATACATGACGAGTTGACCTTGTCATGAGCACAGATCCAGTGTGCCTCATGACGAGTTCACCTTGTCATTAGCATGCAAGTGGTTAAACTTTTTTACCTTACAAGCCTGTTGCAATAATGATGATAATGTTGAAGACAGAATTTTAAATCTTATGAAACTAAATTCCCAGATTGTCAGTATTCTAGCTTAAACTAGAATGTATCACTATGATGACATAACGCTTTCACCATAATAAACTAACAGCAAGTTAAGTAATTCAAGTAGACTCATTATATAATGCTGTAATAAGAACTATTGGAAATTACCTTTTTTATGAGTTGACATCATTTGTTGGAATGCATAGGTATTAGGTATAGAATAAGCAAGTGAGTAACGTGATGCATGCAGCCCCCTTTAACATTGTTTGAGGGGACCTTTAGTTGGCTTCCAGTTTTTTCAACTTCACATCACCACAAGGTATATCAGTGCAGTTATGAATTTGAAAAAATGTATAATCCCACAGCATGGTGTTGGAATCATTTGTGTTTCTTTTTAAAAAATATAATCCTAATTTAGTGGTTTCTTCTACAAAAAAGGAAACCTGAAAATCTTGACGAACTGCATAATGTTTGACAAAGTCACCTAGCAAAATGTTCCTACATTGATAACAACTGCAACAACAGGTGTTTATGACAATGTACAGTTGTTGCTGCTGGGGATGCAGACCTGACAGGGTTTCCAGGTTTCATATGTCAAAACCTAATTTTGGCTGCATTTACATTGAATTCTGTGATTTGAATTTAATGTTAAACTACTCACTCAGAAGGATTTTTAATTCTGTTGTTAATCCTGTTAATAAATCACGGCTACAAATCTCAGACTGCCACAAACAATGGACTGACTGATCTACAACACATCCCCTTACAGAAGTTCAGAGTTCTTCATCTGAATACAGAGACAATTACATGGGTTAAGATTTTCATACCATAAATGTTTCTTGTGTCTGTACCTTCATTTGAGGCTGAACACCATTCCAAAATTTAGGAGTAGCTCAAAGTGAAGAATATATATTCCTTATCGCTAATGGCTTCAATAACATGAAAGTAATTTTTGCAATATGTTTATCCTGAGAGTTCAAAAAATTTACATTAATTCCCTAGTTGATGTTCACTGTGTTATAGCTTGAAGAAAGATGTTGCTGTTAGGTCAGCTATAGCCCAGCGGTTCCTTCTCAAGTTTACATCATTTAACTTGTTCACCCTTTCAATTGTTCTAGTCCCGCGGGTGCTCTCTGGCCTTTTTTTCCCATCATTTGTCAATTAATGAACTACGCATTTTTAATTGCTTCATTCACTCTATTTGGTAAATATCGCCTATTTCCTCTTTCTATTTCTACAAATGATCATTAAAGCATTGCCTACTAGCAGAGTGGGTTCTCAGATACATAACACAGCCTTTCCAGTGCTGTGTGATTGTCCCGACGCATAATAACATATTGAAAAAAAGTAATTCAATGAGGTAAGGAAGGCATTTGTACATCAAAACCAAACATCACCTCTTGAATGCTTTAGAACTAATTTTGTTAAACTTTTTTAACTTACAAGCCTGTTGCAATAATGATGATAATGTTGAAGACAGAATTTTAAATCTTATGAAACTATATTCCCAGATTGTCAGTATTCTAGCTTAAACTAGAATGTATCACTATGATGACATAACGCTTTCACCATAATACACTAACAGCAAGTTAAGTAATTCAAGTAGACTCATTATATATTGCTGTAATAAGAACTATTGGAAATTACCTTTTTTATGACTTGACATCAATTGTTGGAATGCATAGGTATTAGGTATAGAATAAGCAAGTGTGTAACGTGATGCATGCAGCCCCCTTTAACATTGTTTGAGGGGACCGTTAGTTGGCTTCCAATTTTTTCAACTTCACATCACCACAAGGTAAATCAGTGCAGTGATGAATTTGAAAAAATGTATAACCCCACAGCATGGTGTTGGAATCATTTGTGTTTCTTTTTAAAAAATAAAATCCTAATTTAGTGGTTTTGTCTACAAAAAAGGAACCCTGAAAATGTTGACGAACTGCATAATGTTTGACAAAGTCACCTAGCAAAATGTTCCTACATTGATAACAACTGCAACGACAGGTGTTTATGACAATGTACAGTTGTTGCTGCTGGGGATGCAGACCTGACAGGGTTTCCACGTTTAATATGTCAAAACCTAATTTTGGCTGCATTTACATTGAATTCTGTGATTTGAATGTAATGTTAAACTACTCACTCAGAAGGATTTTTAATTCTGTTGTTAATCCTGTTAATAAATCACGGCTACAAATCTCAGACTGCCACAAACAATGGACTGCCTGATCTACAACACATCCCCTTACAGAAGTTCGGAGTTCTTCATCTGAATACAGAGACAATTCCATGGGTTAAGATCTTCATACCATAAATGTTTCTGGTGTCTGTTCCTTCATTTGAGGCTGAACACCCTTCCAATATTTAAGAGTAGCTCAAAGTGAAGAATATATATTCCTTATCGCTAATGGCTTCAATAACATGAAAGTAATTTGTGCAATATGTTTATCCTGAGAGTTCAAAAAATTAACATTAATTCCCTAGTTGATGTTCACTGTGTTATAGCTTGAAGAAAGATGTTGCTGTTGGGTCAGCTATAGCCCAGCGGTTCCTTCTCAAGGTTACATGATTTAACTTGTTCAACCTTTCAATGGTTCTAGCCCCGCGGGAGCTCTCTGGCCTTTTTTTCCCATCATTTGTCAATTACGAACTACGCATCTTTACTTGCTTCATTCACTCGATTTGGTAAATATCGCCTATTTCCTCTTTCTATTTCTACAAATGATCATTAAAGCATTGCCTACTAGCAGAGTGGGTTCTCAGATACATAACACAGCCTTTCCAGTGCTGTGTGATTGTCCCGACGCATAATAACATATTGAAAAAAAGTAATTCAATGAGGTAAGGAAGGCATTTGTCCATCAAAACCAAACATCACCTTTTGATTGCTTTAGAACTAATTTTTTTAAACTTTTTTAATTTACAAGCCTGTTGCAATAATGATGATAATGTTGAAGACAGAATTTTAAATCTTATGAAACTATATTCCCAGATTGTCAGTTTTCTAGCTTAAACTAGAATGTATCACTATGATGACATAACGCTTTCACCATAATACACTAACAGCAAGTTAGGTAATTCAAGTAGACTCATTATATATTGCTGTAATAAGAACTATTGGAAATTACCTTTTTTATAAGTTGACATCATTTGTTGGAATGCATAAGTATTAGGTATAGAATAAGCAAGTGAGTAACGTGATGCATGCAGCCCCCTTTAACATTGTTTGAGGGGACCGTTAGTTGGCTTCCAGTTTTTTCAACTTCACATCACCACAAGGTATATCAGTGCAGTGATGAAGTTGAAAAAATGTATAACCCCACAGCATGGTGTTGGGATCATTTGTGTTTCTTTTTAAAAAAAAAAATCCTAATTTAGTGGTTTCTTCTACAAAAAAGGAACCCTGAAAATGTTGACGAACTGCATAATGTTTGACAAAGTCACCTAGCAAAATGTTCCTACATTGATAACAACTGCAACGACAGGTGTTTATGACAATGTACAGTTGTTGCTGCTGGGGATGCAGACCTGACAGGGTTTCCAGGTTTAATATGTCAAAACCTAATTTTGGCTGCATTTACATTGAATTCTGTGATTTGAATTTAATGTTAAACTACTCACTCAGAAGGATTTTAATTCTGTTGTTAATCCTGTTAATAAATCATGGCTACAAATCTCAGACTGCCACAAACAATGGACTGCCTGATCTACAACACATCCCCTTACAGAAGTTCAGAGTTCTTCATCTGAATACAGAGACAATTCCGTGGGTTAAGATTTTCATACCATAAATGTTTCTGGTGTCTGTACCTTCATTTGAGGCTGAACACCCTTCCAATATTTAGGAGTAGTTCAAAGTGAAGAATATTTATTCCTTATCGCTAATGGCTTCAATACCATGAAAGTAATTTGTGCAATATGTTTATCCTGAGAGTTCAAAAAATTAACATTAATTCCCTAGTTGATGTTCACTGTGTTATAGCTTGAAGAAAGATGTTGCGGTTGGGTCAGCTATAGCCCAGCGCTTCCTTCTCAAGTTTACATCATTTAACTTTTCAACCTTTCAATGGTTCTAGTCCCGCGGGTGCTCTCTGGCCTTTTTTTCCCATCATTTGTCAATTAATGAACTACGCATCTTTACTTGCTTCATTAACTCTATTTGGTAAATAAAATATCGCCTATTTCCTCTTTCTATTTCTACAAATTATCATTAAAGCATTGCCTACTAGCAGCGTGGGTTCTCAGCTACATAACACAGCCTTTCCAGTGCTGTGTGATTGTCCCGACGCATAATAACATATTGAAAAAAAGTAATTCAATGAGGTAAGGAAGGCATTTGTCCATCAAAACCAAACATCACCTTTTGATTGCTTTAGAACACATTTTTTTAACCACTTGGCTGCTAAGGCTTTTCCCCTCCTACGCTGACATTTGTTGTATCCCATTATACATGACGAGTTGACCTTGTCATGAGCACAGATCCAGTGTGCCTCATGACGAGTTCACCTTGTCATTAGCATGCAAGTGGTTAAACTTTTTTAACTTACAAGCCTGTTGCAATAATGATGATAATGTTGAAGACAGATTTTTAAATCTTATGAAACTAAATTCCCAGATTGTCAGTATTCTAGCTTAAACTAGAATGTATCACTATGATGACATAACGCTTTCACCATAATACACTAACAGCAAGTTAAGTAATTCAAGTAGACTCATTATATATTGCTGTTTTAGGAACTATTGGAAATTACCTTTTTTATGAGTTGACATCATTTGTTGGAATGCATAAGTATTAGGTATAGAATAAGCAAGTGAGTAACGTGATGCATGCAGCCCCCTTTAACATTGTTTGAGGGGACCGTTAGTTGGCTTCCAGTTTTTTCAACTTCACATCACCACAAGGTATATCAGTGCAGTGATGAATTTGAAAAAATGTATAACCCCACAGCATGGTGTTGGAATCATTTGTGTTTCTTTTTAAAAAATAAAATCCTAATTTAGTGGTTTCTTCTACAAAAAAAGGAACCCTGAAAATGTTGACAAACTGCATAATGTTTGACAAAGTCACCTAGCAACATGTTCCTACATTGATAACAAATGCAACGACAGGTGTTTATGACAATGTACAGTTGTTGCTGCTGGGGATGCAGACCTGACAGGGTTTCCAGGTTTAATATGTCAAAACCTAATTTTGGCTGCATTTACATTGAATTCTGTGATTTGAATTTAATGTTAAACTACTCACTCAGAAGGATTTTTAATTCTGTTGTTAATCCTGTTAATAAATCACGGCTACAAATCTCAGACTGCTACAAACAATGGACTGACTGATCTACAAAACATCCCCTTACAGAAGTTTAGAGTTCTTCATCTGAATACAGAGACAATTCCATGGGTTAAGATTTTCATACCATAAATGTTTCTGGTGTCTGTACCTTCATTTGAGGCTGAACACCATTCCAAAATTTAGGAGTAGCTCAAAGTGAAGAATATATATTCCTTATCGCTAATGGCTTCAATAACATGAAAGTAATTTGTGCAATATGTTTATCCTGAGAGTTCAAAAAATGTACATTAATTCCCTAGTTGAGGTTCACTGTGTTATAGCTTGAAGAAAGATGCTGCTGTTGGGTCAGCTATAGCCCAGCGGTTCCTTCTCAAGTTTACATCATTTAACTTGTTCAACCTTTCAATGGTTCTAGTCCTGCGGGTGCACTCGGGCCTTTTTTTCCCATCATTTGTCAATTAATGAACTACGCATTTTTACTTGCTTCATTCACTCTATTTGGTAAATATCGACTATTTCCTCTTTCTATTTCTACAAATGATCATTAAAGCATTGCCTACTAGCAGAGTGGGTTCTCAGATACATAACACAGCCTTTCCAGTGCTGTGTGATTGTCCCTACGCATAATACCATATTGAAAAAAAGTAATTCAATGAAGTAAGGAAGGCATTTGTCCATCAAAACCAAACATCACCTTTTGATTGCTTTAGAACTAATTTTTTTAAACTTTTTAAACTTACAAGTCTGTTGCAATAATGATGATAATGTTGAAGACAGAATTTTAAATCTTATGAAACTAAATTCCCAGATTGTCAGTATTCTAGCTTAAACTAGAATGTATCACTATGATGACATAACGCTTTCACCATAATACACTAACAGCAAGTTAAGTAATTCAAGTAGACTCATTATATATTGCTGTAATAAGAACTATTGGAAATTACCTTTTTTATGAGTTGACATCATTTGTTGGAATGCATAAGTATTAGGTATAGAATAAGCAAGTGAGTAACGTGATGCATGCAGCCCCCTTTAACATTGTTTGAGGGGACCGTTAGTTGGCTTCCAGTATTTTCAACTTCACATCACCACAAGGTATATCAGTGCAGTGATGAATTTGAAAAAATGTATAACCCCACAGCATGGTGTTGGAATCATATGTGTTTCTTTTTAAAAAAATTAAATCCTAATTTAGTGGTTTCTTCTACAAAAAAGGAACCCTGAAAAGGTTGAAGAACTGCATAATGTTTGACAAAGTCACCTGGCAAAATGTTCCTACATTGATAACAACTGCAACGACAGGTGTTTATGACAATGTACAGTTGTTGCTGCTGGGGATGCAGACCTGACAGGGTTTCCAGGTTCAATATGTCAAAACCTAATTTTGGCTGCATTTACATTGAATTCTGTGATTTGAATTTAATGTTAAACTACTCACTCAGAAGGATTTTTTAATTCTGTTGTTAATCCTGTTAATAAATCACGGCTACAAATCTCAGACTGCCACAAACAATGGACTGCCTGATCTACAACACATCCCCTTACAGAAGTTCAGAGTTCTTCATCTGAATACAGAGACAATTCCATGGGTTAAGATTTTCATACTATAAATGTTTCTGGTGTCTGTACCTTCATTTGAGGCTGAACACCCTTCCAATATTTAGGAGTAGCTCAAAGTGAAGAATATATATTCCTTATCGCTAATGGCTTCAATAACATGAAAGTAATTTGTGCAATATGTTTATCCTGAGAGTTCAAAAAATTAACATTAATTCCCTAGTCGATGTTCACTGTGTTATAGCTTGAAGAAAGATGTTGCTGTTGGGTCAGCTATAGCCCAGAGGTTCCTTCTCAAGTTTACATCATTTAACTTGTTCAACCTTTCAATGGTTCTAGTCCCGCGGGTGCTCTCTGGCCTTTTTTTCCCATCATTTGTCAATTAATGAACTACGCATCTTTACTTGCTTCATTCACTCTATTTGGTAAATATCGCCTATTTCCTCTTTCTATTTCTACAAATGATCATTAAAGCATTGCCTACTAGCAGAGTGGGTTCTCAGCTACATAACCCAGCCTTTCCAGTGCTATGTGATTGTCCCGACGCATAATAACATATTGAAAAAAAGTAATTCAATGAGGTAAGGAAGGAATTTGTCCATCAAAACCAAACATCACCTTTTGATTGCTTTAGAACTAAATTTTTTTAACCACTTGGTGTAGGAAGGTGGATATCTGACTATGGTTACCCCCAAACTTTTTGCCTGGTGTTTAGCTGGTTTTTGACCTAGTTGGCCTGGGATCCTGCTATTCAGGGCCCCAGGCGAATTGCTCTCTCCTTAAAATGGACTCCATGTACCTTAGGTACATACACAATTGGAACTGGTTCACCTTATTGGCCCCTGTAGCACTGTACCCAGGTACCCAGGGCATAGGTGCTTCCAAGGCCTACCAGGGGCTGCAGCATGTATTATGCCACCCCTGGCCTGGCCTCTATATTTGACACAACTGGCTGATCACTCAGCTGGGGTAAGTGGTGTAACCACCCCTTACTTAGGTGTAGTATGCCTATACCTAACCTAAAATGGACACATATATTCCTATCAGCCACTCCTATGGAAGGCCTCATCAATCCTGGAGGCAGAGTGCTTGGATATATGTGAGATGGTGCTCTGGCATGAGCTGAGCCTGTCTGCAGCTTTCGGAACCATGTCCTTTAGCTGTTTCATGATACTGCCATACCATATACTCTTAAGTGCATTATAATCCTCGCGGTTAAATGCTATCTTAGGTTTGGCTTTATCAAAACATGTCGAGTAAGGTGTCATACGAATTGGAATACTACCCCCTCACGAATTCTGGCGACGGGGGTAGCATTCCACCCTTCTAGAGGGACACGACATGTACCTAACCTGAACCCCGGTTAAAGTTAAACAGAGCCTTAGCATCTCAAAATGGATGCTGCCACCACAGACACAAGTCTGACCTCCTGCTGCTGGGAGTCCTTCCAGCGAGGGCAGCTTGGACAAAGGGTTTCCTGCCTTGGGAGGTGCTAGCACCACCCCAGACAGGATTTTGTGTATTGGGTAGGACAGGGCTGAATAGAATCAGACATGCCTGGGGCACACAAGGTGTCCCTGTGCATAGGCCAGTTCAAACCGGTGCTGGGGCTCTCCTGCCCCAGGCCTGGCGTGAAACTGGACAAAGGAAAGGGGGTGTAACCACCCCCCTTCCTGGTTCCACCCAGAGGAGGGACCTAGTAGGTGATCCGGCCCCCCAGATTCGAATAAGAATGGGAGCTGTGTCCTGAGACTTCAGATCTTCCTGAATCAACTTGAAATAAAGAAGAAGACTGGACTTCGACATTCTGCTGCTCAGAAGACGGAAGAGAATCTCCCTTGTGGCCAAGGAGTGACCACCCTGTGAAAACAGGCACCAACCAGCAACTCGACATCTGCTTTGCCGCCGCCTCCCGCCGGAGCCCGAGCCCAGAGCCTGACAAGACCCAGACTCCCAGACTTCTCACCGCCTAATCCACAGTCCCTGCAAAGAAGGGACCCGTGGAGGCACCGAGAGACGTGGGACCGGACATCTTGGAAGACCCCCAAAAAGATGACTGCGCAGCATCAGAGGCACCCTCGATGCTGTGCTTTGGGGTTTGAGAAGCCCCAACCTCAAGCAGCCCTTGCGCCGAAGATCAGCCCCCCAGCATCTCCACGATCTGCTTGGGGCCCTTTTGCACTGTGCCACTCGACGCGCCATCCCGTCCAATTGCCACGCGGCTAGTGGCCATCTTGGCAACGAAATCTACAACTTTCACTGCAGGTCTGGTTGCTCCAGACCTGCCCTTGCTCCTGTGAAAAGGAGCACCTGCTCTGACCTTGCTGGTCCGAGTGACAAGCCTTTCTTGATTCCTGCGTGGCTTGCATTAGCCAAGGCCTGTTTGCTTCCATCCGGTTGCCGACACCACCAACAGCGAGAAGCCTACCTGAGAAAGCTCGTGACCGACTCCTGGACGTCTTCGACCCCTTATGTCCACGTGGCTGCAGAGAGAAGCTACACCTCGATGCCTGTTTGCACCCGACATCGCCTGGTTCCACTCTGGTTCCACGGTAGTCACTGGCTAGTGACTTTGAACATTGTCCCCTCTGCTTTCAGGTCTTCACAACTTCAGATCCACCCTTGGATCCACCGGAACTCTTCACCTCGAGTCGCCTGCAGCATCTTCAGCTCCAAGCACCATCGACCAGCGTGACGAAACCCGACACTACTTCGACCCTGTGCACCCGCTTCCTGTGGGTGAGGTAACTCAGCTCCGCCAGTGTTCCCACACTGGTACACACCTCTAGGGCCTGTGTCTTAAGTTTCATCCTTCTAGGTCACTCGGAAGGTTCCTTTTTAACTAACTTTGTACTTTTTACGCACCATTGACATTGCATTGGTATTGCGTGCACTTTCCGCACTGCACCGAGTCCCGCGGGCCTTTCCCGACTTCTTCACTGCTAGTCCCGATCAGCTCCAGTGATTCCCCAGGCCCTAGGCCTCTTCACTTTCCTCATAGTGGTTCTTATACCACTATTTTAGTATATGGTTTAGGTGGCCCCTAGGGCTCATCCATATTCGTGCAACTTTTGTGTATTTAAACTGTGTTTTGTTTTAACGCTTGTGCTTCTGTGCTCATAAAGAGTATAGGGTAACTTTTGAGAAATAAATCTATATATATTTTCAATATATATCTGTGTGGTGTCCTTTCACTTGGTATTCAAGGGATTGTGTATGGTAAAACAGCTTGCTTCACATGCCTTTACAGAGTTTAGCCTAAGACTGCTTAGTCCATGCTACCCCTAGGATAGCTTGTCTATAAGGTTGACTTTACAACCTGCACCATAAGGGTTGCTTGGCATGGTACAAGGTGATCACTAGAACTAGTGAGCATCCTATACCAGGCCAACTTCTCACATTGGTGAGCAGCGGTGGGATTTGAGCTTGCTGTTGTTTTACCATTACAATCTTTGAAAATATCATTTGAAAGATCATACAGGTACCTGATAGGTACACTAAAACAAGACTAGATATACTTAAGTTCTACTGAACTTAGTTGTTGTAGAGGATAGGGAGTAGCACACCCTGACTACAACTACTAGATAGGTTCTGTAGGAAAACAGAAGTGTAGGTAGATTGCAACACATCCACCACACTAGAGCAATGTCTGGAGCAGAGGGATCCACTGGACCCATCTCTGTTGAGAGTGACCCTCCAAAGGCACCATCCAAATTTGCTATCTTTCCATTTAAGGAACTGAGGCAACTGTGTTCCATGAGAGGAATCAAAACAGGTCCTACTCCTACAGCAGGACACCTCAGAGAGCTATTAGACCAGTCTGAAGCTCTAAAGAACCCCAAACCAGGCCCCTCAGGGACTGGTGAGGAGGCTTCTCCCTCTGAAGATGATACTTCTGATACCCCTGCCCTTGTCATCCAGATAGTTGAGGAAGACCAGACCCCTGGGAATACTCCGACTGAGGAAGAAGAAGAGGAGGAGGAGGAGGAAGACAGTGATTCTGATGATGGTAGAAATAGCCAGGTGTTAGTCAGCAGGCTTAACCAGGCTAACTTAAGCTTATTTGGGACTGAAGGTGGGTCCAACCCATTCAGACCCCCAAATGGACTTAACCAGGAGCATAGGAGGAGGAGGAATCACTCAGGTGACTCCAATACCTCCCATGTTTCTAAAGGTTCTCATGGCAACTCCAGAAGGGAGTTGACTAGCCCTCAGAGAAGGGAACATGAGGCCAAAATGAGAGAGGCTGAACTTAGGATCCAGAGACAAGAATTAGAAGTTGCCCTGGCCAAAGAGAAACTTGCTAGAGCAAGGCAGCCTAGAGAGAGTGGGTTAGAACCCACTGGTGGCAGCAATATCCTTAAGAATAAAGACAGGTCCTATGACATTAGAAACCTGAGTAAGATTGTGCCCCCCTACAAAGTTGGGGATGATATCCACAAGTGGATGACTGCACTTGAGAGAGCTTGCAAAGTACAGCAGGTCCCTCAGGAGCAGTGGGCAGCAATCTTGTGGCTCTCCTTTGAAGGTAGAGGCCGAGACAGACTCCTCACAGTTAGTGATGAGGATTCTAGAAACTACCTGGTCCTGAAGAGTGCTCTGATTGATGGGTTAGGCTTAACCACTGAACAGTACAGGTTAATGCTCAGAGATACCCAGAAGTCACAGACTCAGGACTGGTCTGAATTTGTTGAATGTGCCACTAAGGCTCTGGAGGGCTGGTTGCTGGGAAGTAAGGTTACAGACTATACAGGATTGTATAATTTAATTGTGAGAGAGCAAATCTTAAGTAATTGTCAAAATCAGCTTCTACATCAGCACCTGGTTGACTCTGATCTGACCTCCCCACAAGAATTGGGTAGGAGGGCAGACAAATGGGTCAGAACCAGGATCAGGCCTAAGAACCAGGGTGGTGACCAAAAGAAAGAAACTACCAAGCCTCAAGAGAAGGGTGGGGATAAAAGTAAGGAAAAGACTTCCCCAGGGCCCCAAAACTCCAAGGATGGGGGTGGGTCACAAAACACTTCCTCTGACCAGAAGAAACCTTCTTGCCATGTCTGTAAACAGCCTGGCCACTGGAAAACTGATAGCAGTTGTCCCAGGAATAACAATAAGGAAAATATACCTAAAAAGCCAGCTCCAACACCTCCAGTTACTGTCAGCAGTAATCCCCCAGGAAGTGGGAGCACACCCAGGAATCTGGGTGGGTTTACTTTTGGAGGACAGGTGGATTCTGGCCTAACCAGGTCCCCTACCTCAGATACTCTTGTCTATGAGTCTGGCATGGGGTTTGCCAATTTCACTGCTTGCCCAAACACTTTGAGCAAGTATAGACAGGAGCCCCTCATCAATGGCTTGAAAGTTGAGGCCTTTAGAGACACAGGGGCTAGCATCACCATGTTGGCTGAATGTCTAGTCCCCTCAAGGCAACTTTTACCTGATGCCACATATCAGGTAACCAACATTGATGGAATAGAAACCAATCACCCCATGGCAGTAGTAAATCTTAGCTGGGGGGGTGTCACTGGCCCAAAGAGAGTGGCAGTGTCATCAAACTTGCCTGTAGATTGTCTACTGGGGAATGATTTGGAAATCTCCGCCTGGGCTGAGGTTGAACAACAAACCCATTCTAAAATGGTAAATCTCCATGGAAAGGTTAGTGGGGCTGTGATGGTTACAGCCCCAATCCAAGATGTCCTTCCTGAAAAGGTTGGTAGGGCTGAGCAAATCTCGGCCCCATCTTTAGCTAACTTCCCTCCTGAAAAGATTAGCAGAGCAGTTATGATAACAGCTCATACCCAAACTGAGTCTCCTCCTGAAAAGGTTGGTGGGGCTGTGATGGCCACAGCCCAAACTCAAACTGATACCTGGGTAGTGAAGCTTGAAATGATGGATCACTCCACCCAAACTGAGAGCATTGAGGAGGATGAGAAATCTCCCTCGCACCAGACTTTAGGAAAGGATCAGCCTCCTCAGGGAACTGATCTTACCCCTGATGAAGGAACTGTCCCAGAGGTTGTTAGGCCTGGCCTGACAGAGCCTCTGATGGCAGTGGACCCTTCTCAGGTGGGACCCAGTCTGGAGCAGGTATCCTGCCCCTCTCTACCTTGCCTTACTCAGCCCAGGGCTGCGGAGGACAAGAAGGACAGTGAGCCCCAAAGGGGCCCCTGTCAAATAAAGCACCCCCATCAACAGATTAGGGGCACCGTAACTAGTAGCCCTAGTGAGGTGAAAACTTTAAAAACTCCTGAGGGAGCCCCCTTAAAAGTAGTTAGGGACCTCCCACAGATGGATTCTGTTGGGCACGGCCAAACCTGGGACCCCAAAGGCCCAAACCTGAGCTGTCCCTCCAGTAAGCCAACAAGAGGGACCCAGCCTCCAGCTTTAGGTAGCCAGAGGTTGACCCTGAGAGCACAGTGCAACTCAGTCAAAGAAAGAAAGGCACACATGGTGGAGAGTGATTGGAGGAAGCTGAATCCTACAGAGGAATCTCACTTCATTACTCCATCCCAACACCAGCCTTTAACTTTGCAAAGACACACCACAGGTAGAGATTCCCTATGGTGGAGACCCTCAGATACCCTTAGGGTGAGGGATTGCTTAGTGGACCATGAGACAGGGGGTAACCAAGCCAGAGCTGGTACTTCCTTATATGGCCACTTAGGCAATATAGGCTTACCTGGTCAAGGATAGCCTTATCTCCTTTCGTTTGGGGTGGGGTTATGTAGGAAGGTGGATATCTGACTATGGTTACCCCCAAACTTTTTGCCTGGTGTTTAGCTGGTTTTTGACATAGTTGGCCTGGGATCCTGCTATTCAGGGCCCCAGGCTAATTGCTCTCTCCTTAAAATGGACTCCATGTACCTTAGGTACATACACAATTGGAACTGGGGTTCACCTTATTGGCCCCTGTAGCAGTGTACCCAGGTACCCAGGGCATAGGTGCTTCCAAGGCCTACCAGGGGCTGCACCATGTATTATGCCACCCCTGGCCTGGCCTCTATATTTGACACAACTGGCTGATCACTCAGCTGGAGTAAGTCGGTGTTACCACCCCTTACTTAGGTGTAGTATGCCTATACCTAACCTAAAATGGACACATATATTCCTATCAGCCACTCCTATGGAAGGCCTCATCAATCCTGGAGGCAGAGTGCTTGGAAATATGTGAGATGGTGCTCTGGCATGAGCTGAGCCTGTCTGCAGCTTTCGGAACCATGTCCTTTAGCTGTTTCATGATACTGCCATACCATATTCTCTTAAGTGCATTATAATCCTCGCGGTTAAATGCTATCTTAGGTTTGGCTTTATCAAAACATGTCGAGTAAGGTGTCATACGAATTGGAATACTACCCCCTCGCCAATTCTGGCGACGGGGGTAGCATTCCACCCTTCTAGAGGGACACGACATGTACCTAACCTGAACCCCGGTTAAAGTTAAACAGAGCCTTAGCATCTCAAAATGGATGCTGCCACCACAGACACAAGTCTGACCTCCTGCTGCTGGGAGTCCTTCCAGCGAGGGCAGCTTGGACAAAGGGTTTCCTGCCTTGGGAGGTGCTAGGACCACCCCAGACAGGATTTTTTGTATTGGGTAGGACAGGGCTGAATAGAATCAGACATGCCTGGGGCACACAAGGTGTCCCTGTGCATAGGCCAGTTCGACGGTGCTGGGGCTTTCCTGCCACAGTCCTGGTGCGAAACTGGACAAAGGAAAGGGGGTGTAACCACCCCCCTTCCTGGTTCCACACAGAGGAGGGACCTAGTAGGTGATCCGGCCCCCCAGATTCGAATAAGAGTGGGAGCTGTGTCCTGAGACTTCAGATCATCCTGAATCAACTTGAAATAAAGAAGAAGACTGGACTTCGACATTCTGCTGCTCAGAAGATGGAAGAGAATCAACCTTGTGGCCAAGGAGTGACCACCCTGTGAACACAGGCACCAACCAGCAACTCGACGTCTGCTTTGCCGCCGCCTCCCGCCGGAGCCCGAGCCCAGAGCCTGACAAGACCAAGACTCCCAGACTTCTCACCGCCCGATCCACAGTCCCTGCAAAGAAGGGACCCATGGAGGCACCGAGAGACGTGGGACGGGACATCTAGGAAGACCCCAGAAAAGCTGACTGCGCAGCATCAGAGGCACCCTCGACACTGTGCTTTGGGGTTTGAGAAGCCACAACTTCGAGCAGCCCTTGCGCCGAAGATCAGCCCCCAGCAGCTCCACGATCTGCGTGGGGCCCTTTTGCACTGTGCCACTCGACGCACCATCCCGTTCAATTGCCATGCGGCTAGTGGCCATCTTGGCGACGAAATCTACAACTTTCACTGCAGGTCTGGTTGCTCCACACCTGTCCTCGCTCCTGTGAAAAGGAGCACCCGCTCTGACCTTGCTGGTCCGAGTGACAAGCCTTTCTTGATTCCTGCATGGCTTGCATTAGCCAAGGCCTGTTTGCTCCCATCCGGTTGCCGACACCGCCAACAGCGAGAAGCCTGCGTGGGACAGCTTGTGACCGAATCCTGGACGTCTTCGACCCCTTGTGTCCACGTGGCTGTAGAGAGAAGCTACACCTCGACGCCTGTTTGCACCCGACATCGCCTGGTTCCACTCTGGTTCCACGGTAGTCACTGGCTAGTGACTTTGAACATTGTCCCCTCTGCTTTCAGGTCTTCACAACTTCAGATCCACCCTTGGATCCACCGGAACTCTTCACCTCGAGTCGCCTGCAGCATCTTCAGCTCCAAGCACCATCGACCAGCGTGACGAAACCCGACACTACTTCGACCCTGTGCACCCGCTTCCTGTGGGTGAGGTAACTCAGCTCCGCCGGTGTTCCCACACTGGTACACACCTCTAGGGCCTGTGTCTTAAGTTTCATCCTTCTAGGTCACTCGGAAGGTTCCTTTTTAACTGACTTTGTACTTTTTACGCACCAATGACATTGCATTGGTATTGCGTGCACTTTCCGCACTGCACCCGAGTCCCGCGGGCCTTTCCCGACTTCTTCACTGCTAGTCCCGATCAGCTCCAGCGATTCCCCAGGCCCTAGGCCACTTTACTTTCCTCATAGTGGTTCTTAAAACACTATTTTAGTATATGGTTTAGGTGGCCCCTAGGGCTCATCCATATTCGTGCAACTTTTGTGTATTTAAACTGTGTTTTGTTTTAACGCTTGTGCTTCTGTGCTCATAAAGAGTATAGGGTAACTTTTGAGAAATAAATCTATATATATTTTCAATATATATCTGTGTGGTGTCCTTTCACTTGGTATTCAAGGGATTGTGTATGGTAAAACAGCTTGCTTCACATGCCTTTACAGAGTTTAGCCTAAGACTGCTTAGTCCATGCTACCCCTAGGATAGCTTGTCTATAAGGTTGACTTTACAACCTGCACCATAAGGGTTGCTTGGCATGGTACAAGGTGATCACTAGAACTAGTGAGCATCATATACCAGGCCAACTTCTCACA
Source organism: Lissotriton helveticus (assembly GCF_964261635.1). Taxonomy (NCBI): domain Eukaryota; kingdom Metazoa; phylum Chordata; class Amphibia; order Caudata; family Salamandridae; genus Lissotriton; species Lissotriton helveticus. Next base: position 69,486,159 of record NC_136058.1, read on the forward strand.
TTTGGCTGCTAAGGCTTTTCCCCTCCTACGCTGACATTTGGTGTATCCCATTATACATGACGAGTTGACCTTGTCATGAGCACTGATCCAGTGTGCCTCATGACGAGTTCACCTTGTCATTAGCATGCAAGTGGTTAAACTTTTTTAACTTACAAGCCTGTTGCAATAATGATGATAATGTTGAAGACAGAATTTTAAATCTTATGAAACTAAATTCCCAGATTGTCAGTATTCTAACTTAAACTAGAATGTATCACTATGATGACATAACGCTTTCACCATAATAAACTAACAGCAAGTTAAGTAATTCAAGTAGACTCATCATATATTGCTGTAATAAGAACTGTTGGAAATTACCTTTTTTATGAGTTGACCTCATTTGTTGGAATGCATAGGTATTAGGTATAGAATAAGCAAGTGAGTAACTTGATGCATGCAGCCCCTTTAACATTGTTTGAGGGGACCTTTAGTTGGCTTCCAGTTTTTTCAACTTCACATCACCACAAGGTATATCAGTGCAGTGATGAATTTGAAAAAATGTATAACCCCACAGCATGGTGTTGGAATCATTTGTGTTTCTTTTTAAAAAATAAAATCCTAATTTAGTGGTTTCTTCTACAAAAAAGGAACCCTGAAAATGTTGACAAACTGCATAATGTTTGACAAAGTCACCTAGCAAAATGTTCCTACATTGATAACAACTGCAACAACAGGTGTTTATGACAATTTACAGTTGTTGCTGCTGGGGATGCAGACCTGACAGGGTTTCCATGTTTAATATGTCAAAACCTAATTTTGGCTGCATTTACATTGAATTCTGTGATTTGAATTTAATGTTAAACTACTCCCTCAGAAGGATTTGTAATTCTGTTGTTAATCCTGTTAATAAATCACAGCTACAAATCTCAGACTGCCACAAACAATGGACTGACTGATCTACAACACATCCCCTTACAGAAGTTCAGAGTTCTTCATCTGAATACAGAGACAATTCCATGGGTTAAGATTTTCATACCATAAATGTTTCTGGTGTCTGTACCTTCATTTGAGGCTGAACACCATTCCAAAATTTAGGAGTAGCTCAAAGTGAAGAATATATATTCCTTATCGCTAATGGCTTCAATAACATGAAAGTAATTTGTGCAATATGTTTATCCTGAGAGTTCAAAAAATTTACATTAAATCCCTAGTTGATGTTCAATGTGTTATAGCTTGAAGAAAGATGTTGCTGTTGGGTCAGCTATAGCCCAGCGGTTCCTTCTCAAGTTTACATCATTTAACTTGTTCAACATTTCAATGGTTCTAGCCCCGCGGGTGCTCTCTGGCCTTTTTTTCCCATCATTTGTCAATTAATTAACTACGCATTTTTACTATCTTCATTCACTCTATTTGGTAAATATCGCCTTTTTCCTCTTTCTATTTCTACAAATGATCATTAAAGCAATGCCTACTAGTAGAGTGGGTTCTCAGCTACATAACACAGCCTTTCCAGTGCTGTGGGATTGTCACGACGCATAATAACATTTTGAAAAAAAGTAATTCAATGAGGTAAGGAAGGCATTTGTCCATCAAAACCAAACATCACCTTTTGATTGCTTTAGAACTAATTTTTTTAACCACTTGGCTGCTAAGGCTTTTCCCCTCCTACGCTGACATTTGGTGTATCCCATTATACATGACGAGTTGACCTTGTCATGAGCAAAGATCCAGTGTGCCTCATGACGAGTTCACCTTGTCATTAGCATGCAAGTGCTTAAACTTTTTTAACTTACAAGCCTGTTGCAATAATGACGATAATGTTGAAGACAGAATTTTAAATCTTATGAAACTAAATTCCCAGATTGTCAGTATTCTAGCTTAAACTAGAATGTACCACTATGATGACATAACGCTTTCACCATAATAAACTAACAGCAAGTTAAGTAATTCAAGTAGACTCATTATATATTGCTGTAATAAGAACTATTGGAAATTACCTTTTTTATGAGTTGACATCATTTGTTGGTATGCATAGGTATTAGGTATAGAATAAGCAAGTGAGTAACGTGATGCATGCAGCCCCCTTTAACATTGTTTGAGGGGACCTTTAGTTGGCATACAGTTTTTTCAACTTCACATCACCACAAGGTATATCAGTTCAGTGATGAATTTGAAAAAATGTATAACCCCACAGCATGGTGTTGGAATCATTTGTGTTTCTTTTTAAAAAATAAAATCCTAATTTAGTGGTTTCTTCTACAAAAAAGGAACCCTGAAAATGTTGACAAACTGCATAATGTTTGACAAAGTCACCTAGCAAAATGTTCCTACATTGATAACAACTGCAATGACAGGTGTTTATGACAATGTACAGTTGTTGCTGCTGGGGATGCAGACCTGACAGGGTTTCCAGGTTTAATATGTCAAAACCTAATTTTGGCTGCATTTACATTAAATTCTGTGATTTGAATTTAATGTTAAACTACTCACTCAGAAGGATTTTTAATTCTGTTGTTAATCCTGTTAATAAATCACGGCTACAAATCTCAGACTGCCACAAACAATGGACTGACTGATCTACAACACATCCCCTTACAGAAGTTCAGAGTTCTTCATCTGAATACAGAGACAATTCCATGGGTTAAGATTTTCATACCATAAATGCTTCTGGTGTCTGTACCTTCATTTGAGGCTGAACACCATTCCAAAATTTAGGAGTAGCTCAAAGTGAAGAATATATATTCCTTATCGCTAATGGCTTCAATAACATGAAAGTAATTTGTGCAATATGTTTATCCTGAGAGTTCAAAAAATTTACATTAATTCCAGAGTTGATGTTCACTGTGTTATAGCTTGAAGAAAGATGTTGCTGTTGGGTCAGCTATAGCCCAGCGGTTCCTTCTCAAGTTTACGTCATTTAACTTGTTCAACCTTTCAATGGTTCTAGTCCTGCGGGTGCTCTCTGGCCTTTTTTCCCATCATTTGTCAATTAATGAACTACGCATTTTTACTTGCTTCATTCACTCTATTTGGTAAATATCGCCTATTTCCTCTTTCTATTTCTACAAATGATCATTAAAGCATTGCGTACTAGCAGAGTGGGTTCTCAGATACATAACACAGCCTTTCCAGTGCTGTGTGATTGTCCCGACACATAATAACATATTGAAAAAAAGTAATTCAATGAGGTAAGGAAGGCATTTGTCCATCAAAACCAAACATCACATTTGATTGCTTTAGAACTAATTTTTTAAAACTTTTTTAAATTACAAGCCTGTTGCAATAATGATGATAATGTTGAAGACAGAATTTTAAATCTTATGAAACTATATTCCCCGATTGTCAGTATTCTAGCTTAAAGTAGAATGTATCACTATGATGACATAACGCTTTCACCATAATACACTAACAGCAAGTTAAGTAATTCAAGTAGACTCATTATATATTGCTGTAATAAGAACTTTTGGAAATTACCTTTTTTATGAGTTGACATCATTTGTTGGAATGCATAAGTATTAGGTATAGAATAAGCAAGTGAGTAACGTGATGCATGCAGCCCCCTTTAACATTGTTTGAGGGGACCGTTAGTTGGCTTCCAGTTTTTTCAACTTCACATCACCACAAGGTATATCAGTGCAGTGATGAATTTGAAAAAATGTATAACAACACAGCATGGTGTTGGAATCATTTGTGTTTCTTTTAAAAAAATAAAATCCTAATTTTGTGGTTTCTTCTACAAAAAAGGAACCCTGAAAATGTTGACGAACTGCATAATGTTTGACAAATTCACCTAGCAAAATGTTCCTACATTGATAACAACTGCAACGACAGGTGTTTATGACAATTTACAGTTGTTGCTGCTGGGGATGCAGACCTGACAGGGTTTCCAGGTTTAATATGTCAAAACCTAATTTTGCTGCATTTACATTGAATTCTGTGATTTGAATTTAATGTTAAACTACTCACTCAGAAGGATTTTTAATTCTGTTGTTAATCCTGTTAATAAATCACGGCTACAAATCTCAGACTGCCACAAACAATGGACTGCCTGATCTACAACACATCCCCTTACAGAAGTTCAGAGTTCTTCATCTGAATACAGAGACAATTCCATGGGTTAAGATTTTCATACTATAAATGTTTCTGGTGTCTGTACCTTCATTTGAGGCTGAACACCCTTCCAATATTTAGGAGTAGCTCAAAGTGAAGAATATATATTCCTTATCGCTAATGGCTTCAATAACATGAAAGTAATTTGTGCAATATGTTTATCCTGAGAGTTCAAAAAATTAACATTAATTCCCTAGTCGATGTTCACTGTGTTATAGCTTGAAGAAAGATGTTGCTGTTGGGTCAGCTATAGCCCAGCGGTTCCTTCTCAAGTTAACAACATTTAACTTGATCAACTTTTCAATGGTTCTAGTCCCGCGGGTGCTCTCTGGCCTTTTTTTCCCATAATTTGTCAATTAATGAACTACGCATCTTTACTTGCTTCATTCACTCTATTTGGTAAATATCGCCTATTTCCTCTTTCTATTTCTACAAATGATCATTAAAGCATTGCGTACTAGCAGAGTGGGTTCTCAGATACATAACACAGCCTTTCCAGTGCTGTGTGATTGTCCCGACGCATAATAACATATTGAAAAAAAGTAATTCAATGAGGTAAGGAAGGCATTTGTCCATCAAAACCAAACATCACCTTTTGATTGCTTTAGAACTAATTTTTTTAACCACTTGGTGTAGGAAGGTGGATATCTGACTATGGTTACCCCCAAACTTTTTGCCTGGTGTTTAGCTGGTTTTTGACATAGTTGGCCTGGGATCCTGCTATTCAGGCTGCAGCGTGTATTATGCCACCCCTGGCCTGGCCTCTATATTTGACACAACTGGCTGATCACTCAGCTGGGGTAAGTCGGTGTAACCATCCCTTACTTAGGTGTAGTATGCCTATACCTAACCTAAAATGGACACATATATTCCTATCAGCCACTCCTATGGAAGGCCTCATCAATCCTGGAGGCAGAGTGCTTGGAAAAATGTGAGATGGTGCTCTGGCATGAGCTGAGCCTGTCTGCAGCTTTCGGAACCATGTCCTTTAGCTGTTTCATGATACTGCCATACCATATACTCTTAAGTGCATTATAATCCTCGCGGTTAAATGCTATCTTAGGTTTGGCTTTATCAAAACATGTCGAGTAAGGTGTCATACGAATTGGAATACTACCCCCTTGCCAATTCTGGCGACGGGGGTAGCATTCCACCCTTCTAGAGGGACACGACATGTACCTAACCTGAACCCCGGTTAAAGTTAAACAGAGCCTTAGCATCTCAAAATGGATGCTGCCACCACAGACACAAGTCTGACCTCCTGCTGCTGGGAGTCCTTCCAGCGAGGGCAGCTTGGACAAAGGGTTTCCTGCCTTGGGAGGTGCTAGCACCACCCCAGACAGGATTTTGTGTATTGGGTAGGACAGGGCTGAATAGAATCAGACATGCCTGGGGCACACAAGGTGTCCCTGTGCATAGGCCAGTTCAAACCGGTGCTGGGGCTTTCCTGCCCCAGTCCTGGCGCGAAACTGGACAAAGAAAAGGGGGTGTAACCACCCCCCTTCCTGGTTCCACCCAGAGGAGGAACCTAGTAGGTGATCCGGCCCCCCAGATTCGAATAGGAGTGGGAGCTGTGTCCTGAGACTACAGATCATCCTGAATCAACTTGAAATAAAGAAGAAGACTGGACTTCGACATTCTGCTGCTCAGAAGACGGAAGAGAATCTCCCTTGTGGCCAAGGAGTGACCACCCTGTGAACACAGGCACCAACCAGCAACTCGACGTCTGCTTTGCTGCCGCCTCCCGCCGGAGCCCGAGCCCAGAGCCTGACAAGACCCAGACTCCCAGACTTCTCACCGCCCGTTCCACAGTCCCTGCAAAGAAGGGACCCGTGGAGGCACCGAGAGACGTGGGACCGGACATCTTGGAAGACCCCAACGACGCTGTGCTTTGGGGTTTGAGAAGCCCCAACCTCGAGCAGCCCTTGCGCCGAAGATCAGCCCCCCAGCATCTCCACGATCTGCGTGGGGCCCTTTTGCACTGTGCCACTCGACGCGCCATCCCGTCCATTTGCCACGCGGCTAGTGGCCATCTTGGTGACGAAATCTACAACTTTCACTGTGTTTCTGGTTTCTCCAGACCTGCCCTTGCTCCTGTGAAAAGGAGCACCCGCTCTGACCTTGCTGGTCCGAGTGACAAGTCTTTCTTGATTCCTGCGTGGCTTGCATTAGCCAAGGCCTGTTTGGTTCCATCCGGTTGCCGACACCGCCAACAGCGAGAAGCCTGCGTGGGACAGCTCGTGACCGACTCCTGGATGTCTTCGACCCCTTGTGTCCACGTGGCTGCAGAGAGAAGCTACACCTCGACGCCTGTTTGCACCCGACATCGCCTGGTTCCACTCTGGTTCCACGGTAGTCACTGGCTAGTGACTTTGAACATTGTCCCCTCTGCTTTCAGGTCTTCACAACTTCAGATCCACCCTTGGATCCACCGGAACTCTTCACCTCGAGTCGCCTGCAGCATCTTCAGCTCCAAGCACCATCGACCAGCGTGACGAAACCCGACACTACTTCGACCCTGTGCACCCGCTTCCTGTGGGTGAGGTAACTCAGCTCCGCCGGTGTTCCCACAATGGTACACACCTTTAGGGCCTGTGTCTTAAGTTTCATCCTTCTAGGTCACTCGGAAGGTTCCTTTTTAACTAACTTTGTACTTTTTACGCACCATTGACATTGCATTGGTATTGCGTGCACTTTCCGCACTGCACCCGAGTCCCGCGGGCCTTTCCTGACTTCTTCACTGCTAGTCCCGATCAGCTCCAGCGATTCCCCAGGCCCTAGGCCTCTTCACTTTCCTCATAGTGGTTCTTATACCACTATTTTAGTATATGGTTTAGGTGGCCCCTAGGGCTCATCCATATTCGTGCAACTTTTGTGTATTTAAACTGTGTTTTGTTTTAACGCTTGTGCTTCTGTGCTCATAAAGAGTATAGGGTAACTTTTGAGAAATAAATCTATATATATTTTCAATATATATCTGTGTGGTGTCCTTTCACTTGGTATTCAAGGGATTGTGTATGGTAAAACAGCTTGCTTCACATGCCTTTACAGAGTTTAGCCTAAGACTGCTTAGTCCATGCTACCCCTAGGATAGCTTGTCTATAAGGTTGACTTTACAACCTGCACCATAAGGGTTGCTTGGCATGGTACAAGGTGATCACTAGAACTAGTGAGCATCATATACCAGGCCAACTTCTCACATTGGTGAGCAGCGGTGGGATTTGAGCTTGCTGTTGTTTTACCATTACAATCTTTGAAAATATCATTTGAAAGATCATACAGGTACCTGATAGGTACACTAAAACAAGACTAGATATACTTAAGTTCTACTGAACTTAGTTGTTGTAGAGGATAGGGAGTAGCACACCCTGACTACAACTACTAGATAGGTTCTGTAGGAAAACAGAAGTGTTGGTAGATTGCAACACATCCACCACACTAGAGCAATGTCTGGAGCAGAGGGATCCACTGGACCCATCTCTGTTGAGAGTTACCCTCCAAAGGCACCATCCAAATTTGCTATCTTTCCATTTAAGGAACTGAGGCAACAGTGTTCCATGAGAGGAATCAAAACAGGTCCTACTCCTACAGCAGGACACCTCAGAGAGCTATTAGACCATTCTGAAGCTCTAAAGAACCCCAAACCAGGCCCCTCAGGGACTGGTGAGGAGGTTTCTCCCTCTGAAGATGATACTCCTGATACCCCTGCCCCTGTCATCCAGATAGATGAGGAAGACCAGACCCCTGGGAATACTCAGCCTGAGGAAGAAGAAGAGGAGGAGGAGGAGGAAGAAAGTGATTCTGATGATGGTAGAAATAGCCAGGTGTTAGTCAGCAGGCTTAACCCGGCTAACTTAAGCTTATTTGGGACTGAAGGTGGGTCCAACCCATTCAGACCTCCAAATGGACTTAACCAGGAGCATAGGAGGAGGAGGAATCACTCAGGTGACTCCAATACTTCCCATGTTTCTAAAGGTTCTCATGGCAACTTCAGAAGGGAGTTGACTAGCCCTCAGAGAAGGGAACATGAGGCCAAAATGAGAGAGGCTGAACTTAGGATCAAGAGACAAGAATTAGAAGTTGCCCTGGCCAAAGAGAAACTTGCTAGAGCAAGGCAGCCTAGAGAGTGGATTAGGATCCACTGGTGGCAGCAATATCCCTAAGGATAAAGACAGGTCCTATGACATTAGAAACCTGAGTAAGATTGTGCCCCCCTACAAAGTTGGGGATGATATCCACAAGTGGATGACTGCACTTGAGAGAGCTTGCAAAGTACAGCAGGTCCCTCAGGAGCAGTGGGCAGCAATCTTGTGGCTCTCCTTTGAAGGTAGAGGCCGAGACAGACTCCTCACAGTTAGTGATGAGGATTCTAGAAACTACCTGGTCCTGAAGAGTGCTCTGATTGATGGGTTAGGCTTAACCACTGAACAGTACAGGTTAATGTTCAGAGATACCCAGAAGACACAGACTCAGGACTGGTCTGAATTTGTTGAATGTTCCACTAAGGCTCTGGAGGGCTGGTTGCTGGGAAGTAAGGTTACTGACTATACAGGATTGTATAATTTAATTATGAGAGAGCAAATCTTAAGTAATTGTCAAAATCAGCTTCTACATCAGCACCTGGTTGACTCTGATCTGACCTCCCCACAAGAATTGGGTAGGAGGGCAGACAAATGGGTCAGAACCAGGATCAGGCCTAAGAACTAGGGTGGTGACCAAAAGAAAGAGACTACCAAGCCTCAAGAGAAGGGTGGGGATAAAAGTAAGGAAAAGACTTCCCCAGGGCCCCAAAACTCCAAGGATGGGGGTGGGTCCCAAGACACTTCTTCAACCCAGAAAAAGCCTTATTGTCATGTCTGTAAACAGGTTGGGCATTACAAAACAGACAGCTGTTGTCCCAAGAATGGCAATAAAGAGAATATACCTCCAAAGCCAGCTCCAACACCTCCTGTTACTGTCAGCAGTAATCCCCCAGGAAGTGGGAGCACACCCAGGAATCTGGGTGGGTTTACTTTTGGAGGACAGGTGGATTCTGGCCTAACCAGGTCCCCTACCTCAGATACTCTTGTCTATGAGACTGGCATGGGGTTTGCCAATTTCACTGCTTGCCCAAACACTTTGAGCAAGTATAGACAGGAGCCCCTCATCAATGGCTTGAAAGTTGAGGCCTTTAGAGACACAGGGGCTAGCATCACCATGTTGGCTGAATGTCTAGTCCCCTCAAGGCAACTTTTACCTGATGCCACATATCAGGTAACCAACATTGATGGAATAGAAACCAACCACCCCATGGCAGTAGTAAATCTTAGCTGGGGATGTGTCACTGGCCCAAAGAGAGTGGCAGTGTCATCAAACTTGCCTGTAGATTGTCTACTGGGGAATGATTTGGAAATCTCAGCCTGGGCTGAGGTTGAACAACAAACCCATTCTAAAATGGTAAATCTCCATGGAAAGGTTAGTGGGGCTGTGATGGTTACAGCCCCAATCCAAGATGTCCTTCCTGAAAAGGTTGGTAGGGCTGAGCAAATCTCAGCCCCATCTTTAGTTAACTTCCCTCCTGAAAAGATTAGCAGAGCAGTTATGATAGCAGCTCATGCCCAAACTGAGTCTCCTCCTGAAAAGGTTGGTGGGGCTGTGATGGCCACAGCCCAAACTCAAACTGATACCTAGGTAGTGAAGCCTGAAATGATGGATCACTCCACCCAAACTGAGAGCATTGAGGAGGAAGAGAAATCTCCCTCCCACCAGACTTTAGGAAAGGATCAGCCTCCTCAGGGAACTGATCTTACCCCTGATGAAGGAACTGTCCCAGAGGTTGTTAGGCCTGGCCTGACAGAGCCTCTGATGGCAGTGGACCCTTCTCAGGTGGGACCCAGTCTGAAGCAGGTATCCTGCCCCTCTCTACCTTGCCTTACTCAGCCCAGGGCTGCAGAGGACAAGAAGGACAGTGAGCCCCAAAGGGGCCCCTGTCAAATAAAGCACCCCCATCAACAGATTAGGGGCATAGTAACTAGTAGCCCTAGTGAGGTGAAAACTTTAAAAACTCCTGAGGGAGCCCCCTTAACAGTAGTTAGGGACCTCCCACAGATGGATTCTGTTGGGCACAGCCAAGCCTGGGACCCCAAGGGCCCAAACCTGAGCTGCCCCTCCAGTAAGCCAACAAGAGGGACCCAGCCTCCAGCTTTAGGTAGCCAGAGGTTGACCCTGAGAGCACAGTGCAACTCAGTCAAAGAAAGAAAGGCACACATGGTGGAGAGTGATTGGAGGAAGCTGAGTCCTACAGAGGAATCTCACTTCAGTACTCCATCCCAACACCAGCCTTTAACTTTGCAAAGACACACCACAGGTAGAGATTCCCTATGGTGGAGACCCTCAGATACCCTTAGGGTGAGGGATTGCTTAGTGGACCATGAGACAGGGGGTAACCAAGCCAGAGCTGGTACTTCCTTATATGGCCACTTAGGCAATATAGGCTTACCTGGTCAAGGATAGCCTTATCTCCTTTCGTTTGGGGGGGGGTTATGTAGGAAGGTGGATATCTGACTATGGTTACCCCCAAACTTTTTGCCTGGTGTTTAGCTGGTTTTTGACATAGTTGGCCTGGGATCCTGCTATTCAGGGCCCCAGGCTAATTGCTCTCTCCTTAAAATGGACTCCATGTACCTTAGGTACATACACAATTGGAACTGGTTCACCTTATTGTCCCCTGTAACAGTGTACCCAGGTACCCAGGGCATAGGTGCTTCCAAGGCCTACCAGGGGCTGCAGCATGTATTATGCCACCCCTGGCCTGGCCTCTATATTTGACACAACTGGCTGATCACTCAGCTGGGGTAAGTCGGTGTAACCACCCCTTACTTAGGTGTAGTATGCCTATACCTAACCTAAAATGGGCACATATGTTCCTATCAGCCACTCCTATGGAAGGCCTCATCAATCCTGGAGGCAGAGTGCTTGGAAATATGTGAGATGGTGCCCTGGCATGAGCTGAGCCCGTCTGCAGCTTTCGGAACCATGTCCTTTAGCTGTTTCATGATACTGCCATACCATATACTCTTAAGTGCATTATAATCCTCGCGGTTAAATGCTATCTTAGGTTTGGCTTTATCAAAACATGTCGAGTAAGGTGTCATACGAATTGGAATACTACCCCCTCACCAGTTCTGGCGACGGGGGTAGCATTACCCCCTTCTAGAGGGACACGACATGTACCTAGCCTGAACCCCGGTTAAAGTTATACAGAGCCTTAGCATCTCAAAATGGATGCTGCCACCACAGACACAAGTCTGACCTCCTGCTGCTGGGAGTCCTTCCAGCGAGGGCAGCTTGGACAAAGGGTTTCCTGCCTTGGGAGGTGCTAGCACCACCCCAGACAGGATTTTGTGTATTGGGTAGGACAGGGCTGAATAGAATCAGACATGCCTGGGGCACACAAGGTGTCCCCGTGCATAGGCCAGTTCAAACCGGTGCTGGGGCTTTCCTGCCCCAGTCCTGGCGCGAAACTGGACAAAGGAAAGGGGGTGTAACCACTCCCCTTCCTGGTTCCACCCAGAGGAGGGACCTAGTAGGTGATCCGGCCCCCCAGATTCGAATAAGAGTGGGAGCTGTGTCCTGAGACTTCAGATCATCCTGAATCAACTTGAAATAAAGAAGAAGACTGGACTTCGACATTCTGCTGCACAGAAGACGGAAGAGAATCTCCCTTGTGGCCAAGGAGTGACCACCCTGTGAACACAGGCACCAACCAGCAACTCGACGTCTGCTTTGCCGCCGCCTCCCGCCGGAGCCCGAGCCCAGAGCCTGACAAGACCCAGACTCCCAGACTTCTCACCGCCCGATCCACAGTCCCTGCAAAGAAGGGACCCGTGGAGGCACCGAGAGACGTGGGACCAGACATCTTGGAAGACCCCCGAAAAGATGACTGCGCAGCCTCAGAGGCACCCTTGATGCTGTGCTTTGGAATATGAGAAGCCCTAACCTCGAGCAGCCTTTGCACCAAAGATCAGCCCCCCAGCATCTCCACGATCTGCGTGGGGCCCTTTTGCACCGTGCCACTCGACACGCCATCCTGGCCACTTGTCACATGGCTAGCGGCCATCTTGGCGACGAAATCTACAATTTTCACTGCTGGTCTGGTTGCTCCAGACTTGCCCCTGCTCCTGTGAAAAAGATCACCCGCTCTGACCTTGCTGGTCCGAGCGACAAGCCTTTCTTGTTTCCTGCAAGGCTTGCATTAGCCAAGGCCTGTTTGCTTCCATCCGGTTGCCATCACCGCCACCAGCGAGAAGCCTGCGTGGGACAGCTCGTGACCGACTCCTGGACGTCTTCGATCCCTCGTGTCCACGTGGCTGCAGAGAGAAGCTACACCTCGACGCCTGTTTGCACCCGACATCGCCTGGTTCCACTCTGGTTCCACGGTAGTCACTGGCTAGTGACTTTGAACATTGTCCCCTCTGCTTTCAGGTCTTCACGACTTCAGATCCACCCTTGGATCCACCGGAACTCTTCACCTCGAGTCGCCTGCAGCATCTTCAGCTCCAAGCACCATCGACCAGCGTGACGAAACCCGACACTACTTCGACCCTGTGCACCCTCTTCCTGTGGGTGAGGTAACTCAGCTCCGCCAGTGTTCCCACACTGGTACTCATCTCTAGGGTCTGTGTCTCAAGTTTCATTCCTCTAGGTCACTCGGAAGGTTCCTTTCTAACTAACGTTGTACTTTTTACGCACCATAGACTTTGCATTGGTGAATGCGTGCACTTTAAACACTGCACCCGAGTCCCGCGGGCCTTTCCCGACTTCTTCACTGTTAGTCCCGAACAGCTCCAGCGATTCCCCAGGCCCTAGGCCTCTTTCCTGACCAAGTGGCATCTCTTATACCACTTATTTAGTATATGGTTTAGGTGGCCCCTAGGGCTCATCCATATTCGTGCAACTTTTGTGTATTTTAAACTGTGTTTTGTTTTAACGCTTGTGCTTCTGTGCTCATAAAGAGTATAGGGTATCTTTTGAGAAATAAATCTATATATATTTTCAATATATATCTGTGTGGTGTCCTTTCATTTGGTATTCAAGGGATTGTGTATGGTAAAACAGCTTGCTTCACATGCCTTTACAGAGTTTAGCCTAAGACTGCTTAGTCCATGCTACCCCTAGGATAGCTTGTCTATAAGGTTGACTTTACAACCTGCACCATAAGGGTTGCTTGGCATGGTACAAGGTGATCACTAGAACTAGTGAGCATCATATACCAGGCCAACTTCTCACATTGGTGAGCAGCGGATTGGGATTTGAGCTTGCTGTTGTTTTACCATTACAATCTTTGAAAATATCATTTGAAAGATCATACAGGTACCTGATAGGTACGCTAAAACAAGACTAGATATACTTAAGTTCTACTGAACTTAGTTGTTGTAGAGGATAGGGAGTAGCACACCCTGACTACAACTACTAGATAGGTTTTGTAGGAAAACACAAGTGTAGGTAGATCGCAACACATCCACCACACTAGAGCAATGTCTGGAGCAGAGGGATCCACTGGACCCATCTCTGTTGAGAGTGACCCTCCAAGGGCACCATCCAAATTTGCTATCTTTCCATTTAAGGAACTGAGGCAACTGTGTTCCATGAGAGGAATCAAAACAGGTCCTACTCCTACAGCAGGACACCTCAGAGAGCTATTAGACCAGTCTGAAGCTCTAAAGAACCCCAAACCAGGCCCCTCAGGGACTGGTGAGGAGGTTTCTCCCTCTGAAGATGATACTCCTGATACCCCTGCCCCTGTCATCCAGATAGATGAGGAAGACCAGACCCCTGGGAATACTCAGCCTGAGGAAGAAGAAGAGGAGGAGGAGGAGGAAGAAAGTGATTCTGATGATGGTAGAAATAGCCAGGTGTTAGTCAGCAGGCTTAACCCGGCTAACTTAAGCTTATTTGGGACTGAAGGTGGGTCCAACCCATTCAGACCCCCAAATGGACTTAACCAAGAGCATAGGAGGAGGAGGAATCACTCAGGTGACTCCAATACTTCCCATGTTTCTAGAGGTTCTCATGGCAACTCCAGAAGGGAGTTGACTAGCCCTCAGAGAAGGGAACATGAGGCCAAAATGAGAGAGGCTGAACTTAGGATCCAGAGACAAGAATTAGAAGTTGCCCTGGCCAAAGAGAAACTTGCTAGAGCAAGGCAGCCTAGAGAGAGTGGATTAGGATCCACTGGTGGCAGCAATATCCCTAAGGATAAAGACAGGTCCTATGACATTAGAAACCTGAGTAAGATTGTGCCCCCCTACAAAGTTGGGGATGATATCCACAAGTGGATGACTGCACTTGAGAGAGCTTGCAAAGTACAGCAGGTCCCTCAGGAGCAGTGGGCAGCAATCTTGTGGCTCTCCTTTGAAGGTAGAGGCCGAGACAGACTCCTCACAGTTAGTGATGAGGATTCTAGAAACTACCTGGTCCTGAAGAGTGCTCTGATTGATGGGTTAGGCTTAACCACTGAACAGTACAGGTTAATGTTCAGAGATACCCAGAAGACACAGACTCGGGACTGGTCTGAATTTGTTGAATGTGCCACTAAGGCTCTGGAGGGCTGGTTGCTGGGAAGTAAGGTTACTGACTACACAGGATTGTATAATTTAATTATGAGAGAGCAAATCTTAAGTAATTGTCAAAATCAGCTTCTACATCAGCACCTGGTTGACTCTGATCTGACCTCCCCACAAGAATTGGGTAGGAGGGCAGACAAATGGGTCAGAACCAGGAACAGGCATAAGAACCAGGGTGGTGACCAAAAGAAAGAGACTACCAAGCCTCAAGAGAAGGGTGGGGATAAAAGTAAGGAAAAGACTTCCCCAGGGCCCCAAAACTCCAAGGATGGGGGTGGGTCCCAAGACACTTCTTCAACCCAGAAAAAGCCTTATTGTCATGTCTGTAAACAGGTTGGGCATTACAAAACAGACAGCTGTTATCCCAAGAATGGCAATAATGAGAATATACCTCCAAAGCCAGCTCCAACACCTCCTGTTACTGTCAGCAGTAATCTCCCAGGAAGTGGGAGCACACCCAGGAATCTGGGTGGGTTTACTTTTGGAGGACAGTTGGATTCTGGCCTAACCAGGTCCCCTACCTCAGATACTCTTGTCTATGAGACTGGCATGGGGTTTGCCAATTTCACTGCTTGCCCAAACACTTTGAGCAAGTATAGACAGGAGCCCCTCATCAATGGCTTGAAAGTTGAGGCCTTTAGAGACACAGGGGCTAGCATCACCATGTTGGCTGAATGTCTAGTCCCCTCAAGGCAACTTTTACCTGATGCCACATATCAGGTAACCAACATTGATGGAATAGAAACCAACCACCCCATGGCAGTAGTAAATCTTAGCTGGGGAGGTGTCACTGGCCCAAAGAGAGTGGCAGTGTCATCAAACTTGCCTGTAGATTGTCTACTGGGGAATGATTTGGAAATCTCAGCCTGGGCTGAGGTTGAACAACAAACCCATTCTAAAATGGTAAATCTCCATGGAAAGGTTAGTGGGGCTGTGATGGTTACAGCCCCAATCCAAGATGTCCTTCCTGAAAAGGTTGGTAGGGATGAGCAAATCTCAGCCCCATCTTTAGCTAACTTCCCTCCTGAAAAGATTAGCAGAGCAGTTATGATAGCAGCTCATACCCAAACTGAGTCTCCTCCTGAAAAGGTTGGTGGGGCTGTGATGGCCACAGCCCAAACTCAAACTGATACCTGGGTAGTGAAGCCTGAAATGATGGATCACTCCACCCAAACTGAGAGCATTGAGGAGGAAGAGAAATCTCCCTCCCACCAGACTTTAGGAAAGGATCAGTCTCCTCAGGGAACTGATCTTACCCCTGATGAAGGAACTGTCCCAGAGGTTGTTAGGCCTGGCCTGACAGAGCCTCTGATGGCAGTGTACCATTCTCAGGTGGGACCCAGTCTGGAGCAGGTATCCTGCCCCTCTCTACCTTGCCTTACTCAGCCCAGGGCTGCAGAGGACAAGAAGGACAGTGAGCCCCAAAGGGGCCCCTGTCAAATAAAGCACCCCCATCAACAGATTAGGGGCACCGTAACTAGTAGCCCTAGTGAGGTGAAAACTTTAAAAACTCCTGAGGGAGCCCCCTTAACAGTAGTTAGGGACCTCCCACAGATGGATTCTGTTGGGCACAGCCAAGCCTGGGACCCCAAGGGCCCAAACCTGAGCTGCCCCTCCAGTAAGCCAACAAGAGGGACCCAGCCTCCAGCTTTAGGTAGCCAGAGGTTGACCCTGAGAGCACAGTGCAACTCAGTCAAAGAAAGAAAGGCACACATGGTGGAGAGTGATTGGAGGAAGCTGAGTCCTACAGAGGAATCTCACTTCAGTACTCCATCCCAACACCAGCCTTTAACTTTGCAAAGACACACCACAGGTAGAGATTCCCTATGGTGGAGACCCTCAGATACCCTTAGGGTGAGGGATTGCTTAGTGGACCATGAGACAGGGGGTAACCAAGCCAGAGCTGGTACTTCCTTATATGGCCACTTAGGCAATATAGGCTTACCTGGTCAAGGATAGCCTTATCTCCTTTCGTTTGGGGGGGGTTATGTAGGAAGGTGGATATCTGACTATGGTTACCCCCAAACTTTTTGCCTGGTGTTTAGCTGGTTTTTGACATAGTTGGCCTGGGATCCTGCTATTCAGGGCCCCAGGCTAATTGCTCTCTCCTTAAAATGGACTCCATGTACCTTAGGTACATACACAATTGGAACTGGTTCACCTTATTGTCCCCTGTAACAGTGTACCCAGGTACCCAGGGCATAGGTGCTTCCAAGGCCTACCAGGGGCTGCAGCATGTATTATGCCACCCCTGGCCTGGCCTCTATATTTGACACAACTGGCTGATCACTCAGCTGGGGTAAGTCGGTGTAACCACCCCTTACTTAGGTGTAGTATGCCTATACCTAACCTAAAATGGACACATATGTTCCTATCAGCCACTCCTATGGAAGGCCTCATCAATCCTGGAGGCAGAGTGCTTGGAAATATGTGAGATGGTGCCCTGGCATGAGCTGAGCCCGTCTGCAGCTTTCGGAACCATGTCCTTTAGCTGTTTCATGATACTGCCATACCATATACTCTTAAGTGCATTATAATCCTCGCGGTTAAATGCTATCTTAGGTTTGGCTTTATCAAAACATGTCGAGTAAGGTGTCATACGAATTGGAATACTACCCCCTCGCCAGTTCTGGCGACGGGGGTAGCATTCCCCCCTTCTAGAGGGACACGACATGTACCTAGCCTGAACCCCGGTTAAAGTTAAACAGAGCCTTAGCATCTCAAAATGGATGCTGCCACCACAGACACAAGTCTGACCTCCTGCTGCTGGGAGTCCTTCCAGCGAGGGCAGCTTGGACAAAGGGTTTCCTGCCTTGGGAGGTGCTAGCACCACCCCAGACAGGATTTTGTGTATTGGGTAGGACAGGGCTGAATAGAATCAGACATGCCTGGGGCACACAAGGTGTCCCCGTGCATAGGCCAGTTCAAACCGGTGCTGGGGCTTTCCTGCCCCAGTCCTGGCGCGAAACTGGACAAAGGAAAGGGGGTGTAACCACTCCCCTTCCTGGTTCCACCCAGAGGAGGGACCTAGTAGGTGATCCGGCCCCCCAGATTCGAATAAGAGTGGGAGCTGTGTCCTGAGACTTCAGATCATCCTTAATCAACTTGAAATAAAGAAGAAGACTGGACTTCGACATTCTGCTGCACAGAAGACGGAAGAGAATCTCCCTTGTGGCAAAGGAGTGACCACCCTGTGAACACAGGCACCAACCAGCAACTCGACGTCTGCTTTGCCGCCGCCTCCCGCCGGAGCCCGAGCCCAGAGCCTGACAAGACCCAGACTCCCAGACTTCTCACCGCCCGATCCACAGTCCCTGCAAAGAAGGGACCCGTGGAGGCACCGAGAGACGTGGGACCGGACATCTTGGAAGACCCCCGAAAAGCTGACTGCGCAGCCTCAGAGGCACCCTTGATGCTGTGCTTTGGGGTTTGAGAAGCCCTAACCTCGAGCAGCCTTTGCACCAAAGATCAGCCCCCCAGCTTCTCCACGATCTGCGTGGGGCCCTTTTGCACCGTGCCACTCGACGCGCCATCCCGGCCACTTGCCACGTGGCTAGCGGCCATCTTGGCGACGAAATCTACAATTTTCACTGCAGGTCTGGTTGCTCCAGACTTGCCCCTGCTCCTGTGAAAAGGATCACCCGCTCTGACCTTGCTGGTCCGAGCGACAAGCCTTTCTTGTTTCCTGCGTGGCTTGCATTAGCCAAGGCCTGTTTGCTTCCATCCGGTTGCCGCCACCGCCACCAGCGAGAAGCCTGCGTGGGACAGCTCGTGACCGACTCCTGGACGTCTTTGACCCCTCGTGTCTACGTGGCTGCAGAGAGAAGCTACACCTCGACGCCTGTTTGCACCCGACATCGCCTGGTTCCACTCTGGTTCCACGGTAGTCACTGGCTAGTGACTTTGAACATTGTCCCCTCTGCTTTCAGGTCTTCACGACTTCAGATCCACCCTTGGATCCACCGGAACTCTTCACCTCGAGTCGCCTGCAGCATCTTCAGCTCCAAGCACCATCGACCAGCGTGACGAAACCCGACACTACTTCGACCCTGTGCACCCTCTTCCTGTGGGTGAGGTAACTCAGCTCCGCCAGTGTTCCCACACTGGTACTCATCTCTAGGGTCTGTGTCTCAAGTTTCATTCCTCTAGGTCACTCGGAAGGTTCCTTTCTAACTAACGTTGTACTTTTTACGCACCATAGACTTTGCATTGGTGAATGCGTGCACTTTAAACACTGCACCCGAGTCCCGCGGGCCTTTCCCGACTTCTACACTGTTAGTCCCGAACAGCTCCAGCGATTCCCCAGGCCCTAGGCCTCTTTCCTGACCAAGTGGCATCTCTTATACCACTTATTTAGTATATGGTTTAGGTGGCCCCTAGGGCTCATCCATATTCGTGCAACTTTTGTGTATTTTAAACTGTGTTTTGTTTTAACGCTTGTGCTTCTGTGCTCATAAAGAGTATAGGGTATCTTTTGAGAAATAAATCTATATATATTTTCAATATATATCTGTGTGGTGTCCTTTCATTTGGTATTCAAGGGATTGTGTATGGTAAAACAGCTTGCTTCACATGCCTTTACAGAGTTTAGCCTAAGACTGCTTAGTCCATGCTACCCCTAGGATAGCTTGTCTATAAGGTTGACTTTACAACCTGCACCATAAGGGTTGCTTGGCATGGTACAAGGTGATCACTAGAACTAGTGAGCATCATATACCAGGCCAACTTCTCACATTGGTGAGCAGCGGATTGGGATTTGAGCTTGCTGTTGTTTTACCATTACAATCTTTGAAAATATCATTTGAAAGATCATACAGGTACCTGATAGGTACGCTAAAACAAGACTAGATATACTTAAGTTCTACTGAACTTAGTTGTTGTAGAGGATAGGGAGTAGCACACCCTGACTACAACTACTAGATAGGTTTTGTAGGAAAACACAAGTGTAGGTAGATCGCAACACATCCACCACACTAGAGCAATGTCTGGAGCAGAGGGATCCACTGGACCCATCTCTGTTGAGAGTGACCCTCCAAGGGCACCATCCAAATTTGCTATCTTTCCATTTAAGGAACTGAGGCAACTGTGTTCCATGAGAGGAATCAAAACAGGTCCTACTCCTACAGAAGGACACCTCAGAGAGCTATTAGACCAGTCTGAAGCTCTAAAGAACCCCAAACCAGGCCCCTCAGGGACTGGTGAGGAGGTTTCTCCCTCTGAAGATGATACTCCTGATACCCCTGCCCCTGTCATCCAGATAGATGAGGAAGACCAGACCCCTGGGAATACTCAGCCTGAGGAAGAAGAAGAGGAGGAGGAGGAGGAAGAAAGTGATTCTGATGATAGTAGAAATAGCCAGGTGTTAGTCAGCAGGCTTAACCCGGCTAACTTAAGCTTATTTGGGACTGAAGGTGGGTCCAACCCATTCAGACCCCCAAATGGACTTAACCAAGAGCATAGGAGGAGGAGGAATCACTCAGGTGACTCCAATACTTCCCATGTTTCTAGAGGTTCTCATGGCAACTCCAGAAGGGAGTTGACTAGCCCTCAGAGAAGGGAACATGAGGCCAAAATGAGAGAGGCTGAACTTAGGATCCAGAGACAAGAATTAGAAGTTGCCCTGGCCAAAGAGAAACTTGCTAGAGCAAGGCAGCCTAGAGAGAGTGGATTAGGATCCACTGGTGGCAGCAATATCCCTAAGGATAAAGACAGGTCCTATGACATTAGAAACCTGAGTAAGATTGTGCCCCCCTACAAAGTTGGGGATGATATCCACAAGTGGATGACTGCACTTGAGAGAGCTTGCAAAGTACAGCAGGTCCCTCAGGAGCAGTGGGCAGCAATCTTGTGGCTCTCCTTTGAAGGTAGAGGCCGAGACAGACTCCTCACAGTTAGTGATGAGGATTCTAGAAACTACCTGGTCCTGAAGAGTGCTCTGATTGATGGGTTAGGCTTAACCACTGAACAGTACAGGTTAATGTTCAGAGATACCCAGAAGACACAGACTCAGGACTGGTCTGAATTTGTTGAATGTGCCACTAAGGGTCTGGAGGGCTGGTTGCTGGGAAGTAAGGTTACTGACTACACAGGATTGTATAATTTAATTATGAGAGAGCAAATCTTAAGTAATTGTCAAAATCAGCTTCTACATCAGCACCTGGTTGACTCTGATCTGACCTCCCCACAAGAATTGGGTAGGAGGGCAGACAAATGGGTCAGAACCAGGAACAGGCCTAAGAACCAGGGTGGTGACCAAAAGAAAGAGACTACCAAGCCTCAAGAGAAGGGTGGGGATACAAGTAAGGAAAAGACTTCCCCAGGGCCCCAAAACTTCAAGGATGGGGGTGGGTCCCAAGACACTTCTTCAACCCAGAAAAAGCCTTATTGTCATGTCTGTAAACAGGTTGGGCATTACAAAACAGACAGCTGTTATCCCAAGAATGGCAATAATGAGAATATACCTCCAAAGCCAGCTCCAACACCTCCTGTTACTGTCAGCAGTAATCTCCCAGGAAGTGGGAGCACACCCAGGAATCTGGGTGGGTTTACTTTTGGAGGACAGGTGGATTCTGGCCTAACCAGGTCCCCTACCTCAGATACTCTTGTCTATGAGACTGGCATGGGGTTTGCCAATTTCACTGCTTGCCCAAACACTTTGAGCAAGTATAGACAGGAGCCCCTCATCAATGGCTTGAAAGTTGAGGCCTTTAGAGACACAGGGGCTAGCATCACCATGTTGGCTGAATGTCTAGTCCCCTCAAGGAAACTTTTACCTGATGCCACATATCAGGTAACCAACATTGATGGAATAGAAACCAACCACCCCATGGCAGTAGTACATCTTAGCTGGGGAGGTGTCACTGGCCCAAAGAGAGTGGCAGTGTCATCAAACTTGCCTGTAGATTGTCTACTGGGGAATGATTTGGAAATCTCAGCCTGGGCTGAGGTTGAACAACAAACCCATTCTAAAATGATAAATCTCCATGGAAAGGTTAGTGGGGCTGTGATGGTTACAGCCCCAATCCAAGATGTCCTTCCTGAAAAGGTTGGTAGGGCTGAGCAAATCTCAGCCCCATCTTTAGCTAACTTCCCTCCTGAAAAGATTAGCAGAGCAGTTATGATAGCAGCTCATACCCAAACTGAGTCTCCTCCTGAAAAGGTTGGTGGGGCTGTGATGGCCACAGCCCAAACTCAAACTGATACCTGGGTAGTGAAGCCTGAAATGATGGATCACTCCACCCAAACTGAGAGCATTGAGGAGGAAGAGAAATCTCCCTCTCACCAGACTTTAGGAAAGGATCAGTCTCCTCAGGGAACTGATCTTACCCCTGATGAAGGAACTGTCCCAGAGGTTGTTAGGCCTGGCCTGACAGAGCCTCTGATGGCAGTGGACCATTCTCAGGTGGGACCCAGTCTGGAGCAGGTATCCTGCCCCTCTCTACCTTGCCTTACTCAGCCCAGGGCTGCAGAGGACAAGAAGGACAGTGAGCCCCAAAGGGGCCCCTGTCAAATAAAGCACCCCCATCAACAGATTAGGGGCACCGTAACTAGTAGCCCTAGTGAGGTGAAAACTTTAAAAACTCCTGAGGGAGCCCCCTTAACAGTAGTTAGGGACCTCCCACAGATGGATTCTGTTGGGCACAGCCAAGCCTGGGACCCCAAGGGCCCAAACCTGAGCTGCCCCTCCAGTAAGCCAACAAGAGGGACCCAGCCTCCAGCTTTAGGTAGCCAGAGGTTGACCCTGAGAGCACAGTGCAACTCAGTCAAAGAAAGAAAGGCACACATGGTGGAGAGTGATTGGAGGAAGCTGAGTCCTACAGAGGAATCTCACTTCAGTACTCCATCCCAACACCAGCCTTTAACTTTGCAAAGACACACCACAGGTAGAGATTCCCTATGGTGGAGACCCTCAGATACCCTTAGGGTGAGGGATTGCTTAGTGGACCATGAGACAGGGGGTAACCAAGCCATAGCTGGTACTTCCTTATATGGCCACTTAGGCAATATAGGCTTACCTGGTCAAGGATAGCCTTATCTCCTTTCGTTTGGGGGGGGGTTATGTAGGAAGGTGGATATCTGACTATGGTTACCCCCAAACTTTTTGCCTGGTGTTTAGCTGGTTTTTGACATAGTTGGCCTGGGATCCTGCTATTCAGGGCCCCAGGCTAATTGCTCTCTCCTTAAAATGGACTCCATGTACCTTAGGTACATACACAATTGGAACTGGTTCACCTTATTGGCCCCTGTAACAGTGTACCCAGGTACCCAGGGCATAGGTGCTTCCAAGGCCTACCAGGGGCTGCAGCATGTATTATGCCACCCCTGGCCTGGCCTCTATATTTGACACAACTGGCTGATCACTCAGCTGGGGTAAGTCGGTGTAACCACCCCTTACTTAGGTGTAGTATGCCTATACCTAACCTAAAATGGACACATATGTTCCTATCAGCCACTCCTATGGAAGGCCTCATCAATCCTGGAGGCAGAGTGCTTGGAAATATGTGAGATGGTGCCCTGGCATGAGCTGAGCCCGTCTGCAGCTTTCGGAACCATGTCCTTTAGCTGTTTCATGATACTGCCATACCATATACTCTTAAGTGCATTATAATCCTCGCGGTTAAATGCTATCTTAGGTTTGGCTTTATCAAAACATGTCGAGTAAGGTGTCATACGAATTGGAATACTACCCCCTCACCAGTTCTGGCGACGGGGGTTGCATTCCCACCTTCTAGAGGGACACGACATGTACCTAGCCTGAACCCCGGTTAAAGTTAAACAGAGCCTTAGCATCTCAAAATGGATGCTGCCACCACAGACACAAGTCTGACCTCCTGCTGCTGGGAGTCCTTCCAGCGAGGGCAGCTTGGACAAAGGGTTTCCTGCCTTGGGAGGTGCTAGCACCACCCCAGACAGGATTTTGTGTATTGGGTAGGACAGGGCTGAATAGAATCAGACATGCCTGGGGCACACAAGGTGTCCCCGTGCATAGGCCAGTTCAAACCGGTGCTGGGGCTTTCCTGCCCCAGTCCTGGCGCGAAACTGGACAAAGGAAAGGGGGTGTAACTGATGAAGCAAAGCTTCGCATATTTTGCGGCTTGCCGAAGTCAAGAACCTCGTTTATGTGTAATAAGGTAACATAAGTATGTTTTACTAACGTTTATTTTTTTTAGGCAAAGTTTATGAAGCTTGCCTACGTGTATTTCTAATACACTTACCCCGTGTACTTTAACATGGCCGCCGCTTGTATTTTAGTTACTGCGCATGCGTCAGCCACACTCACGTGTCCTGACGCGTCTGCAGAAGTGGAGGGAAATTTATGCGCATGCGTAATTCATAGCTGTGCTCATCATGTGGTACTGCTCGTGCCACTGCTCTTGTGCCCGTATCAATGTAGCTAACATTTAGAATGCATAAGTTTTTTTCTTGATGATGAGTTAAAAGTACAAACCCTGTGATGTGTTTTCATGATGACATTATTATGTATTAATTTGTTTTCGCTTACTTTTCATGTACCGCGGGGAATGGGGGTCTGTCTGTACTGAGAGCCATCTTGGAGGTCCCTTCTGCGCAGATGCGACTTTCCGGGGACCTGACATCCTTGGCTGATGGAACTTAGCCAGCTGGCAGTAGTGGGCAAGATGCTCCTGAGAACTGACCTGCAAGCTCGGCTGAACGGAGTCACATGACCCTACTATGTTACATTGTTAAATTGTCATTGTGTTTCTGCACAGTTTCTCCTGGGAACCCCAAACTTGCTAGGCGGTACCCAAGTATGCTAATGAAGGCTTAAAATCTTGTATTGTGATTGGTGTGTTACCCAAATCCTACCTTAGGACCAATCGAAATTGAGGGATTCTGACACTTTGCAACATTGGGGGGTGGTACACTGTCCCCAAACTGTATATCTACCCTGGGTTCACCTAGGGAGCCGTCCGACTTGTCTGGTTTAGCTGACCTGTCACTGACCCATCGTACTCAATAGGTGACTGAAGATACAGAGCGCTGCGGAGCACTCTGTCCGAATTTGACCATAGACTAAGGTTCTACCGAACCTTAAAGTGCTGGCGAAGCACTTTGCTGGGAGTTCGCTGACCCAATCGGGGTCTTGATCGATAGCTGCAGAGCGGGTGGAGCGCAGGCGTTGCTTCCGAACTGTGGGTTCCGGTCCTGTCCTGAGAGGTCCTGTCCTGAGGGTTTGCTGTCCTGTCCTGAGGTCCTGTCCTGATTCCTTATCCGAGGGTATCCTGTCCTACCCGGGGTGTCCATTCTGCACCTGCTGTCCTTTGAAGGGTATCCTTCCTTGAGGGTTTCGTGTCCTTAACTGACCCGTGGCCAGGGTTTGGTTTCCACACCTTTCTAGGTAAATATTGCTCTGAACCTCTTAAAATCTTGCACCTTCTGAATTTCTAACTTTTGCTTTAATAAAGTTCACCATTGCATATGTTATTTTTCCATGTCTTTCCGCAACTATTGAAAGTCATTTGCATTTTTCCCATAAGTTTGTTCCTATGTCTTCACACTTGTTAGAAATTATATTTTGCATTGCAGTTTGTCATTTTCTGATATGGTCTAGAACCTCATTGCCTAGATTGTTCAAAGGCCCGTTCACCTTAAGTGAAGCGTGTTACTCTTTATAGGCCCTCCTGTTGTTATACCTACATAGTCTGCCCCTGCTCAAATAATTCTGATTAGCATAGTATCTTCTCGTTATACTTTATATCAGTATTTCAATGATTACTCTGTCATTATTTCTTTACAGTTATATCATTTACGTTATCTTGGTTATTGATTGCCTTATTTTACTGTACCTTATGCACGAAGCAAATGAACTTTAGATAAACATTTTTAAAACTTCCAGTTGTCCGTGGTCATTTCAACAGTATTTGAATGTTATTGGTTGGGTTTGTATTTTGCTGCCTTTCTTTTTACAGCTAGCTCCCTGATTCATTGTGGTCATTAGGTACTCGCATCGGTGGATGGTAAGTCGGGTGCACTGAGAAATAATAGTAGGGAACACACACACAAATTGGTAGAGCTCGTGAAGTCACCTGATCGATGTATATGGTGATTTGAAAGTATATGGGCCCTGAAGCCGGAAACGGCGAAAACTATTGGTCGGGTGGCCTCGCGCGCTCTATCAGTTTTTCTGGTAGCCAGAGGATGGTTAGGGACTCGTTGAGAGTAAGGCAGGGATTAGTTGAACTAGTTGAGTCGGAAGCTGCTAGTGTATTGATGCTGCTAGAAGAGCGGCTGTTCTAAGAGACCTGATCATTCTCTTGTGAATACGCTGTTTTGGAATTCATGAATTGCTGTATTGTTATTATTCTTGTTCTTATATTGTTATATGTATTAATCCATGCATTTGTCAACCGTTTAGTTTCTTGTTGTCCGAACTCCCCGGGGAATTGAAAGGGCAAGTGGTGAATAGAATCCATTGTCCTGAGGTCACAGGCTCGAGGAAAGTTAGGTGCAGGTTAAGATAACCGGGAAGCACTAACTAGGGTTTTCTGAATACATGTGTGAATAAATGTCAGTAACGAGGTTCATTGGCAAAATTCCCATAGTGGCGTAACCTAGTAAGGGTCACATTGGAAAAGTAGCAGGTTCCTCGGAGCTAGCGTGAAAGCAGAGGGGTCCGCTGGGAAACCTTAAACTCGGAATATATCCCGGAAAGAAGTGGATGAGTTTAGGGGAATAACAGGTTCACCGATGCTAAAGTGAAGGGTAGGCGGAAGAGATCTACCCGCAGCGAGTGAAAAGTAAATGGAAGTAGTTTACTTGCAGTAAGATAATTCTTTCTCTGTCTAGACACTTGAGCACTGTGGCGAATGTGTATTTGTTGTAAAATAACCAAGCACTGAGCACTTTAAAAGAAAGAAAGTTTCCGTTACC
Source organism: Lissotriton helveticus (assembly GCF_964261635.1). Classification (NCBI taxonomy): domain Eukaryota; kingdom Metazoa; phylum Chordata; class Amphibia; order Caudata; family Salamandridae; genus Lissotriton; species Lissotriton helveticus. Next base: position 69,512,744 of record NC_136058.1, read on the forward strand.
TTGTGAAGGGAGGGAGTCAGTCGCGAAGCGCCTCTGACGTCACTCTGTGCCGCGCTGGGATTGGTAGAAGCAGCGGGCGGGTAGCGGAGCTGGAATTGTAAAGGAGGGGTGAGCGCCAGAGCGTGGGAACTGTCTCACGAAGGGGCCGCGCACCCATTGGCGGAGATTATTCAGAGTCACGCACCCATTGGTTGCACGGACTTTGGAAGCGCGTTCTGATTGGAGGTAGTTTGTAAACAAAGTTTAGCGCAAAGTCGTATGTGGCACTCGCAGACTACAGGCACTCGACCTGATCCAAGGCACCTAGGGTTTGAAAGGGATCAGCGGAAGACTAATAGATACGATATTATGTACGGAACCAAAAGAAAAATGTCTCTTGTAAGTAAGGTGAACAATTATTTTAAAACGGACAAACCGATTAAATCTAGAGAAGGTGTTCTTGTCCCACCCCCCAATACTCCTGCCTCATTCATGATGTTTGACCGAGGGTACAATACCTGTGTGTGGTTGGAGAATTGGGTGAAGTACACAAAAGATGACGGAGTATTGGCTTTTCCGTTAGATGGTACTTTCAATGGTAGGATCTTATTTAATTTAAGAACTCGGATGAATGAACTGCATCCCAGACCGAGACTAACGCAGTATGAGGCATTAGAGGAATGGGAAATTGAGGCTTTTGAAAGAGAAAGACCCCGAATGGACAAGGGTTTGACCAAGTGGTACCCCAGGCTGAAACAGGAGTCCAGGGATAAAAGGATGAAACAGTGGAGGCAGAGCATGATTGTTGAGGGTCTGTTTCCCATGATGCCGGCATGTCATAACCCTGCAGCGGGTGAGAAAAATACCGAAAAGTGTAAGCATTGGGGGGCCCCTGGGGAGTCAGATGATGAATTGATAGATGACATCTGTACCAGAAGTCCGCCACCTTATAATGAGGGAACCCGACCTTCCAGTGTAGGAGATGCTCCCCGACGCCACTTCCTCAAGGAAGAAGACAGATTCCTAGGACTGGGAGGGGGTGGTCAAGTATTGCCCTATTCTGAGAAACCCGAACCGGCGGAAACAAGGGATATATATCCCAAAGTGCCCGCAAGCCAGGAAGAAAAATATTCACGTACGAAAGTTTTCTTTCCCAGACCCCTGTATGAAAAAGAAGAGAAACCATCGAATTCAGGACTGCCTTTTGTTCAACCTCCATATGAGGAAGAACGCAGGTCCTTTAACACTGGAACTTTATTCCCGAAACCAAATTATGGTGGGGGACCAAATGAAACGCATCCTACTGCCCCGAGTTTTACTCCTCCCTTGACCCCACAGATATTACATGATACGACTTTAAGAAGGATACTAGTGGAAAAGGAGCAAGAGGCTCTAGCTAGACAAAGGACAGAAATAATTCAGAAAATCTCCCAGTTAAATACCAGTCCTGAGGCATTGACTATTCCAGTAACTATTGGACCAGTAGTCCCGTTATATGGAAATGGTCAGGGAAATCCGATTACTCCAGTTATGACCCCAGTCATGGCACCCCCGAGACAGGAACCGATAATCATAGATGATCAGTCCAGTGAGTGCGAGTCTGAAGTTGCGTTCTTGGACTTGCCAAACAAACCGACCGGAAAGGGAATGCAGCAGAGGCATAACCCTTTTAATGCGAAAGAGATTAAATTAGAATCAGCAACAGGCACTAGGAATGTCTCTCTGGTAACTCCAGATGAAATTGAGAGTTGGAGTCGTGAATTAGAGAAACAGACTCCGCAAACGAAACTTTTAGACCTCTACAAGCTGAGGGTAGAAATAGAAGAATTAATGGCAGGAAATGTGGGGTTGGATCGATTGAATACCTACTCTGAAGAAGAATTGTCGTTTATATGTAAAAGCTTTACAAGGAACACCAGAGTGCTCCACGAAAAACTGACTGAAACAGCAGTTAGTATGGGGGTAGATATCTCAAAATCCAAGCCCTTACAGAAACCGTACAGAGCAGACTTCTCAGACAAAGATATAGAGCACTTGAATGTGGCAGGGAAAAAACTGCAGATTAAAGAATTATTGGGAGTACTGCAGAAATGGGGAGATGTGGAAAGATGGAGAAGCAGGTGGGCGAAAAAGAGGGAAGAGGCTCGCTCCCGACAAGTGACTCCTGAATTTGCTTTAAGGGAGGTGGAGAAACCTGAACAGTTATGCCCCATGCGCGAAGTACCTGGAGGGAAATATGTGCATGTCCCCTGGTCTAGACAGGATATTGTGTCCTTTACGAACGATTTTCCAAAATTACGAGAGAAACCAGTAGACTGGTACAGGCAGGTGGAAAGGTTCGTGAAGGTGCAGAAATGTCTGTGGAAAGACCTGGATGGGTTTTTCGACATTGTGGTTCCGGTAGATTTATGGACCCAGTGTAAAATAGCCATAGACTGGCCCAGTGAGGAGTACCCAAGAAATAGGGAAACAGGGGAGCCATCAAAAGATGTCATGCGAAAATATGAGCTGGTAATTCAGCATTTGAAAGAAAAGGTGCCCGCAAAGGAAACTGATTGGACAAAAATAGATAGAACAACACAGGAAAGGGACGAGACAGTGCACTCCTTCTATGAGAGGTTATTGCAGGTATTTAAAACATACAGTGGTATTGATAACATCGATTTGAAGGACATGACGCACTTTATTTACAGGTTTGTAAATGGGTTAAGACCTGAAATTTGTCAGTGGATAAAGGATAATAAAATCTGTTGGCATACCAAGAAAATGGATGAGGTCCTGCGGTACGCTAAGTACTGCGAGGACGAGATGGCAGAAAAGAAAAAGGCCCTTAAGGAAAAAGTGATGTGGGCTCAAGTGAAGCTCGCAGAACAGCAGGAAAAACAATTGAGTAACATGGTTAAAAATGCTGAGAACAAAAGTCCTGGGGGAGGGGGTGGAGGAAAGCCCCGGACAAAATTTAGCAGGGAAGAAGCTATGAAGAAATTTCCCTGCCATCAGTGCGGCGAAATTGGACACTGGCGAAACGAGTGTCCCCAATTAATAGATGATAATGAAAAAACACCTGATTTAACTCCACAGACGCAGAAAGAAAGACCAAGAAAGACTCAACCTCAGGTAAAAACAGTTCAGGTGCCTCGAGCACCCAAGCAGGTATACAGGGGAAAACAGGGAGAGGGTGAGGAAATAGAAGTTTGGGAAAGCGGTGAGAACAGAAATACAGCAACTTCGCAGTATCTGCTAAACGATACCTTCCTTTGTAATGATCAGGACTGACGGGGCCTGAGAGGGGAGGACGAGGAGTGCGTACTTGGCGCTTCCTTGCCGGTAGACCAGTCTGGACCATACATTGAAGGAAAGGTTGACGGAAATGATGTCACCTTTCTGTTGGACACTGGAGCTACCCGTTCTACTGTAAGAACAGTGGACGTTCCAAACCTACCCCTCTCGGGAGAAAATATCCAAGTAGTGGGTGTATCTAATCAATTGATTAGTACTCCTGTTACCGAACCAATGGAGATTTCAATTGGAAATTTTAAACAAATGCATAGGTTTGTCGTCTGTGACACCAGTCCAGTGAATCTACTGGGTCGTGATTTGCTGTGCAAAATGAACTGTACCATCTTTTGCACACCAAAAGGTGTTGAAATACAGACCCCGGATGAAGATGGCATTTATAAACTATTGTTACTTAGACCTGACTCAGAAATTAAAAGATTGACCCTGCAGGACTTGCCCCAAGAACTCCAGGAAGCGGTAAAGCCAGAGGTGTGGGATTTCACTGGAAAAGATGTGGGACTAATGAAAGATGTGGACCCCATACAGATAGCCATCAAGGACAATGCAGTATATCCTAACACTAAGCCCTATCGAATGAATGCTGAAGTGAAAGCAGGTGTCACTCTGGAAATACAAAAATTATTAGAAGGAGACATCATACAGGAAGTGATGAGCAGCCCATGCAACTCACCGATTATGGGCATCAAGAAGCCTAGTGGCAAGTATAGGGTAGTGCACGACCTGAGAAAGGTAAACAAAATTGTAGTTCCTTGCTGCCCTATTGTCCCGAACCCAGCAGTGATATTGTACCAGATTCCTTGGGATGCTGAGTGGTTCACTGTGATTGATTTATGTCATGCATTCTTTTCGATACCCCTGCACCCCGACAGCAAATTTCTTTTCTCGTTTGCCTTCGAAGGTCACGTGTATTGCTGGAACCGGGTCCCTCAGGGGTATACAGAGAGCCCCTCTATCTTTAATCAGATCTTGAAAAAATGTCTAGAGACTTTGATCTTACCTGGGAACTCTGTCTTGGTGCAGTACATAGACGACCTTCTACTGGCGTCTAAAAGTCATAGGGACTGTGTAGTTGACACCATTGCCCTCCTAAATCATCTGTGTGAGAAAGGGCATAAAGTGGCCCCTGACAAACTACAGTTCTGTGCAAAATCAGTGAAATATTTAGGACACCAGATAGAAAAGGGTGTCAGAAAAGTCACATCAGAAAGAGTGAGAATAATTCAAAAGATGCAGTTGCCCCGTACTCAAAAAGACGTCTGAATGTTCCTGGGTGTACTAGGGTACTGCAGGCAATGGATTCTGGGATTTGCAGCTTTAGCCAGGCCTTTGATAAAAATGACCACGAGAGGAATGCCAGACATTATAGAATGGGACGATGAAAGCCTAATGGCTTTCACTAGACTGAAAAACTGTCTGTGTACAGCCCCTGCGCTGGGAATGCCAGATTATTCCAAAGAGTTTGCCCTATTCTGTGACACTCGCTATAATTGCGCATTGTCAGTCCTGACTCAAGAACATGGCACGACCAGAAGGCCTGTGGCCTATTTCTCTGCCACCTTGGACCCAGTAGCTGCTGGGTTACCAGGCTGTCTGAAAGCAGTAGCTGCTACCTGTGCAAGTTTGGAACAAAGTGAGTCCATAGTCATGGGACATCCTGTGACTGTGTATGTTTCACATGGAGTGGTAATATTATTGACTAGAACTAAAACACAGTATCTCACCCCTAGTCGGCTGACTAAATACGAGAGGATTCTTGTGGGTGCAGCAAATGTAAGCATTGTTAGGTGCGGTATTCTGAACCCTGCCACTTTACTCCCCGACCCCTTGGAAATGGAAGGTGGGGATGATGATGAACATGATTGCATTGACCTGACAGAGTTCAGCACCAAACCACGCCCAGACATAAAAGAAACGCCATTGCCTGAGCATGATAAAGAGCTGTTTGTAGATGGTTCCTGTCTAAGACATGAACTAGGAGGCCTGAGTGCTGCTTATGCAGTAGTCTCTTTAACAAAAATTGAAGAAGCAGGTTACCTATATAACATCAAGTCTGCACAAGTAGCCGAATTGATTGCTATGATAAAAGCTTGCAAAATTGGGAAGAACCTACGCATAACAGTGTATACTGACAGTCAGTACTGTTATGGAGTTGTGCATGACTTTGGCCAATTGTGGCTACAGAGGGAATTCATGACTTCCTCAGGTACTCCCATTCGGAATGCAAAAGTTGTTCATGACCTTTTAGAGGCCATCCAGTTACCCAAAGAACTGGCAGTGGTAAAATGCGGTGCTCATAAGAAGAGCATGGACAAAGTATCACTGGGAAACGATTATGCTGATCGAGTGGCCCAATGGTGCGCCAGAGATCACTATATCGTAAATCCTAAACGAGGGGGAATCGGAGCCAGCTGCCAACTTCAGGTGTTTGAAGAAGTGCCTACTTTGGATGAAGTGAGAGAGTGGCAGGAGTCGGCTCCTTGGCAAGAAAGAGAGAAATGGAAGGAGGATGGGTGTAGACCGAGACGTGTGGATGGTGTCATTTTGGGCCCAACTGGTATGCCTGTGTTACCCCGACACTTGCTTGGCACAATGGCAAGATTAATACACGAAGGATCACACATTGGTAGGGATGCCATGATTCTGGTATTTCAACAGACTTGGTACAGTAAAAAGTTCAGGAAAGTAGCAGAGTCCCTCTGCCAGAGGTGCCTGTCATGTCAACAGATGAACCCAGGCAAGAGGACAATGGTTGAGCTGAGCAAAATTGGGAGATCAGGGGGTCCCTTTGTAAAGATACAGATTGATTTCATCACCATCACCGTTGTGAAGGGAAGCGATATGTCCTTGTCATTGTTTGCGTATTTTCAAAATGGGTAGAAGCTTACCCTACTCCCCAAAGTGACGCACTGACAGTAGCGAAGTGTTTACTAAAAGAACTGATACCTAGATTCGGGGTGCCATTCATTATTGAATCAGATAAGGGTGGACATTTCCAGAATGAAATACTGGCTGAACTCTGTAAGGCCTTTGGAATAAGGCAGAAACTTCACTGTGCATACCACCCAGAGGCTTCTGGAATAGTGGAGCAAGTAAACGGAACTATCAAAAACAGACTAGCAAAGCTGACTGATGCAACTGGCATGACCTGGGTGAAGGCCCTGCCCCTGGTCCTGATGGGACTGAGAAGTGTTCCTGACCGCAAGACAGGCCTAAGTCCCCATGAAATCATTATGGGAAGAGTGATGAGACAAGCATGGGTGCCAGGAAGCAAACTGTTGAGTATTACTGATGATTTGGTGCTTGAATACTGCAGAAGATTGGGTGACCAAGTGCGTTCTATCTCTCGCCAGATTGGAGACGACGGCATCCTCAATCCAACGACTCCTCTCCACAGCTTGGTTCCAGGAGACTGGGTCAAAATAAAGAAGCACACTCGATCAAGCTGTCTGGCACCAAGGTGGGGAAAGAAACGCCAAGTAATCCTGGTAACAACCACTGCAGTGAAGGTCGCAGGTATTCCCCAGTGGATCCACGCTGGCCACACCCAGTAGGTATTACCAGACAAAGGATTTGAAGAAGAAGGGCATCCAGCAGAGGACTCTGCAGGAGCCAGATCAGAAGCAGCGGACAACGAGCAGCCCAGCACCAGTCAGGCTGCAGGAACAGCAGACGTTGGCCCAGGAGTAGTTGACTACGAACTGCCGAGAATCCAGCCTGCTGAAGAGGTCCAGGAAGCTGAGCCAGGAGTAGCTGATGACGAGCTGCCAAGCATATGGCCAGAAGAATGGATACCGATGATTGATCTGACCGAAGATCCTATCAGAACAAGAGAACGACTTTGTGAAGGTAGAGAGTGGACTAGTCAGGAAAAGCAAGGCACAGGCGAAGAACCTCAGCCGCTTGAGATTCACATCAAAACTGAGGAAGGAGAAGGTCAGACAGGGACAGAACAGGTGTTCGATACACCTCCACTAACTCCTGATGCGGATAAGGGACAGCTTAGACATAGAGTGATAGTTCGAGCAGAAGAAAATCAAGAGATCGAAGTGCTTGAACAGGATCAGATAGGGTTAGAAGAACGGGTTCAGGAAACAGAAACAGAAACAGAGACAATCGAAAGCCAAAAACAAAATATTCCTGAACAAGGCCAGATTAGTAACCAGGCAGAAGAATTTGATGCTAGCCCTGGAACGAGCCAGATAGGGGAAGAAGAAGAAGAAAGTGAAACAGAATGGCCACAAGCTAAAGAGAATAAGAGGATAAGAGAAGAAAGCGAAGTCCAAGTACCAACTAAGAGACTAAAGAAAAGAAACAACCTTGAGCCTAGGTTCGTAAAGAGATTGAGGCTAAGGATAAAGACAGTGGAAGAAAAACGTGCAGAAGCAAGGAGAAGTGCACGGATAGCAGAGCAAGAAGAAAACTCTTCCAAAAGAAGGAGTGAACGAATAAAAAGACAAAACAAGAAGTACAAGTCTCCTGAATGGACACTCGTTTTGGAAGAACTTGAAGATCTTGATATAACTGACGTAAGCGACGGAGAGCCCGTCCCTGAGTACTCTGCTGAAGAAGAAGACGAACCACCGTGAATTTGCACAAAGTAAGCTAGCTGTGTAAAGACACAAAGAGGGGTCGAGAAACTTCTTCTGAGCCGAAATGTCTGATTCAACTGTGAATGGTAGACCAAGTTGCAGTCGTTGCAAGACGTGCTGCAAGGTGTGTATATGTAGTATAGTAGTACTGATAGTAATCTGGATAGGACTAACAATCTTTATACCCTTTACTGTAAGTAAAGATACTAACATTGTCCCTACTGAAATTGTAAATACTGACAGTGAGGAGTTGACAACCCAGAGTGTAGCGAGACATGAGAGAGCACTGAGACAAACAAAACGAGACTTAGAAGCATCAGATGAGGGAGGACTACATTATCATGGAATCAAGAACAGGACACACTTAAATGTTTTTGCAAACTTGTTAATACACTATGTAGAGACTATGGAAATTGAAGATTCCTATGTCTGCATGAAGCTACCTACTTCTGTGGCTGAAGGCGTGACATACCATCACTTGCCATTAACATATGGAATCTCCTGTAGCATTTTAGCTAGTTTATTTTACAAAAGAGGACCGTTACAGTACTATTACTCTAATAATGACGTAATCTTTTCTGAACTTCCTATACGTGGGAACTTGAATCCTGTACATACCAAAAGTGACACCATAAGATATATGGGAGACTACTTCTTGACTATAGGTAACATTGACATAGCTGATGCACACAGAGATAACTTGACTTGTTCTTTGCGTGAACAGGAAAAGATGTTCCTGAACATGGCAGAGAAAAGAAGAATTAAAATACAAAAGAAGGCTAATGACGAAAGTCAGAAAAAGCCAAAATGGGCAGAGAACATGGAAGGCACCTCAAATGGTGGGGCGGGACCTGCTCTGTTGCTGGATTTTGAAAAGAGAGGCAAGCTATGTCTTCACCGCGAGAAGACTAGCTATTATAATAATGTTTTCATTGGTTCCAGTGAATGCGAACATAATTACAAGGTAATTGGAGGTTGGGGTTTCAAAAATGGGTCAGAGCCTGTGTTTCCTGGAATTTATTATATTTGTGGGGACAAGGCTTATTTCAAATTGCCGGATCACTGGTATGGAAGCTGCTATTTTGGCATTGTCTTCCCGAAAATATACCATGTGAATGGAAAAGCTGGAAGCAATGAAGATACTAATGGCTTAGTGCGTAGTAAAAGAGAAAGTATAGGTGAAATTATGGGTAGTATTTTCAGTGCACTGATACCTGGAGTGGGAGTGGTTCTGAACACTCACAGAATTTGCAAATTGTCTACTATAGTGGATGTGCTGTCTACTGAAACAGCTCATGGATTTCTGCTGGTCAATACCGAAATGGTTGCGATCAGATCGATGGTTTTACAGAATCGACTTGCTCTTGACACCTTATTAGCGAAAGAGGGCGGAGTCTGCCGGATGTTGAAGGCGCAACATTGTTGCACTTATATTCCGGATAAAAGTGTACAGATCAAAAGATATGTGAAAAACATTACTAATTTGACAAAGGAACTCAAACCACTCGAGGTTGATAGTGCCTGGAAGAGACTGGTAGATGGTCTCTCAAATGTAGGTCATTGGCTTGCTAGTGTAGGTAAAAGCTTATTGTTCAAGATACTGATGCCAATTGGTATTATAGGTCTTATTATATTTCTCATTTTTATCTGTTGTAAATGCCGCAAGCGCACCAAGAAGCACGAGGTAAATGCAAGAGGGTTGAAACGGAGTGTGGATGAGATTGAATTGGAGGAAGTGAATGATCAGATATACAAAAAGGTGAAGACTTCTCACCCTACTAGAACTGAGAGAGAAAAGTTAGAACGATTGCTGGAAGAGATAGAAATTTATAAAGTGTGAAAGAAAGTTGGCATCTGGTTCCATTTTTTGTGATGATAGTAAATATCATCAAAGAGGGGATTGATGAAGCAAAGCTTCGCATATTTTGCGGCTTGCCGAAGTCAAGAACCTCGTTTATGTGTAATAAGGTAACATAAGTATGTTTTACTAACGTTTATTTTTTTTAGGCAAAGTTTATGAAGCTTGCCTACGTCTATTTCTAATACACTTACCCCGTGTACTTTAACATGGCCGCCGCTTGTATTTTAGTTACTGCGCATGCGTCAGCCACACTCACGTGTCCTGACGCGTCTGCAGAAGTGGAGGGAAATTTATGCGCATGCGTAATTCATAGCTGTGCTCATCATGTGGTACTGCTCGTGCCACTGCTCTTGTGCCCGTATCAATGTAGCTAACATTTAGAATGCATAAGTTTATTTCTTGATGATGAGTTAAAAGTACAAACCCTGTGATGTGTTTTCATGATGACATTATTATGTATTAATTTGTTTTCGCTTACTTTTCATGTACCGCGGGGAATGGGGGTCTGTCTGTACTGAGAGCCATCTTGGAGGTCCCTTCTGCGCAGATGCGACTTTCCGGGGACCTGACAACCTTGGCTGATGGAACTTAGCCAGCTGGCAGTAGTGGGCAAGATGCTCCTGAGAACTGACCTGCAAGCTCGGCTGAACGGAGTCACATGACCCTACTATGTTACATTGTTAAATTGTCATTGTGTTTCTGCACAGTTTCTCCTGGGAACCCCAAACTTGCTAGGCGGTACCCAAGTATGCTAATGAAGGCTTAAAATCTTGTATTGTGATTGGTGTGTTACCCAAATCCTACCTTAGGACCAATCGAAATTGAGGGATTCTGACACTTTGCAACATTGGGGGGTGGTACACTGTCCCCAAACTGTATATCTACCCTGGGTTCACCTAGGGAGCCGTCCGACTTGTCTGGTTTAGCTGACCTGTCACTGACCCATCGTACTCAATAGGTGACTGAAGATACAGAGCGCTGCGGAGCACTCTGTCCGAATTTGACCATAGACTAAGGTTCTACCGAACCTTAAAGTGCTGGCGAAGCACTTTGCTGGGAGTTCGCTGACCCAATCGGGGTCTTGATCGATAGCTGCAGAGCGGGTGGAGCGCAGGCGTTGCTTCCGAACTGTGGGTTCCGGTCCTGTCCTGAGAGGTCCTGTCCTGAGGGTTTGCTGTCCTGTCCTGAGGTCCTGTCCTGATTCCTTATCCGAGGGTATCCTGTCCTACCCGGGGTGTCCATTCTGCACCTGCTGTCCTTTGAAGGGTATCCTTCCTTGAGGGTTTCCTGTCCTTAACTGACCCGTGGCCAGGGTTTGGTTTCCACACCTTTCTAGGTAAATATTGCTCTGAACCTCTTAAAATCTTGCACCTTCTGAATTTCTAACTTTTGCTTTAATAAAGTTCACCATTGCATATGTTATTTTTCCATGTCTTTCCGCAACTATTGAAAGTCATTTGCATTTTTCCCATAAGTTTGTTCCTATGTCTTCACACTTGTTAGATATTATATTTTGCATTGCAGTTTGTCATTTTCTGATATGGTCTAGAACCTCATTGCCTAGATTGTTCAAAGGCCCGTTCACCTTAAGTGAAGCGTGTTACTCTTTATAGGCCCTCCTGTTGTTATACCTACATAGTCTGCCCCTGCTCAAATAATTCTGATTAGCATAGTATCTTCTCGTTATACTTTATATCAGTATTTCAATGATTACTCTGTCATTATTTCTTTACAGTTATATCATTTACGTTATCTTGGTTATTGATTGCCTTTTTTTACTGTACCTTATGCACGAAGCAAATGAACTTTAGATAAACATTTTTAAAACTTCCAGTTGTGCGTGGTCATTTCAAGAGTATTTGAATGTTATTGGTTGGGTTTGTATTTTGCTGCCTTTCTTTTTACAGCTAGCTCCCTGATTCATTGTGGTCATTAGGTACTCGCATCGGTGGATGGTAAGTCGGGTGCACTGAGAAATAATAGTAGGGAACACACACACAAATTGGTAGAGCTCGTGAAGTCACCTGATCGATGTATATGGTGATTTGAAAGTATATGGGCCCTGAAGCCGGAAACGGCGAAAACTATTGGTCGGGTGGCCTCGCGCGCTCTATCATAACCACTCCCCTTCCTGGTTCCACCCAGAGGAGGGACCTAGTAGGTGATCCGGCCCCCCAGATTCGAATAAGAGTGGGAGCTGTGTCCTGAGACTTCAGATCATCCTGAATCAACTTGAAATAAAGAAGAAGACTGGACTTCGACATTCTGCTGCTCAGAAGATGGAAGAGAATCTCCCTTGTGGCCAAGGAGTGACCACCCTGTGAACACAGGCACCAACCAGCAACTCGACGTCTGCTTTGCCGCCGCCTCCCGCTGGAGCCCGAGCCCAGAGCCTGACAAGACACAGACTCCCAGACTTCTCACCACCCGATCCACAGTCCCTGCAAAGAAGGGACCCGTGGAGGCACCGAGAGACGTGGGACCGGACATCTTGGAAGACCCCCGAAAAGCTGACTGCGCAGCATCAGAGGCACCCTCGACGTTGTGCTTTGGGGTTTAAGAAGCCCTAACCTCGAGCAGCCCTTGCACCAAAGATCAGCCCCCCAGCATCTCCACGATCTGCGTGGGGCCTTTTTGCACCGTGCCACTCGATGCGCCATCCCGGCCACTTGCCACGTGGCTAGCGGCCATCTTGGTGACGAAATCTACAACTTTCACTGCAGGTCTGGTTGCTCCAGACTTACCCCTGCTCCTGTGAAAAGGAGCACCCGCTCTGACCTTGCTGGTCGGAGTGACAAGCCTTTCTTGATTCCTGCGTGGCTTGCATTAGCCAAAGCCTGTTTGCTTCCATCCGGTTGCCGACACCGCCAACAGCTAGAAGCCTGCGTGGGGCAGCTCGTGACCGACTCCTGGACGTCTTTGACCCCTCGTGTCCACATGGCTGCAGAGAGAAGCTACACCTTGACGCCTGTTTGCACCCAACATCGCCTGGTTCCACTCTGGTTCCACGGTAGTCACTGGCTAGTGACTTTGAACATTGTCCCCTCTGCTTTCAGGTCTTCACGACTTCAGATCCACCCTTGGATCCACCGGAACTCTTCACCTCGAGTCGCCTGCAGCATCTTCAGCTCTAAGCACCATCGACCAGCGTGACGAAACCCGACACTACTTCGACCCTGTGCCCCCGCTTCCTGTGGGTGAGGTAACTCAGCTCCGCCAGTGTTCCCACACTGGTACACATCTCTAGGGTCTGTGTCTCAAGTTTCATTCCTCTAGGTAACTCGGAAGGTTCCTTTCTAACTAACTTTGTACTTTTTACGCACCATAGACTTTGCATTGGTGAGTGGATCGCCTTATCCTGCCATAGTGCCATATAAATCTTATAAATGTGGACTCCACCTTTTTCAGGATTTTTTCTTCAATTAGTAATGGAATTGCTCTAAATAAGTACAATACTCAAGGAAACATTAACATTTTAAGAGCATTAACCCTCCCTATCAGAGAAAGGTGAAACACATCAATTCTCCTTAATTCCTTATCGATAGCATTTATTAAGGGGATGTAATTCTCCTCAACTATTTTTTCCACTGAGGCATGAATCTTTACACCCAAATACGTTGCGGATTCTACATATCTATAATCAGTCTTAATTATGTTTTTGGAACAAATAATCTGGGTCTTTGTATCATTTAGCTGATAACCAGAATTTGAACCAAAGACTTTTGCCATTTTGATCAGAATAGGTAGTGCCTGTTGCGGATTGGTAGTGATCACAGCTAAATCATCCGCATACGCCAGGATCTTATTAGAGTATCCATTATGAACAACTGGTTCAATTCTTGGATTGGCCAAGATCTCCTGAATTAGCGGGTCAATGTACAAGGCAAATAGAATCGGGGAGCATGGGCAGCCCTGCCGCGTCCCTCTCCTGATGTTTATTATCCCTGATTTCTCACCATTTACCAACACTCTAGCTCTTGGTTCTACATACATTGCCCGAACCATATGTCCCTCTCGCAAGATAGGGGTGGGTTGGCCTTACCGAATTTGCGGCTGTATCATTGGTCATGCCTCTTGATTCAAATGCAAATTTTAGTACAGTCAAAAGCTCAGGTAAGAACTGGATCCTTATTAGAAGAAAATCCTATCCCAATCTTTAGAATGCTTATGGGTGATAGAGCGCCAGGGCTGTTTCGGAGGGAATTAATGCGGAAATTCTACAAAAAAACTCGATTAAAAACTCTGTTTAGCATGTGGCAGACATGGAATACTGTTCTAAAATTTTTTCATGTTTCAAGAATTAACCCTCACTTACTGTTACGTAATTCTAGTATCTTTTTTCAACTGAGAGACGATAGGAATTTTATGATGTGGGAAAGAATGGGAATTTTTACCCTGGGAGATATAACTGAAGAAGGCAAGGTTTTGGGATTTGAGGTACTCCAGAAAAAATATGGCATTCCTAGGAGTCATTGGCTTCTATACGGCCAATTAGCACGTACTATAAAATCTTTAAGACCGAGAGCTTTTACCCCTCAGGAACTGCCACTGATTAAGATTCTAGAAAAGAATAGAAATAAGATTAAAACTATTTATAGCTGTTTATTGGAAGTCTTTCCTGGCAATATTGAAAAGATTGAAACTAACTGGTCTTCCAAATTAAATGACCCAGAGGTAGATCTAGACCTTGCTCTGGTAATGAATAAACGGGTATTAAGAGCATCTAACCTACGCGCACAACATTATAAAACAGTTTTTAATTTGTATCATACACCATCAAAACTATATGCTTGGGGATTGACTGAAAATGATAAATGCCCCCACTGTAATGAGGATCAAGCGGACTTACTGCATATGTTTTTCTCCTGTATATGTCTTGAGACCATTAAAAATGAGATAGGGAGATTCTGGGATATTTTAACTGGCCACAACATCCTATTATCCCCGACATTGATGATTTTTGGTGTAGATGCAAATTTAAAACTAGGGGAAGATGAAGTTGCTTTGATGTTTATTTTTGTGGCAGTTTTTCGTATACTGATTTCGGCAGGATGGAAAGATGTAAACCCACCATCTTTTCAAATGTGGCTAACTAGATTGTTGGGGATCCATAATATTGAAGTATGTTTATATGAATCTAAAGGTATTAGGAAGCGAGTCATGGGTGAACGGATATGGGCCCCGGTAACTAATTGGAGAACTAACAGTACATAATTAATTCAGCGGTGTTTAATGTTTTTTGTTGATAAGAAAATGTATATAAGCCATGGAATGAACTATTTGAAGACATGTATTTGTAAGTTTACTATGAAGTTTTATTTTTTGGTGTTTCTTTTTTTTTTTTTTGTTTGTCTATCCTGCTACACAAATCCAATAAAAAAAAATAAAAAAAAATAAAAAAAGACTTTGCATTGGTGAATGCGTGCACTTTAAACACTGCACCCGAGTCCCGTGGGCCTTTCCCGACTTCTTCACTGTTAGTCCCGAACAGCTCCAGCGATTCCCCAGGCCCTAGGCCTCTTTCCTGACCAAGTGGCATCTCTTATACCACTTATTTAGTATATGGTTTAGGTGGCCCCCAGGGCTCATCCATATTCGTGCAACTTTTGTGTATTTTAAACTGTGTTTTGTTTTAACGCTTGTGCTTCTGTGCTCATAAAGAGTATAGGGTATCTTTTGAGAAATAAATCTATATATATTTTCAATATATATCTGTGTGGTGTCCTTTCATTTGGTATTCAAGGGATTGTGTATGGTAAAACTGCTTGCTTCACATGCCTTTGCAGAGTTTAGCCTAAGACTGCTTAGTCCATGCTACCCCTAGGATAGCTTGTCTATAAGGTTGACTTTACAACCTGCACCATAAGGGTTGCTTGGCATGGTACAAGGTGATCACTAGAACTAGTGAGCATCATATACCAGGCCAACTTCTCACAATAAATGTTTCTGGTGTCTGTACCTTCATTTGAGGCTGAACACCCTTCCAATATTTAGGAGTAGCTCAAAGTGAAGAATATATATTCCTTATCGCCAATGGCTTCAATAACATGAAAGTAATTTGTGCAATATGTTTATCCTGAGAGTTCAAAAAATTTACATTAAATCCCTAGTTGATGTTCAATGTGTTATAGCTTGAAGACAGATGTTGCTGTTGGGTCAGCTATAGCCCAGCGGTTCCTTCTCAAGTTTACATCATTTAACTTGTTCAACCTTTCAATGGTTCTAGTCCCGCGGGTGCTCTCTCTGCGATCGTATCACACTCGAGGCCGCGACTGCATGCAATGGACATCAACACAGTGGACACCACGGTCAGAGCATGGCACAGGCTTGGACAGCTGGCTCACAAGACCCCGCTATATGCACCAGACATGCCATTGCAACATCACCAAGCGCTGTCGGTCACTGGTGAAACGGTCGGAATGTCCTTGCTGAGTAGAGCTGGCATTGACAATCTAGGAGATGTGTTTCGAGCCAGAACGTTCGTAGGCATAGACCAATTGGATTATATCCAAAACCAGACTCCCATGTTCCGCTTCACGTACTATAGGTTGACCAGAGCGTTGAGGGAACATTACCCAACATTCCCAACAGAACCAGACTGCCTTACACCACTACAACTACTGATTACTACTACTGATCTTTCCCATCTAGTGTCCAGATTATACTCAGCTGCACAATCGGAACTGGCGGGACACACTCAGAAGGCTAAGGGGCGGTGGGATGCGCTACTAGACGATCCGTTAACAGATGAGGAATGGAATAACACTTGCGCGTTAACACAGATTTTGACGCCAAACGGCAACTTAAGAATCATACATTTTAAATGTATTCACCAGATCTACTACACACCGACCAAATTGCTTAGGTTTGGCCTACAGGAGGAAGACAGATGCAAGACGTGCAATAGGGAGGGGGCGGATTTTTGCACATCTGGCTTGGGACTGCGAAAAGGTGGCAGGGTACTGGGGGGAGGTCACTACCACACTAGCTGTCATGTTAGGGGAAGAGGTACAGTGCACACCCAAGATCTGTTTACTGGGAATAGTTCCTCAATTCAGAGTGTTGAAGCGCAGGTTTTGTGCACTTGCTTTACTGTTGGCAAAAAGACAGGTGGTGCAATGTTGGCACAGCCGAAAGGTGCCGAAGAAAACATGGCTTCATGATATGTCCATCTGCCGGGACAGACTACAAACATATGAGGAGCAATTGCCAGCGAGGTGCAGACCAAAAGATATATGGTGTTTTTTGACAGAATACCTTACCTCACTGCAGGACAGTGAGGAGGACTAGATCATCTTCTGTTTCACTCTCACGGGTGGGATGTTTGGTGCACAGGTACAGATCGGATGAAGGCACACACAGGGTGGGCCCTGGAGCTATGATTGTATGAATATCTAGGTCGTATGGAATGATACTGTTAGGTCTTAAGTTGGGGTATGTTGTTTTTCTCTATGAAAGGTTAAAATGTAAGACTCACGTCATTTGTCAGCAACGAGTCCTAAGTAAGATGTTAAGGGTAGTAGTACCTAAAGATTGCACGCTCTGCTTTATAACACGCTTGATGACTACTAACTGATTGCATTGAAATAGCGAGCCGGCCTCAGGGTTGTAGGCTCATGCTGTGTACTCTGCTTTAGGTCTATAAAGGTCTTACACAAAAAAAAAAAAAAAAAAAAAAATTTTGAAGACAGAATTTTAAATCTTATGAAAGTATATTCCCAGATTGTCAGTATTCTAGCTTAAACTAGAATGTAACACTATGATGACATAACGCTTTCACCATAATACACTAACAGCAAGTTAAGTAATTCAAGTAGACTCATTATATATTGCTGTAATAAGAACTATTGGAAATTACCTTTTTTATGAGTTGACATCATTTGTTGGAATGCATAAGTATTAGGTATTGAATAAGCAAGTGAGTAACGTGATGCATGCAGTCCCCTTTAACATTGTTTGAGGGGACCGTTAGTTGGCTTCCAGTTTTTTCAACTTCACATCACCACAAGGTATATCAGTGCAGTGATGAATTTGAAAAAATGTATAACCACACAGCATGGTGTTGGAATCATTTGTGTTTATTTTTAATAAATAAAATCCTAATTTAGTGGTTTCTTCTACAAAAAAGGAACCCTGAAAATGTTGACGAACTGCATAATGTTTGACAAAGTCACCTAGCAAAATGTTCCTACATTGATAACAACTGCAACAACAGGTGTTTATGACAATTTACAGTTGTTGCTGCTGGGGATGCAGACCTGACAGGGTTTCCAGGTTTAATATGTCAAAACCTAATTTTGGCTGCATTTACATTGAATTCTGTGATTTGAATTTAATGTTAAACTACTCACTCAGAAGGATTTTTAATTCTGTTGTTAATCCTGTTAATAAATCAAGGCTACAAATCTCAGACTGCCACAAACAATGGACTGCCTGATCTACAACACATCCCCTTACAGAAGTTCAGAGTTCTTCATCTGAATACAGAGACAATTCCATGGGTTAAGATTTTCATACTATAAATGTTTCTGGTGTCTGTACCTTCATTTGAGGCTGAACACCCTTCCAATATTTAGGAGTAGCTCAAAGTGAAGAATATATATTCCTTATCGCTAATGGCTTCAATAACATGAAAGTAATTTGTGCAATATGTTTATCCTGAGAGTTCAAAAAATTAACATTAATTCCCTAGTTGATGTTCACTGTGTTATAGCTTGAAGAAAGATTTTGCTGTTGGGTCAGCTATAGCCCAGCGGTTCCTTCTCAAGTTTACATCATTTACCTTGTTCAACCTTTCAATGGTTCTAGTCCCGCAGGTGCTCACTGGCCTTTTTTTCCCGTCATTTGTCAATTAATGAACTACGCATCTTTACTTGCTTCATTCACTCTATTTGGTAAATATCACCTATTTCCTCTTTCTATTTCTACAAATGATCATTAAAGCATTGCCTACTAGCAGAGTGGGTTCTCAGCTACATAACACAGCCTTTCCAGTGCTGTGTGATTGTCCCGACGCATAATAACATATTGAAAAAAAGTAATTCAATGAGGTAAGGAAGGCATTTGTCCATCAAAACCAAACATCACCTTTTGATTGCTTTAGAACAATTTTTTTTAAACTATTTTAACTTACAAGCCTGTTGCAATAATGATGATAATGTTGAAGACAGAATTTTAAATCTTATGAAACTAAATTCCCAGATTGTCAGTATTCTAGCTTAAACTAGAATGTATCACTATGATGACATAACGCTTTCACCATAATACACTAACAGCAAGTTAAGTAATTCAAGTAGACTCATTTTATATTGCTGTAATAAGAACTATTGGAAATTACCTTTTTTATGAGTTGACATCATTTGTTGGAATGCATAAGTATTAGGTATAGAATAAGCAAGTGAGTAACGTGATGCATGCAGCCCCCTTTAACATTGTTTGAGGGGACCGTTAGTTGGCTTCCAGTTTTTTCAACTTCACATCACCACAAGGTATATCAGTGCAGTGATGAATTTGAAAAAATGTATAACCCCACAGCATGGTGTTGGAATCATTTGTGTTTCTTTTTAAAAAATAAAATCCTAATTTAGTGGTTTCTTCTACAAAAAAGGAACTCTGAAAATGTTGACGAACTGCATAATGTTTGACAAAGTCACCTAGCAAAATGTTCCTACATTGATAACAACTGCAACGACAGGTGTTTATGACAATGTACAGTTGTTGCTGCTGGGGATGCAGACCTGACATGGTTTCCAGGTTTAATATGTCAAAACCTAATTTTAGCTGCATTTACATTGAATTCTGTGATTTGAATTTAATGTTAAACTACTCACTTAGAAGGATTTTTAATTCTGTTGTTAATCCTGTTAATAACTCATGGCTACAAATCTCAGACTGCCACAAACAATGGACTGCCTGATCTACAACACATCCCCTTACAGAAGTTCAGAGTTCTTCATCTGAATACAGAGACAATTCCATGGGTTAAGATTTTCATACCATAAATGTTTCTGATGTCTGTACCTTCATGTGAGGCTGAACACCCTTACAATATTCAGGAGTAGCTCAAAGTGAAGAATATATATTCCTTATCGATAATAGCTTCAATAACATGAAAGTAATTTGTGCAATATGTTTATCCTGAGAGTTCAAAAAAATTAACATTAATTCCCTGGTTGATGTTCACTGTATTAAAGCTTGAAGAAAAATTTTGCTGTTGGGTCAGCTATAGCCCTGCGGTTCCTTCTCAAGTTTACATAATTTAACTTGTTCAACCTTTCAATGGTTCTAGTCCCGCGGGTGCTCTCTGGCTGTTTTTTCCCATCATTTGCCAATTAATGAACTACGCATCTTTACTTGCTTCATTCACTCTATTTGGTAAATATCGCCTATTTCCTCTTTCTATTTCTACAAATGATCATTAAAGCATTGCCTACTAGCAGAGTGGGTTCTCAGCTACATAACCCAGCCTTTCCAGTGCTGTGTGATTGTCCGAACGCATAATAACATATTGAAAAAAAGTAATTCGATGAGGTAAGGAAGGCATTTGTCCATCAAAACCAAACATCACCTTTTAATTGCTTTAGAACTAATTTTGTAAAACTTTTTTAACTTACAAGCCTGTTGCAATAATGATGATAATGTTGAAGACAGAATTTTAAATCTTATGAAACTAAATTCCCAGATTGTCAGTATTCTAGCTTAAACTAGAATGTATCACTATGATGACATAACGCTTTCACCATAATACACTAACAGCAAGTTAAGTAATTCAAGTAGACTCATTATATATTGCTGTAATAAGAACTATTGGAAATTACCTTTTTTATGAGTTGACTTCATTTGTTGGAATGCATAAGTATTAGGTATAGAATAAGCAACTGAGTAACATGATGCATGCAGCCCCCTTTAACATTGTTTGAGGGGACCGTTAGTTGGCTTCCAATTTTTTCAACTTCACATCACCACAAGGTATATCAGTGCAGTGATGAATTTGAAAAAATGTATAACCCCACAGCATGGTGTTGGAATCATTTGTGTTTCTTTTTAAAAAATAAAATAATAATTTAGTGGTTTCTTCTACAAAAAAGGAACCCTGAAAAGGTTGACGAACTGCATAATGTTTGACAAAGTCACCTAGCAAAATGTTCCTACATTGATAACAACTGCAACGACAGGTGTTTATGACAATGTACAGTTGTTGCTGCTTGGGATGCAGACCTGACAGGGTTTCCAGGTTTAATATGTCAAAACCTAATTTTGGCTGCATTTACATTGAATTCTGTGATTTGAATTTAATGTTAAACTACTCACTTAGAAGGATTTTTAATTCTGTTGTTAATCCTGTTAATAAATCACGGCTACAAATCTCAGACTGCCACAAACAATGGACTGCCTGATCTACAACACATCCCCTTAGAGAAGTTCAGAATTCTTCATCTAAATACAGAGACAATTCCATGGGTTAAGATTTTCATACCATAAATGTTTCAGGTGTCTGTACCTTAATTTGAGGCTGAACACCCTTCCAATATTTAGGAGTAGTTCAAAGTGAAGAATATATATTCCTTATCGCTAATGGCTTCAATAACATGAAAGTAATTTGTGCAATATGTTTATCCTGAGAGTTCAAAAAATTAACATTAATTCCCTAGTTGATGTTCACTGTGTTATAGCTTGAAGAAAGATGTTGCTGTTGGGTCAGCTATAGCCCAGCAGTTCCTTCTCAAGTTTACATAATTTAACTTGTTCAACCTTTCAATGGTTCTAGTCCCGCGGGTGCTCTCTGGCCTTTTTTTCCCATCATTTGTCAATTAATGAACTACGCATCTTTACTTGCCTCATTCACTCTATTTGGTAAATATCGCCTATTTCCTCTTTCTATTTCTACAAATGATCATTAAAGCATTGCCTACTAGCAGAGTGGGTTCTCAGCTACATAACCCAGCCTTTCCAGTGCTGTGTGATTGTCCCGACGCATAATAACATATTGAAAAAAAGTAATTCAATGAGGTAAGGAAGGCATTTGTCCATTGACTCATTATATATTGCTGTAATACAGGGGTGTCCAAACCTGTCCTGGCGGGCCGTATCCATGCCAGATTTTTGGGATATCCCCATCTGGTGATCACGGTTCGATCCCCGGCGCCGGCGGGAGATCAGAGTGCCCAAGATGGGGTCCATGTGTCCCGTGCCTTCGTCCCCCGGGCGTCTGGGGCGCCACCCA